>NC_134356.1:538007254-538342671 GCF_048569485.1 Anomaloglossus baeobatrachus | reverse complement strand
TTGGTTACCCGATATTTACCTTAGTTACTAGCGTCTGCTGCTCTCAGGCTGCCAGTGCCGGCTCCCTGCTCCCTGCACACGTAGCCAGAGTACACATCGGGTAAATAAGCAAAGCGGTTTGCTTATTAACCCGATGTGTACTCTGGCTAGGAGTGCAGGGAGCCAGCGCTAAGCAGTGTGCGCTGGTAACCAATGTAAATATCGGGTAACCAAGCGCTTGGTTACCCTATATTTACCTTAGTTACCAAGCGCAGCATCGCTTCCACGCGTCGCTGCTGGCTGGGGGCTGGTCACTGGTCGTTGGTGAGATCTGCCTGTTTGACAGCTCACCAGCAACCTGTGTAGCGACGCTCCAGCGATCCCTGCCAGTTCAGGTCACTGGTGGGATCGCTGGAGCATCGCTTAGTGTGACGGTACCTTTACACACATCAGTCTGACTGCCTTGAGATGTAGTCCTCCAGTGATAATCTCCTACTGATAAAAAACTGATTGTATTGCAATTATAATACACATTCTTATTAACAAGCTGTTGTGCCCTATACTATGCTGCTCTCAGATAAAATAGCAAAAACCTGCTGACAAATTCTATTAAAGAAACTTTGACCAAAAAGGAAAAAATGCACACTCCAAATAGGTGACCTAAAAGATACAATGGCCACCGATTAATGAAATTCTCTTGAATATGTTCACCCAACTTTGTAAACAGACACAGCATCCATTGACAACGTGACTTGCTTCGATTCCCCTGGCACCCAACAGCAGGGACCCATGCCTGTCAGAGAGAAAGCAGAGGGCGAGCTGGTTTGAAGTTGAACATTTTATAGTTTTCAGTAATTTCTTTAATTTGTTAGACTTTCTGTCTCTAAACTTTAACGCGTTAAGATGCAGTTGGTCCCGTGCTGTCAATTAGTGTTTAATACCCTCTGGATATAGTGTTATCTCTGGCATTTTTCACATACGCAAAAAGATGTGGGTCATAAGTGGAGAAAGAAGCATCTTGTCTGATTAAATATGTTACAAAGTTTATTTTATAGTATTTGTTTTTACCTGATTTTTATGCAAAGACTATTTAAAGGACAGTGTCAGTGACCATTTAAAATGCTAAAAAAGTGACTGTGAGTGAGGTTCTTTCATTGGCTCTTATGTCAGACTGCATATATATATTAGGGAAATACAATATTAATTTCAGATTAATTTCTCCCTTATTCCAACTTCTTTTACTTTTTATCGTTTGTATTCTTTTCATAGACATTATTGTTTATACGCAGGGTAGCTTTGCTATCACTGAGTTGTTTGTATAAAGACAAACATTTGCACATTTTTTACAGTAATTTTCTGGGGTAAACACAAGCTGGATTAGTCTTTTATAAAAAAAAAGAGAGTGTTATGGGAAAAATAGATAAACAGTGCTATTAAATGGTGCCTGTGATGTCCAGAAATGCTATTTCCCTCTGATATAGGATTAATCTTCAGGTAAATAGTATTTACAATGCCTTGCAAAAGTATTCAGCCCCCTTGAATGTTTCAACCTTTTCCCACATTTCAGGCTTCAAACATAAAGATAAAAATTTTAATGTTCTGGTGAAGAATCAAGAACAAGTGGGACACAATTGTGAAGTTGAACGAAGTTTATTGCTTAGGTTAAACTTTTATAAAAAATAATAAATTGAATATTGGGGCGTGCAATATTATTCGGCCCCTTTAAGTTAATACTTTGCAGCGCCATCTTTTGCTGCGATTACAGCTGCAAGTCGCTTGGGGTATGTGTCTATCAGTTTTGCACATCGAGAGACTGAAATTCTTGCCCATTCTTCCTCTGCAAACAGCTGGAGCTGAGTGAGGTTGGATGGAGAGCGTTTGTGAACAGCAGTTTTCAGCTCTTTCCACAGATTCTCGATTGGATTTAGGTCTGGACTTTGACTTGGCCATTCTTACACCTGGATACGTTTATTTGTGAACTATTTCATTGTAGATTTTGCTTTATGTTTGGAATCATTGTCTTGTTGGAAGACAAATCTCCGTCCTAATCTCAGGTTTTTTGCAAACTCCAAAAGGTTTTCTTCAAGAATGGTCCTTTATTTGGTTCCATCCATCTTCCCATCAATTTTATCCATCTTCCTGTCCCTGCTGAAGAAAAGCAGGCCCAAACCATGATGCTGCCACCACCATGTTAGACAGTGGGGATTGTGTGTTCAGGGTGATGAGCTGTGTTGCTTTTACGCCAAACATATTATTTGGCATTGTGCCCAAATAGTTTGATTTTGGTTTCATCTGACCAGAGCACCTTCTTCCACATGTTTGTTGTGTCTCCCAGGTGGCTTGTGGCAAACTGTAAACGACAATTTTTATGGATATCTTTGAGAAATGGCTTTCTCCTTGCCACTCTTCCATAAAGTCCAGATTTGTGCAGTGTATAACTGATTTTTGTTCTATTTACAGACTCTCCCACCTCAGCTGTAGATCTCTGCAGTTCATCCAGAGTGAGTATGGGCCTCTTGGCTGCATCTCTGATCAGTCTTTTCCTTGTGTCAGATGAAAGTTTGGATGGACGGCCGGGTCTTGGAAGATTTGCAGTGGTATGATACTCCTTCCATTTCAATATGATCGCTTGCACAGTGCTTCTTGGGATGTTTAAAGTTTTGAAAATCTTTTTGTAACCAAATTCAGCTTTAAACTTCTCCACAACAGTATCAAGGACCTGCCTGTTGTGTTCCTTGGTCTTCATGATGCTCTCTGCACTTGAAAAAGAACACTGAGACTATCACAGAGCAGGTGCATTTATACGGAGACTTGATTACACACAGGTGGCTTACATTTATCATTATCAGTCATTTAGGACAACATTGGATCATTCAGAGATCGTCAATGAACTTCTGGAGGGAGTTTGTTGCACTGAAAGTAAAGGGGACAAATAAAATTGCACGCCCTACTTTTCAGTTTTTTATTTTTTAAAAAAGTTTAAAATAAGTAATAAATTTCATTCAACTTTTATTATTATTATTATTATTTATTTATAGAGCACCATTAGTTCCATGGTGCTGTACATGAGAAGGGGGTTACATACAAAATACATATACAAGTTACAGTAGACAGACTAGTACAGAGGGAAGAGGGCCCTGCCCTTGCGGGCTTACATTCTATAGGATTATGGGGAGGAGACAGTAGGTGGGGTGTAGATGGGGCGGCAGCTCCGCACGGTGGTGGAGCGGCAGCTCCGCACGGTGGTGGGGCGGCAGCTCCGCACGGTGGTGGGGCGGCAGCTTCACAATTCTGTGCCACTTGTTGTTGATTCTCCACCATAACATTAAAATTTTTATCTTTATGTTTGAAGCCTGAAATGTGGGAAAAGGTGGAAAAATTCAAGGGAACCGAATACTTTTGCAAGGGACTATAAATCACATGTAGCCAGCTGACTGGAGCAGCAGCTAAAGGGAGAAATGGAAATTAAGTTCTCCTTGCAGCTGCTCTCTTCCAGTCATCAGGGAGGTGCAGTTACTGGTCCCTATAGTGTGAGCTCACTATAATCACTCCCTGTGATCACTTCAGCATGCTGCACAGTAGGCTGTCAATCAATGGGCCTGGGAGTGATTATAGCCATACTGACTGTGTAGTGAGCTATGACTGTAAATATTCCCTTCCCCGCACCACCCCAGTGACAGGAAGTGACTGCATGGAAGCTAAAACTTCATTTTTTACCTCTAGCCACTACTCCTGTAAGTAAGCTACACAGGATGTAAACACAATTTACCTACAGGTCACCCTTATATCTGAAAAAATTGCATTTCTGGATATGACAGGTTCCCTTTAAATTGACAAGTTTGAGCTTTACATCTACACTGCTTAACATTGAATCTTCCACCCTGGGAAGGAAAACTCATGGATTAATGGAAGTTCCAGGACTAGTTGACAAGCTAATTGTATCCCAATGATAAAAAATGTTCATTATCTACTACGAGTAACATATGCAGAAATATGCACAATTAGATGCCTTGGCATGCTGTTAATGGATTATTAATGGCTGTCTGAGGAATGGTCTTCCATGCTGAATGTACTTAAGCAAAAAATCATCAAGGTCCACTGTTGCAGCTCCTTTTGCAAGTCCCTACCAATGATGTCCCAGAAGTGCTTGATTGGAGACAAGTCCGTAGATGTTAAAATGCTGCAGTCCATGGTGGTATGTTTAGGCCTTGTGTCACGCTCTACTGTGAGAGACACTGAAGCTACAAGCAGTGTAACTTCAGAGTACAGTAAGCAGGCAAACCACAAGAGGGCAATAGAGTAGTCAGTAGGCCAGGTCAGCAGCAGGAGGTCTCATCAGTAGTAAAGGGATAATCAAATTGTGTTCAGGAGATTGCCGAGGGACAGAAGCCAGAAAGTCTCATATACAACTGAAGGGAGAGAGCTGAAGTCAGGAACGAGGATACAGGTTAGATGCCAGGAAGTCCAAGAAACATACAATGGTGGAGGACAAACAGGTCAAGGCCGGAGTCAGACTGACAGGACTGGGAGTAAAGGCAGACAGGAGAAGGTAGTCAGGGAACCGGACGAACAGACGAACGGAGGTGGGAACGGGCAAGACAAGATAGCAGGGAGGCAGAACAGATCAGGTAACTCACAGGAGCCAGCAACACATGCTGCAGAGCATAAACTATTACTGGCACTACACCAGAGGCGCAGCACAAGGAGTATAGCATCCTGACATCCAGAACAAGGCTTGATGGGATTAACCCCTCACATGACCTGTAACCCTGAACTGGAAAACAGTCACGGCTCAGCCGCGGCTGACATAGGCATGGATCATGACACCATGCAGACTGCTAACAATAGCATAAGCCATATGCATCCTTGTCTGCATTTAGTCTTAGAGGCCCCTGTATTCATTAGTTTATTGTCAGCCCATCCTGACAATTTCAATGGGGTTGGCAAATACGTTAATGTGAATGGGGCATCGTCCAAATTATTTTACGATGAGATGCCGATGGTGCATGTGTGATTTTAGAATGCCAGTTCCATTGTTCTCCTTTAGATAAGCTGTCAGCAGATATGTCTTTTGGTAGCGTTCTTATAGAGAAAACAGGTGGGCTTGGCCAAGCAAGATTTCCTTGGTTTGAGAGAGAAGGGTAAGATGGCTGTTGCCCAAATGATCGGCTGAAGCATTATTCAGCTGACAGCCATCTTATGTGCATTGCTGGCTTCAAACTGATCCCTGTGTTACTGCACTTCTGACTTTAGTCCATTTAGAGAACCATTTTCAACAACTTTTTGTTTCCTGTCCCTTAACCAGTTTTTGACACGTGCATAGAGTGTCCCCTCGTCTCTGCTTCTGGAGCTTCAGTTTGAGGCGGTTGTGTGGTAATGCCTTTGCAAAGTCCAGATATCTCACATCAAATGCAGTACCAACATCCACATTTAAACTTACCTCCTCATAGAAACCCAGCATATTGGTTAGCTACGATTTTTCTTCCATAATTCTATGTTGGCTGTCAGTTATTCGTAGTGGTGAGTAAGCACTACCATGCTCGGGAATCCTAATGAGCATTTGGATGCTCGGATTGGCTTGACTCAAGTACCAAAGTACAATGGAAGTCAATGGAGAACTCCTGATGATTTCCCAAAAAAATGCTCCCGTCCCCTATTGACTTCTATTATATTTGGTTAAAAGAGTTGTGCCCATCCGAGAATCCAACTGCTCGTTATATGAACCCAACACCCGAGCATGGTAGTCCTTGTTCATCACTAGTTATTGGACTTTTTTCTGCTTTGAGATTCAAATGACTTGGTGGTAGCTGGACGGATGTGCCATGATGTGAAGAATGCTGCAGCTACAGAAAGGCACATTGGTGATGAACTGCTTACTACGTGTTCCAACTCAGCTCCAGAAGGATGGGTATGATGAGACTATAACCCAATAAGTCTACTGTGAGGACAGTGGGCTGTTACATCTCGTGGCTCTCCTGAGGCAAGGACTGAGGCAGTCTCCCATTCCTTGCCTGCCACGAGCACTCATGCTCAGCAGCGCCGAAGGTCTGCCAGACTGCGCAGTGTGCAGGAGATACCTTCTCAGAGAGGCAGCAGAAGGGTGACACCTAGTGGTTCTCCTGTTACAAGGAGTGAAGCGGTCTCCCATTCCTGGCCTGCCGCAGACTCTCCTGCTCAGCGGCCCCGAAGGTCTGCGAGGCTGCACAATGTGCAGAGGTTTACTGCTCAGGGAAGCAGTGAGATTCCCGTTATCTCTGCACATTGTGAGACCGAGGATCCCGCCTCTATTTCCCAGAGGCAGGAGGGTGAGCATGTGCAATGCGTGGTGGGTCCTGATTCGCTCACTGACGTCACACGGCTTGATGACAAGGCTGGTGACGTGGTGAATCCTGACTGGCCAGGCTGGGACGTCGTGGACCCTGATTGGGTCAAGTCCGTCATCTCCGCCTCGCGCCCGCCCTCGGGTGGAGCTGCACCTCCTTAAAAGCTCCCCCTGCCATCATGGCGGCGCGCGACCGTCCTTCTATGTTTGGATGTCTGGCAGCGTGCTGCCACGCCACTGCTCAGGCATTACTGTCTCTTGTGGGCTTGGCCCTTGCTGCTCCGGCAGTACCTCGTTTGCAGGCCGTGTTCCTGCCTTGCTGCTCCGGCAGTACCCCCGTCAACAGGCCGTGTTCCTGTCCCAGGTGAGCTCCTCAAGTCTCCATTGGACTCACCTGGTTATTGAAAGCACACGTGCGTGGGCACCTCTGTGCTACCCTCGTGCCATATTCTCGTGACTTCCACTGGCACACGTGCGTGGGCACCTCTGTGCTTCCCCGTGCAACAGGTACACCGAGCCGTGAGATCTGTGCCATACAACCCTCAGGGGTTAGGGCAGATCGGTGTACATAGATCGTCTGTGACATTCCAGACGATCGCTAGCAGCAACCCGCTCACTCTTCACCCACCATAGCGGCGGTCCCTTACACCACACAGTGGACCTTGACCGGCGGAAGCAGTCCATTTCCCATCTTGGCACGCTTCCCCGGGTCCCCCTCGTAACATTACGGTCGCGCCAAAGGTCTGGCTATGGCTGAAGAGCAGCAGCAGTTGCTGCGTTATGTGCAGCAGTTGGAGTCACGATTGGCAGCAGTGGAGCAGTCTTCCTCCGATAAGACTACTCTGACGACAGTCGCCACCCAGGCGGCTACCCAGGCTGTGCTATTGGGCGGAAGGTCTCCTCGCCTTGCGCTTCCAGAGCGCTTTAGCGGCAACAGCTCTGAGTGCCGTGGGTTTATAAACCAGGTTACCACCTACTTAGAGCTGTCCGCGACTCTTTACGCTACCGAGAAGGCGAAGGTAGCCTTCGTCCAGTCCCTGCTCACAGGGAGAGCGCTGAAGTGGTCCACGCCGTTGTGGGAGCGCGGAGATCGTGTGGTGAATAACTTAGCAGCTTATCTTGGGGCCATGAGAATGGTGTTCCTCGGGCCTCAAGTCACCCACGATTCCGCGCTGCGCCTCCTACGACTTCGGCAAGGGTCTGCTTCAGTCGGGGACTTTGCTGTACACTTTAGGACACTGGCCGCAGAGCTGGACTGGCCGGATAAGGTCCTTGTCCCTGTGTTTTGGGAGGGCCTGGCAGGGTTTGTCAAAGACGCACTGGCCACACGTGATGTGCCTGCCACTTTAGAGTCCTTGATTCAGGTTGCCTCTCGCATAGACATCCACCAGGCGGAGCGAAGGCTCGAGGTCTCTTCAGCACCCACGTCTTCTCGGCCTAAAAAGCGTCTGACTCCCGTCTTCCATCAGACAGGTCTCCCAGCCAGTCCTGTAGGCGACTCCGTGGAGTCAATGGAAGTGTCCAAGGTGGTCTCCTCTGCCCCAGGTTCTCGGTCTTGTGTCATCTGCTTTTCCTGTGGGCAGAGGGGACACATAGCTACCCTATGTCCCAAACCGTCGGGAAAAGACAGCGTCTAGTTTCTATCAGAGGGGGGACTCTAGACGCTACTTCTCCCTCTAGGTTGACTATCAGCGCCCAGTTGCAGTTCGGCACTACTCTCTTCTCTGCCCTGGCTTGCTTGGACTCAGGCGCTGAAGGCAATTTCATCTCGACCTCCCTGGCAACCCGATACTCAGTTCCCCTGGTTCTGTTGCCCAAGCCACTCAGGGTCCGGGTAGTCGACGGGTCCATACTACTCGATCCTATCACCCAGATCACCATCCCTCTCAGGATGGATGTACCACCGGGACACCATGAGCAGGTGTCCTTCCTGGTGCTTCCAGGGGGGACGGATGAGATCCTACTGGGTCTTCCCTGGTTGAGACAGCATGCTCCTATACTCAACTGGGCAACAGGGGAGATCTCATCCTGGGCAGGATCCTGTAGAGAGCACCTCGTGACTACCGAACCACCCGCTACCATTAGGTCGGTTGGGTCCTCAGGGAATACTGAGGGGCCGGGTTTACCGACACCTTATGAGGCCTACAGGGATGTCTTTTCCAAAAGGGCCGCAGATACTCTTCCTCCCCACCTGCCATATGATTGCCGAATAGACCTGAAGCCAGGCTCCGAGCCCCCTAGGGGCAGAGTGTATCCACTCTCTGCTCCAGAGATGGAGGCTATGTCCAAATATATTCAGGACAGCCTGGCGAAGGGGTTCATTCGCAAGTCTATTTCACCGGCTGGTGCAGGGTTCTTTTTTGTGCAGAAGAAGGAAGGGGATCTGCGCCCCTGTATCGATTACAGGGGATTAAATGCAATCACAATCAAGAACAAATACCCTTTGCCCCTCATTACTGAGCTATTTGATCGATTCCGCGGGGCAAAGGTCTTCACAAAGCTGGATCTACGCGGGGCGTATAATCTAGTGCGAGTCCGAAAGGGCGATGAGTGGAAGACCGCCTTTAACACCAGGGACGGTCACTACGAGTATCTAGTAATGCCCTTCGGACTCTGCAATGCCCCCGCCGTATTTCAAGACTTTGTGAATGACATTTTCCGGGATTTGTATCTTTCCGTGGTTGCATACCTGGATAACATTCTTATCTTCTCCCCCGATCTTACCACCCATCGGAGGGATGTCATCCGAGTACTTAAGAGGCTCCGCACCCATTCGTTATATGCTAAGCTGGAAAAGTGCGTTTTTGAACAGGAATCCTTGCCGTTCCTGGGGTACATAGTGTCCAGTCAGGGGTTAGCAATGGATCCGGGGAAGTTGGAGACAGTGATGAACTGGCCTGAGCCCCACTCGCTGAAGGCGATCCAGCGATTCTTGGGGTTTATCAATTATTATCGCCAGTTCATTCCCAACTTCTCGACGGTGGCAGCACCCATCATTGCCCTTACCCGCAAGGGCGCTAATCCCAAAGCATGGACACGGGAAACGGTAGAGGCATTTCACACTCTCAAAACTCACTTCTCCAGAGCTCCCATCCTTCATCGTCCAGACATCTCCAAACCCTTCCTACTGGAGGTAGACGCCTCTTCGGTCGGTGCAGGTGCAGTCCTGTACCAGAAAAACGAACGAGGAAGGAAACATCCGTGTTTCTTTTTCTCCAAGACCTTTTCTCCGGCCGAGAGGAACTACTCCATAGGGGATAGGGAGTTACTGGCGATGAAACTAGCATTCCAGGAATGGCGGCATCTCCTGGAGGGTGCGAAGCATCCATTTGAGGTTTTTTCTGACCACAAAAACCTCACATACCTCCAGACAGCACAACGCCTGAACCCAAGGCAGGCCCGTTGGTCTTTATTCTTCTCCCGGTTCCGCTTTATTATCCGCCACCTGGCCGGTGAGAAGAACGTACGGGCCGATGCCTTGTCACGTTGTATGGTTGTGTTGGAGGAGGACGAGGAGGAGCCTCGTCTTATACTACCCCCGGACAGCTTGAGGATGGTCACTCCCACTTCTTTGGACCAGGTGCCACCTGGCAAAACCCTCGTTCCCCCTGAACTACGGAACGAGGTGCTATCGTGGGCCCATGCCTCCAAGGTCGGGGGTCACTTCGGGGTCAAAAGGACCAGAGACCTGGTGACCAGGCATTATTGGTGGCCGAGACTACCCCAGGACATACAGGAATATGTGGGAGCCTGTATGTCGTGTGCTCGGAATAAGCCGTCCCGGCAGAGACCGGCAGGTCTTCTTCACCCACTGCCAGTGCCGGATCGTCTCTGGGAAGTGGTAGGGATGGACTTCCTGGGAGATCTGCCCAAGTCAGCAGGGCACAGGGTCGTATGGGTCATCACGGACCACTTCTCTAAAATGGTCCACTTGGTGCCTCTACCACGACTCCCGACGTCACGTGCTCTCGCCACCTTGTTCATTCGGCATGTATTTAGGTTGCATGGCATGCCTGACAAGGTGGTGAGCGACCGGGGTCCCCAGTTCGCGTCTCGCTTCTGGAGAGAGCTCTGTAAGCTCCTGCAGATAGAGCTGAACATCTCCTCCGCATACCATCCCGAGACCAATGGACTAGTGGAGAGGACTAATCAGACCTTGGTAACTTACCTCCGCCATTTTATATCCGCGCACCACGACAACTGGGCTAACCTCCTTCCTTGGGCCGAATTTGCCATTAACAATTCGGTCCATGAATCCTCTGGCCAGACTCCGTTCCTACTCAATAACGGACAACATCCCAGAATCCCGGTTCCGATGCCCATTACGTCACCCGATACTAGAGTGGAGGATTGGGCGACCAAGGCCCGGGAGATCTGGGATGACACCCAAGAGGCTCTTAAAAGGGCCAAAGACCGGATGGTGACAACGGCTGATGTTCGCCGCCGCCCTGCACCATCCTTCGCCCCTGGTGACCTAGTATGGCTGTCCTCTAAGAATGTTAACCTACGGGTACAGGCAGCCAAATTCGCCCCTAGGTATCTGGGTCCGTTTAAAGTACTACAGCAGGTAAACCCAGTGGCATATCGACTCCAGCTCCCTCCACGCTGGGCTATAGCCAACACCTTTCACGTGTCCCTCCTGAAACCCGTACGACTTAATAAATTCTCGGGGTCCCTGCCGGCTCAAACCGACTCCCCGTCCGACGACCCTGAGGTGGCAAAACTTGTGGAGACAAAAGTCATACAGGGCAAGAGGTACTACCTCGTGGAGTGGGCCGGCCGTGGTCCGGAGCATAGATCCTGGGAGTTGGAGGATCATATCCGCGCCCCGGGTTTGATAGCGGCCTTCGAGCACGGACAGGGGGGGGGGCCTAGACAGGGGGGTAATGTTACATCTCGTGGCTCTCCTGAGGCAAGGACTGAGGCAGTCTCCCATTCCTTGCCTGCCACGAGCACTCATGCTCAGCAGCGCCGAAGGTCTGCCAGACTGCGCAGTGTGCAGGAGATACCTTCTCAGAGAGGCAGCAGAAGGGTGACACCTAGTGGTTCTCCTGTTACAAGGAGTGAAGCGGTCTCCCATTCCTGGCCTGCCGCAGACTCTCCTGCTCAGCGGCCCCAAAGGTCTGCGAGGCTGCACAATGTGCAGAGGTTTACTGCTCAGGGAAGCAGTGAGATTCCCGTTATCTCTGCACATTGTGAGACCGAGGATCCCGCCTCTATTTCCCAGAGGCAGGAGGGTGAGCATGTGCAATGCGTGGTGGGTCCTGATTCGCTCACTGACGTCACACGGCTTGATGACAAGGCTGGTGACGTGGTGAATCCTGACTGGCCAGGCTGGGACGTCGTGGACCCTGATTGGGTCAAGTCCGTCATCTCCGCCTCGCGCCCGCCCTCGGGTGGAGCTGCACCTCCTTAAAAGCTCCCCCTGCCATCATGGCGGCGCGCGACCGTCCTTCTATGTTTGGATGTCTGGCAGCGTGCTGCCACGCCACTGCTCAGGCATTACTGTCTCTTGTGGGCTTGGCCCTTGCTGCTCCGGCAGTACCTCGTTTGCAGGCCGTGTTCCTGCCTTGCTGCTCCGGCAGTACCCCCGTCAACAGGCCGTGTTCCTGTCCCAGGTGAGCTCCTCAAGTCTCCATTGGACTCACCTGGTTATTGAAAGCACACGTGCGTGGGCACCTCTGTGCTACCCTCGTGCCATATTCTCGTGACTTCCACTGGCACACG
This sequence comes from Anomaloglossus baeobatrachus, assembly GCF_048569485.1. Taxonomy (NCBI): domain Eukaryota; kingdom Metazoa; phylum Chordata; class Amphibia; order Anura; family Aromobatidae; genus Anomaloglossus; species Anomaloglossus baeobatrachus. Next base: position 538,330,643 of record NC_134356.1, on the reverse strand, counting down.
TGCGTGGGCACCTCTGTGCTTCCCCGTGCAACAGGTACACCGAGCCGTGAGATCTGTGCCATACAACCCTCAGGGGTTAGGGCAGATCGGTGTACATAGATCGTCTGTGACATTCCAGACGATCGCTAGCAGCAACCCGCTCACTCTTCACCCACCATAGCGGCGGTCCCTTACACCACACAGTGGACCTTGACCGGCGGAAGCAGTCCATTTCCCATCTTGGCACGCTTCCCCGGGTCCCCCTCGTAACAGTGGGCACTGGTGTGTAATATGTGCATGTGTTTCATACTGTATAACTTGTAATGTTTTGTGTTATCTTTTGCCGCTTACTGTCTTAGCTCAATATATGAAAGGGGCACAATGTGGTCAGAGGGTACTCTGTGACACAATATTATTGACAATGTAAGGTGTATTTAAAGTAACACTTTAAAGCTTTTAGAGAACACAAAACATTTTTACATTCCAAGCTGATAGCACGGGTGAATCTTTCCCAATTTTTTGATTTCTGGTAAATAAAATCTCATTTATTCCAAATGCCTTGAAAATCTGTCTATAAAAATGAACTCTCTTTGGACTATATCTAACCCTTTCAAGTTCTTTAATGCAATCACAGCATGAGAAATATCTAGGTGTTCTCCGCATACATGTGTATGGGTAATCAGATGGTAACTTTCTTCACTGCTGTCTTGTCACACACTATCTGTACAACATATTCAGAGTTTTTTGTGCTTTTTCGCTCTATATAGGTTCCCTGTGAGCTAGGACATCTTCTCACGTACCTGGAGTGTAAGCACCAAACTTAATGAAATATAGTTGCTCTATCACAATTTTAACACCATTTATAATAAACTGCAACCACTGTGCATATTTTGTATAATGTGGTATAATTTGCAATTATTGAGAATTTGTGAAAGTTACGTCTTCTGATCACTTACAGTCTATAACCATTACTTAAAAGATAACCTTTCGCCCAGATCCACCTCTTAAAAATGACTAGTTACTGAAAAATATGTATTTTGAACATGAAAGAATCCTGATAGATTCTTGCTGCTTGAACCATGGGCAAGATGAATCTTGAAAAAAAAGAAATGGGGTGTGTCTTATAATCCAGTGGTGACTTACCGGAGGGGGAGCGGCAGCGGGGGGGAGCGGGGTCACAGGAGGCAGGAGCAGTGGTGGAGTAGGGTGATGCTGCACGTGATGCAACAGGTGTCCCAGATACTCGCAGCAGGCACTGTGAAGCAGGAGGAGCATCCAGGAGCTGTCAGCAGTGTGGGCTTCAAAGTAATGATGCCCGGAGTAAGCACGTGCGCAGATGGAGCTCTCTGCTCAATGACAAGCCGAGATCTCATCTGCGCACACGCCTCCTCTGGGTGCCATTTAACTTAAGTCCGCTGCAAGGAATCAATGGGTCGCGCGTGCGCAGATGAGATCTTGAGGAGAGAGCTCCATCTGTGCACTCGCCGACTCTGGGTGCCATTTATTAAAGTCTGCCCCACTGTCAGCAACCCTTGCCTTACCACCCGCAGCACAGCACCAAGCCCACAGCACAAAGGCCGCAGCACAGCACCAAGCCCACAGCACAGCCCGCCTACTGCAGCAAGCCCACAACACTGCGTCTGCGGCTCACAGTATCTCACCTGCCTACACCACCCCGGTAAGCTACATTCGGATTTTCAGCTGCACCCCTCATTTTCCTCCCAAATATTTGGGAGGAAAAGTGGGTCTTATAATACAAAAAATATGATATATTTTCTGAAACACCATAATATTTCAGATTAAAACATACACAGCTGCAATCGCACAGTCAGTGCCAATTCATGCTGACTGGACTTCGGGTAGCATAAATCTTCTGTCAGGTTCCCTTTATCCCTTGTCTGGTACCATGGGGTCAATGTGACCAAATGCGGATTGATTCAACTAGTGATTTTCTCCATGGTACTAGACAAGGGTTAAATATGTACATGAAGTTACTATAAAGAAGGTTAAATAGTTCCAAGCATGATTTAAAATATTTGGAGCGTGCTATAATGTTTCATAATGGCAGTAGTGCCTAACACTGTATGATTAGGACAGAGATGATTTAAAATGTCTAAATATAATGCATCCACACGGAAAGGGAAATCAACAAGAAATAAACAAGAATGGGAACAGTTTTAGCGTGCTGAGGTCTATGCACTAGTTTTGCATTAATGTCTCATTTTTCAAGTAAATGGTGCATTGCAGAGCCTGAAATACTTACTGATACTACAGGTGCACATTGCTATTTTTCCATTTCCATTTTTAGAAAATAATGTATTTGAAAACAATACAAAATCCCATACAGAACGCTCAGATTCTCTTACTCTGCAACTTGGGACACCTTGGGAACTCAGATTTATTTTAAAATGCTGCTTATTAATGGAGGAGAAGAACAGTAGATTTAGTAGATAATATAGGATGGTGGAAATCAGCAAATACTCTTCTGCATTGAACTGTGAAGGTCTAAGTGGACCGGTGAAGTTGTGCATTGTAATTCCGATTTTGTCCATGTTTTTGGGTGAAATTAGTCACCAGGTATATGATTTCTACAGAATCTTGTCCATCTTGTGCCGACACCTTCCACTTGCCTGTCTGACACAAGATGTATAGTGACAGATTGAAGTTCTGCATTTCAGCAGTGGTGGAAATAGTAAGTAAACATGAAAGGCACAAGCTCTGTCACAGAGGGTGCCAGCAGGAGCAATGCCCAGGACTGTAAATCACCAGGCAGGGGACATGTCTAAACAATGCGGGGATCATGTAATTAAGGCTTTGTGTTAAATGAGGGGATGTCACTGCATTGATAGAGGTGCAGCAAGCTCCATTAGCTACACCCAGGCAATGCCACTAAATGGAAGACCGACTATTTATAGATCACAGAAAACAGATGTTCCAGATGTATTATTTGTCTTATTTTTAGAGTACATTTGTCATCATCTATGCATTGTTCTCTGCTTTATTATACCAAATGCATGGAATAAGCCCAGATTATAGAGCATCTACCTATATATTATATTGTTTAAAAAATGTTATTCTAATCTTCTAGCTGCAGAGGCCTATCTGACATAATGGTTTGGCTTATCCAGGTCATACATAGAAGCATATCTGTCAACCAATAGCTATTTCTCCAAAAATGTCATATTATTTCAATGGAAAATATAGGACAAGCCATTACTAAACACCTGTCCCTACAGAACTGAAGAAATTGACTTGGTCATATCCAGTTTGTCCACTCTGTAACATCTACAGCTCTGAGTGCCCCTGAAGGGAACTAATGATGGGCGAGGAGTACAATGCTCTGTGCTTGGTACTCAAAATGACGAGTGAACAGTACGATGCTCGAGTCAAGCTGGTCAGACGCTTGGACGGGCTAGACTAGAGTAACTAATATAATGGAAGACAATGACTGGCTAGTTCGGCTCTCTGCCCACATACAGCATTTCTAGGGGAAGAAACCAAACAGAGAAGTATAAGAATTTTGGCAATAAACAATAAGAAAAACAATTCCACGGCATTTCAGTGAGTTTCATAATTGTGACCCTAAAACAGTTAGGGTTCGAGGAATCAACAGGGTCCAGTTGGGCATCCATGGGGGTGACATAAAAAAACGATTAGCGCAGGTGGAGAGTAGAGTTGAGCGCGGTTCGTGGTTCTCCAGTTTGCGGCTCGAGTGATTTTGGGGCCTGTTCTAGATCGAACTAGAACTCGAGCTTTTTTGCAAAAGCTCGATAGTTCTAGATACGTTCGAGAACGGTTCTAGCAGCAAAAAAAAAACAGCTAATTCCCAACTGGCTTTCCGCTGTAATAGTGTAAGTCACTCTGTGTCATACACTATTATGACATTTCAGTGTATAGTGTGCGGGAACAGCACCTTCAGATCACTGCTGTATGGATAATGGCGATCGCCATTTTTTTTTTTTTCCTTGTCTTCCTTCCCTAAGCGCGCGCGTGTAGTGGGGAGGGCCAGCATGTCAGCCAATCCCAGACACACACACAGCTAAGTGGACTTTTAGCCAGAGAAGCAACGGCATGTGTGATAGGATGTCCATGTCACATGTCCCTGCATTATAAAAACGAGTATCTGCCCGTCCGGACGCCATTATCTCTTCTGCGTCCTTGGTGTCAGACATCACTGGCGTAGCTCTGTCCTGAGTCCTATCGCCGATACAGCTGTATGCGCTCCATACACAGCGCTGGACAGCTTAGGGATAGCACTTTCTATCAGTCCTTTTAAGGGCTCGTACCGGCAGGGTCAGAGCCATAGGTGAAAGGTCCTGAAAACAGAGACAGCGTCTGTGTAGCTAAGGTCAGGGATTTCCTCCCTGCATTTCCCCATTAGGAGGGAATAGAAAGGCAGGCTTCCATTCCTCTACCCAGAACCCCACAACCCTGGCACTGTACCCTCCTGTCCTCTGCACACTCCAACTCATTATAACTAAGCCATTATACTAGCAAACACTCAGTGTACCTAGTGTCATCCTAAACGTGGCTATTGGACTTCTGTATAGTCCCAGTAGTGCACAGATATTTGCAGCACGTCTGCCTGCATTGCACACTCCAACTCATTATAACTAAGCCATTATACTAGCAAACACTGAGTGTACCTAGTGTCATCCTAAACGTGGCTATTGTACTTCTATATAGTCCCACTAGAGCACAGATATTTGCAACACGTCTGCCTGCATTGCACACTCCAACTAATAGCTACTAAGCCATTATACTAGCAAACACTGAGTGTACCTAGTGGCATCCTAAACGTGGCTATTGGACTTCTGTATAGTCCCACTAGAGCACAGATATTTGCAGCACCTCTGCCTGCATTGCACACTCCAACTCATTATAACTAAGCCATTATACTAGCAAACACTGAGTGTACCTAGTGTCATCCTAAACGTGGCTATTGGACTTCTGTATAGTCCCACTAGTGCACAGATATTTGCAGCACGTCTGCCTGCATTGCACACTCAAACTCATTATAACTAAGTCATTATAATAGCAAACACTGAGTGTGCCTAGTGTCATCCTAAACGTGGCTATTGGACTTCTGTATAGTCCCACTAGAGCACAGATATTTGCAGCACCTCTGCCTGCATTGCACACTCCAACTCATTATAACTAAGCCATTATACTAGCAAACACTGAGTGTACCTAGTGTCATCTTAAACGTGGCTATTGAACTTCTGTATAGTCCCACTAGTGCACAGATATTTGCAGCACGTCTGCCTGCATTGCACACTCCAACTAATAGCTACTAAGCCATTATACTAGCAAACACTGAGTGTACCTAGTGGCATCCTAAACGTGGCTGTTGGACTTCTGTATAGGCCCACTAGTGCACAGATATTTGCAGCACGTCTGCCTGCATTGCACACTCAAACTCATTATAACTAAGCCATTATACTAGCAAACACTGAGTGTACCTAGTGTCATCCTAAACGTGGCTATTGGACTTCTGTATAGTCCCACTAGTGCACAGATATTTGCAGCACCTCTGCCTGCATTACACACTCCAACTCATTATAACTAAGCCATTATACTAGCAAACACTGAGTGTACCTAGTGTCATCCTAAACGTGGCTATTGGAATTCTGTATAGTCCCAGTAGTGCACAGATATTTGGAGCACCTCTGCCTGCATTGCACACTCAAACTCATTATAACTAAGCCATTATACTAGCAAACACTGAGTGTACCTAGTGGCATCCTAAACGTGGCTATTGGACTTCTGTATAGTCCCACTAGTGCACAGATATTTGCAGCACGTCTGCCTGCATTGCACACTCCAACTGATAGTTACTAAGCCATTATACTAGCAAACACTGAGTGTACCTAGTGTCATCCTAAACGTGGCTATTGGACTTCTGTATAGTCCCACTAGTGCACAGATATTTGCAGCACGTCTGCCTGCATTGCACACTCCAACTGATAGTTACTAAGCCATTATACTAGCAAACACTGAGTGTACCTAGTGGCATCCTAAACGTGGCTATTGGACTTCTGTATAGTCCCAGTAGTGCACAGATATTTGCAGCACGTCTGCCTGCATTGCACACTCCAACTCATTATAACTAAGCCATTATACTAGCAAACACTGAGTGTGCCTAGTGTCATCCTAAACGTGGCTATTGGACTTCTGTATAGTCCCACTAGAGCACAGATATTTGCAGCACCCTGCCTGCATTGCACACTCCAACTCATTATAACTAAGCCATTATACTAGCAAACACTGAGTGTACCTAGTGTCATCCTAAACGTGGCTATTGGACTTCTGTATAGTCCCACTAGTGCACAGATATTTGCAGCACCTCTGCCTGCATTGCACACTCCAACTCATTATAACTAAGCCATTATACTAGCAAACACTGAGTGTACCTAGTGTCATCCTAAACGTGGCTATTGGACTTCTGTATAGTCCCAGTAGTGCACAGATATTTGGAGCACCTCTGCCTGCATTGCACACTCAAACTCATTATAACCAAGCCATTATACTAGCAAACACTGAGTGTACCTAGTGTCATCCTAAACGTGGCTATTGGACTTCTGTATAGTCCCACTAGTGCACAGATATTTGCAGCACGTCTGCCTACATTGCACACTCCAACTCATTATAACTAAGCCATTATACTAGCAAACACTAAGTGTACCTAGTGTCATCCTAAACGTGGCTATTGGACTTCTGTATAGTCCCACTAGTGCACAGATATTTGCAGCACGTCTGCCTGCATTGCACACTCCAACTGATAGTTACTAAGCCATTATACTAGCAAACACTGAGTGTACCTAGTGGCATCCTAAACGTGGCTATTGGACTTCTGTATAGTCCCACTAGTGCACAGATATTTGCAGCACGTCTGCCTGCATTGCACACTCCAACTGATAGTTACTAAGCCATTATACTAGCAAACACTGAGTGTACCTAGTGGCATCCTAAACGTGGCTGTTGGACTTCTGTATAGTCCCAGTAGTGCACAGATATTTGCAGCACGTCTGCCTGCATTGCACACTCCAACTCATTATAACTAAGCCATTATACTAGCAATTTATGCTGCCAGTTTAAGGGCTGTAGTTGCATTATCAGGGATATTTATTCTTTATTATTCTGCTGTTAATAAAGCTAGACCACCGCTGCAATCTACACCACCTCTCAATTTTTACTACCACATTTTCAGTGCACAATCTTGTCGCAATCAACATGAGTGGCAAAATGACAGATGCTGGTGGAAAGGGGAAGAGGCGTGCTGGAAAAGGAAAAAAAGGGTTTGTCCGTGGGGAAGGTGGCAAAGCTCCAATATCATCTGCTGAAGATAGACCATCTACCAGCAAAAGTAAGATGTCTACTACTTACCGTGGACAATCCGATGTGCTCCCTTTTTTACGGACACGAACAACAAGAACAAAGGTAGATGATGGCCAAAAAAGGAAAATGCTTGAATGGATCTCAAGTGGTCCAACAAGTGCCCTCTCAGCCACTTCAAGTACTGCATCCAAAAAACACCAGTCCTCTGAGTTGTCATCCCAATCAAACTTGCTTTCTCCCAGCTCTGAAGTCTCCATCAGCCCTGCACAGTATGGTGGAACAGAGATGGCTGAGTCTGCAGAGCTGTTCAGTCACACTATAGCCTGGGAATCAGAGGTCTGCTCCCAAGCTACAGTGAGTACAGACCAAGAAATGGTCTGCAGTGATGCCCAGAACCTTTGTGACTCTGATTCAGGCCGTGAGGACCAAGTTTCTGAGCATAATGTTAACACTTTGTCACAAACTGTAACACCTGTGGTTATAGACAATGAGGAACATACTGATGAAGATGAGACGCAGATACCCGATTGGGATGACAACTTAAATATTCGGTCAGGGCAAGAAGAGGCTCGGTCTGAGGGGGAGGGGAGTGCAAACACAACAATTGATGATGAAGTTCTAGATCCCACCTACTGTCAACCCCCAGTCGGGCACTCGAGGAGGTCAACAGAGGCGGTGGAGGAGGATGCAACCGACGACGAAGTTACCTTGCGCCTTCCTGGACAGAGTCGGAGCACTGGTAGCACGTCTACAACTGCATCCTCAGCCACCACTCTGCCTCTGAGCACTAGTCGGGGGGGCTCAGCAGGTCGCATGCCCTCTAAGCCTTGCCTAGCCTGGTCCTTTTTTGACATAGAAAAAGATCGCCCAAATTATGTGATGTGTAAAATTTGTCGTGAGTCTGTTAGTAGAGGTCAAAACCTCAGCAGTTTGACAACTTCTTCCATGAATCGTCACATAAATAAATATCATAGGTCCCGGTGGGAAGCTCACTGTGCTGCAATGCGGCCTAGCGGAGCGAACCATCCACGGCCTGCCCCTTCCAGTGCATCCGCGTGCTCTTCATCTTCTCGGACTGTGGGGACAGCTGTCACACCTGGTTTTCTACGCACATCTTCCACCACTGTAACCGCAACATGCACTTTGCTTGGTAGGTCGTCAGTTGGTTTGGAAGGGGAAACAAGTGAGTGTGTACAGCTCTCTCAGACATCGATAGCCCCAACGTTGGATGAAGGCAACATCATGTCTCTGCCTGCACTTTCCTCACAAACCTGCATTTTTCCAGGGACACCCTACTCAACACCGTCTACACACAGCAGCCAGATCTCTGTCCCTCAGATGTGGTCAAATAAAAGGCCATTTCCTGCGACCCATGACAAAGCTAAGAGGTTGACTCTATCCCTCTGTAAGCTCTTGGCTACCGAAATGCTGCCTTTCCGCCTAGTGGACACACAGGATTTTAGAGACCTTATGTCTGTCGCTGTGCCCCAGTACCAGATGCCTAGTCGCCACTACTTCTCTAAGAAAGGTGTGCCCGTGCTACACCAGCATGTCGCACACAACATCACTGCTTCCTTGAGAAACTCTGTGTGTGAACGGGTGCATTTCACCACCGATACTTGGACCAGTAAGCATGGACAGGGATGTTACATGTCGCTGACTGGGCACTGGGTAACTATGGTGATAGATGGTGAAGGGTCTGCTGCACAAGTCTTGCCGTCCCCACGACTTGTGTGTCAATCCTCTGTCTGTCCAAGTTCCACCACTGCTTCTGCCTCCTCCACCTCATCTGGGTCCTCCACCTCCGCCCCAAGCCTGCCTGGTCAGGCCACCAGGGTTCTCACTGCGCAGAAGGAATCACGCACCCCTCATTACTATGCTGGCAGCAGAGCGCAACGGCATCGGGCGGTCTTTAGCTTGACATGTCTTGGGAATAGGAGTCACACAGCTGAGGAGTTGTGGTCAGCTCTGCGGTCAGAGTTTAATAAATGGTTGTCTCCACTCAACCTGCAGCCTGGTAAGGCCGTGTGCGACAATGCTGCAAACCTGGGTGCGGCCCTTCGCCTGGGCAAGGTGACACACGTGCCTTGTATGGCTCACGTGTTGAACCTTGTCGTCCAGCAATTCTTAACACACTATCCCGGCCTAGATGGCCTTCTGACCAGGGCTCGAAAACTGTCTGCTCACTTCCGCCGTTCAACCGCCGCAGCTGAGCGACTTGCATCTCTCCAGAAGTCTTTCGGCCTGCCGGTTCATCGCCTGAAATGCGATGTGGCGACACGCTGGAATTCGACTCTCCACATGTTACAGCGACTGTGGCAGCACCGCCGAGCCCTGGTGCAATACGTCATGACATATAGCCTGGGCCAACGAGATGCAGAGGTGGGGCATTTCACCCTGATGGAGTGGTCTCAGATCAAGGACCTATGCACCCTTCTGCACAGTTTCGACATGGCGACGAATATGTTTAGCGCTGACAATGCCATTATCAGCATGACAATTCCAGTCATTTACATGCTGGAGCACACGCTAAACACTATTCGGAGTCAGGGGGTGGGGCAACAGGAAGGGGAGAAACTACAGGAGGATTCATATGCGCAAGGGACAACAACATCACCAAGGTCCAGACGTTCATCATCACCAACGCAGCAGGCATGGGACCATGGGGGACAGGGATCAACAAGGGCGCATAGTAGCAGGCGAAATGTTGAGGAAGGTGCAGGAGAACATGAAGAAATGGAGGACGAACTGTCCATGGACATGGAAGACTCAGCAGATGAGGGAGACCTTGGTCAAATTTCAGTTGAAAGAGGTTGGGGGGAGATGTCAGAGGAAGAAAGAACGGTTAGCACCTCTATGCCACAAACACAGCGTGGACTTGGTCCGCATGGCTGCGCAAGACACATGAGTGCCTTCTTGTTGCACTACCTCCAACATGACCCTCGTATTGTCAAAATTAGAAGTGATGATGACTACTGGATTGCCACACTATTAGATCCCCTGTACAAGTCCAAATTTTGTGACATAATTCCAGCCATAGAAAGGGATGCACGTATGCAGGAGTATCAGCAGAAGCTGTTACTCGATCTTAGCTCGGCTTTTCCACCAAACAACCGTGCAGGTGCAGGGAGTGATTCTCCCAGTTGTAACTTGACAAACATGGGACGGTCTCGTCATCTTCAACAGTCTACCCGTACCAGTAGGACTGTATCTGGTGCTGGTAACAGCAATTTTATGGAATCTTTTCATAATTTTTTTAGACCCTCCTTTGCAAGGCCACCAGAGACAACAAGTCTGACACATAGTCAACGGCTGGAGAGGATGATACAGGAGTATCTCCAAATGAACATCGATGCCATGATTTTGCAAATGGAGCCTTGCTCCTTTTGGGCTTCAAATTTAGAAAAATGGCCAGAGCTCTCCAGTTACGCCTTGGAGATTTTGTCGTGTCCAGCTGCCAGCGTTGTCTCTGAACGTGTCTTCAGTGCTGCTGGGTGTGTGCTGACAGATAAGCGCACGCGTCTGTCCAGTGACAATGTGGACAGACTAACGTTCATCAAAATGAACAAGTCATGGATCCACCAGGAATTTACTACCCCTGTGTCATCCTGGGGAGAGTAAATGCTTGTGGATTTGGAATGTGCTTGATGCAAATCAAAACATCCTGTTTGCAACTAGGGCACAAGTGCTGCCACTGATAAGGTGTTTGTGTGGCCCAATTTTTTGATAAAAGGGAGACTCCGCTTGGAGTAACCCTTGCGTGCTGTGTTTTTTAAAAATGATCCAAGATGAACAGAGCTGGGATCAGGAAAGACTTTGCTACCTACCCCGGTGTCATCCTGGGGACGATTAAGAATAGCGTATTTTTGAATGTGCTTGATGCAAATCAAAACATCCTGTTTGCAACTAGGGCACAAGTGCTGCCACTGAATGGGTGGGTGTGTGTGGGGCACAATTTTTGGAAAAAAAGGGACACTCCGCTTGGAGTAACCCTTGCTTGCTGTGTTTTTTAAAAATGATCCAAGATGAACAGAGCTGGGATCAGGAAAGACTTTGCTACCTACCCCAGTGTCATGCTGGGGACGGTTAATTATGGCGTATTTTTAAATGTGCTTGATGCAAATCTAGCTGTGAAGTGTACAACTGGGGCACAACTGCTGCCACTGAATGGGTGGGTGTGTGTGGGGCCCATTTTTTGGAAAAAATGGGAGACTCCGCTTGGAGTAACCCTTGCTTGCTGTGTTTTTTAAAAATGATCCAAGATGAACAGAGCTGGGATCAGGAAAGACTTTGCTACCTACCGCGGTGTCATCCTGGGAGCGGTAAAGTATGGCGTATTTTTGAATGTGCTTGATGCAAATCAAAACATCCTGTTTGCAACTAGGGCACAAGTGCTGCCACTGATAAGGTGTCTGTGTGGCCCAATTTTTGGAAAAAAGGGAGACTCCGCTTGGAGTCACCTTGCGGTGTTTTACATGATTTTAGAAGGGCGTGCCATGCCTATATCTGTGTCTCATCCTCTTTTTCCTCTTAACGCTGTTTTGTTTTCACATGAGAATTTGTCCTTGTCCCTTTCCCATGTGTTTGTGTTGTGTTGTGAGTTGTTTGTCACCTTCTGGACACCTTTGAGGGTGTTTTCTAGGTGTTTTTATGTGTTTGTGATTGCCTGCCATTGTTTCCTATGCCGTTCGAGTTCGGTTCGTCGAACGTTCGACGAACCGAACTCGAACGGGACCTCCGTTCGGCGAACCGACCTCGAGCCGAACCGCGACCGGTTCGCTCATCTCTAGTGGAGAGTCGTTGGATCTTCACCTTGGGCACAATGTCCCCTCATGGCCTAAATGAACTCCTGAGCTTTTCCCCATTCCTTTGATTTAAGGATACCTCACAACAGCTCCCTATGGGTGGGGGTCCTTTTTTCCCTCATGTTTTCATATAGTGGCCCCTTTATTTTTGAGCCCTATTGAGGGACCTACTTATTGCAATTCTTGTACAAATGTTTATTGTTCTTCATGTCCTTCATGACGATTGCATGAGTAGATTTTTATGATCTGGTTCTCAATTTCAACAGTGTGTCTTTTTTGTTTCTCACTTGTCTAGCATTGTACCTTACCGGCATGCCCCCCCCCCCCACTTCCCCCGTTTTCTCCCCCTCTGGACTTGTGGCATTTGGAGCGTCCGGCTGTTTTCCCTCTGGAAAAACTGAAATCCCCCTTGCCTGGCATCCACCATGATGTCACACGATTGACATCTAAATAAACAACATGTGTCATTATATATTCCTCTATACTTCATGCATTTACTGTGATTATGCACTGCAATTGAAAGTGTCCATGTATTGTGAATATATGTTCATTGTGGCACATGTGGTCCCTCTCTGTATTTATTTCCATGGCTCAGAGCCGTTGTATGGAGTCCCTCTCCCTTCCTCGACTTTGAGTGATGAGATATGAATGTTTCTTGATAGGGGTTGTTACACATGTTTATTTCATTAGTATTCCTGCTCACCGGCAAGGTTATTGTTGTCTGAACAGGGAGGTATGAGTCTGGTTGTGTGTGCCAATTGTGACGCGTATTGTAAGTTTGGCCACTTTGGATTCCAGGATGTGGGAGGTCCCTGCCCTTGAAACGCAGCCGGGTATGTCCTTGTCTCAAGCATGGTTACATCGGCGTCTCTAACAGTGGTGATCCAGACTTGTTCAGTGACCTCACAGGAAATTTTCTTCCATCCGGCCTCCGCTGTGGACGCCAGGGAACTGAATGCTGCTGTGCATGGAACACCGGCTGTGCGCAATAATACCTGGGCGTGTCGGGGCCTAGCTATAAGGTCTGTACTTCTTCACACTTTTTATCTGTCCCCCAAAGAAGCGTAAGAGACGTGAAAGACGTGTCGGGACGCCGGTCCCTACGTGCAACCCTAGTCTTGCATTGCACTAGCATGGTTGAGTGGTTTTCACTGGTGGCTGCCTGTCTGGCATGATTGATTGTTCTAGTGCGTTTTTTAACCTTGCACTTTTTTACTTTTCTGCCTATGAACAGTTTGGCTCACCCTATATACCTGTAAAAACCTCCCAGGGGCATGTGGGATCCTTCTATTCCCCCTCTACACTTTACCCACTTATATGATTTTTGATTGATATCTATTTTCCTGAAGCGATTTTACAATAAATTTATATGCATTTATTACTGGCTTCCTTGGATGTTTTTCTTATTGTTTATTGGCAAAATTCAAAGACTTCACTGTTTGGTTTTCTCATATTATCTGAAGTTGTTGCCTTATATGTGCCATGAGACTTCCCCTGGGTCCCTGGTCTTTAGTCTTCTATTTCTAGGGGAAGGTGGTGTATTTTTGGAGGGGACACACTACATCTCAAAATGTTGTTTTTACCCACAGTGTGAGCCATTTAGAGACTGAAAGTGGCCCTCGCTGAGGTGCCTGCTCACATCATGCAATGAAGCAAGCCTGTGCTTGCTTTGTGTTTGATGTTTCATGAACGAAACATCCAAGCACCCGCGATACTTGGTCGAGCACTGAGAGTTTCTGAGCACCCAAAACTCGATTGAGTACCAAGCAGTGCCAAACACGCTCGCCCATCATTAAAGTGAACCAGTCATGTGATTTATGCTATCTCTGCAGAGATAAGGGAGAGACCTGTTAGTCACCTGCATCAGTGCAGGAAAGTGCCGGCCAAGGACCATAGCCAGAGATTAAACTAGTCCAGCTCTGTCCGGATCTTCACCTATATGTAAACATTGCAGCATTTTAGAGAATAATATACCTGGCTGCAATTGTGCAGCCAAGCTCTGATTTATTATGCCAGTGGTTTGGGCAGCATGAATCAGATGACCAGTTTCCTTGAAATCTTCCCAATATTCTGACAAATATGGTTCATTTTGCTGACATTTACAGTCATATGAAAAAGTTTGGGTACCCCTATTAATGTTAACCTTTTTTCTTTATAACAATTTGGGTTTTTGCAACAGCTATTTCAGTTTCATATATCTAATAAATAATGGACTGAGTAATATTTCTGAATTGAAATGAGGTTTTTTGTACTAACAGAAAATGTGCAATCCGCATTTAAACAAAATTTGACCGGTGCAAAAGTATGGGCACCCTTATCAATTTCTTGATTTGAACACTCATAACTACTTTAGTGCTATTTAGTGCTTTAGTGCTATTTAGTGCTTTACTTACTGAAGCGCTAAATTGGTTTTGTAACCTCATTGAGCTTTGAACTTCATAGGAGGTGTATCCAATCATGAGAAAAGGTATTTAAGGTATTTAAGGTAAAGGTATTTAAGGTGGTAACTTGCAAGTTGTTCTCCTATTTGAATCTCCTATGAAGAGTGGCATCATGGGCTCCTCAAAACAACTCTCAAATGACCTGCAGCATCATCTTGCTGCAGATGGTGTCAATGTGCATCGGTCAACAATACAGTGCACGTTGCACAAGGAGAAGCTGTATGGAAGAGTGATGCGAAAGAAGCTGTTTCTGCAAGCACACCACAAACATAGTCGACTGAGGTATGCTAAAGCACATTTGGACAAGCCAGTTACATTTTGGAAGAAGGTCCTGTGGACTGATGAAACAAAGATTGAGTTGTTTGGTCATGCAAAAAGGCGTTATGCATGGAGGCAAAAAACCACGGCATTCCAAGAAAAGCACTTGCTAACCACAATAAAATTTGGTGGAGGTTCCATCATGCTTTGGGGCTGTGTGGCCAATGCCAGCACCGGGAATCTTGTTAAAGTTGATGGTCGCATGGATTCAACTCAGTATCAGCAGATTCTTGACAATAATGTGCAAGAATCAGTGACGAAGTTGAAGTTACGCAGTGGATGGATATTTCAGCAAGACAATGATCCAAAACACCGCTCCAAATCTACTCAGCCATTCATGCAGAGGAACAATTACAATGTTCTGGAATGGCCATCCCAGTCCCCAGACCTGAATATCATTGAACATCTGTGGGATGATTTGAAGCGTCCTGTCCATGCTCGGCGACCATCAAACTTAACTGAACTGGAATTGTTTTGTAAACAGGAATGGTCAAATATACCTTCATCCAAGATCCAGGAACTCATTAAAAGCTACAGAAAGCGACTAGAGGCTGTGATGTTTGCAAAAGGAGGATCTACAAAATATTAATGTCACTTTTATGTTGAGGTGCCCATACTTTTGCACCGGTCAAATTTTGTTTAAATGCGGATTGCACATTTTCTGTTAGTACAATAAACCTCATTTCAATCCAGAAATATTACTCAGTCCATCAGTTATTAGATATATGAAACTGAAATAGCTGTTGCAAAAACCCAAATTGTTATAAAGAAAAAAGGTTAACATTAATAGGGGTGCCCAAACTTTTTCATATGACTGTCTAACTGTAAAATCAAAAGTGCTCTGGTCTTTGTATTTTGGCTGCAGCAGCCCAGAAATACAGCCCAAACCACCACTGCAGCAAATTTCAGAGTTCAGTGGCTCTGCTGATGTAGACTGATATAGCTGTGAACCTGAGTGATTGGATGCAGCAGTGATGAGTAGTGATGGGTGAACCCCCGATGTTCGGGATTGGGAGCCTCGCCCCAATATTTTGTAAAGTTCGTGTTCGAGGTCGGAGATAACGCAAACTTGCATCCGAACCCTGAACTTGGACTTTACAGTTATGTGATGGGGCGGGGGGCTGTAAAATAAAGAATATAGTTAATAATAAACATTGTCATTATACTTACAGGTCCCGAGACGTGTCCTGCAGACTCTGTCTCCAGGCCGCTTCTGCTTCCAGGTCCGATCATTGCTGTGCCACCGGGTAACCACCACTGACTACAGGACCTTCCATGACGTCATAGCCATGTGATCAGTCTGGTGTGAATGTTGTATTACCTTGTGGGTTACAGACATGTCACATGGCTATGACCTCATGGAAGGTCCTGTAGTCAGTGGTGGCTACTCGTGGGCACAGCTGACCAGCCTCAGCTATGCACTCAGGTGAAGTCTCTGACAGCTCTCACCTGAGTCTGTGTGAGCAGACCTGTTTGGCTTCTTGCACAGATGTAGCAGAGCTGAAGATGCTCACCCGCCTTTGGACTACATCAGAGTTTTTTTTGGATGGAGGTCTAAATGTCTTCTGTTTTTTTCTAGTAAAATATTTTTTCTCTGTGTTGTTGTTTTATTTTACTATAACAGACAATCACAGACGCTGTCACAGAGTCGGCGTTTTTGACTGGATGCTGGAGTAACCTGAAACCAGCCCATACATACTAGCATCTAGAATGTATGGGCAGATTCAATGTTACTCCAACAGCCAATCACAGACGCCCATTCTGCGTGCCAGCATTTGAGATTGGCTGTTAGGTCCCTCACATATATAGCAGTGTAAAAATAAATAATTTTAAAAAATGACGTAGTGCTCAGCAGTATTTTTGATTCTCAACACAGATAAAGCGGCGGCTACGGTCTGCCACCCCCATCTACTTGGCTTTACCTTGGATGGCAATCAAAATACAGGTCCCATTATTTTTTTTTTTTAAATAATTTAAAAAAAAAATAATTTAAAAAAATGCATGGGCTTCCGCCATATTTTGATTGCCACTCAGGTAAAACAAAGCAGCTGGGGGCTGGGATTCCCCAGCATGGTAAGGCCCAAGTGTTCTGGGCCCCCCACATTAAAAACTGCAGCCTGCAGCTGCCCCTGGAAATGGCGCATTGTTTGTTAGCACCATTTCCAGGTGCTTTACCCGTCTTGTTCAGCAGCCCGGATGGCGGTGGTATGCTGGGTAATAAAGAGGTTAATACCAGTCGTTGTATTCTCAGCTGGTACTAAGCCTGAAATTCATGCTGTCACGCCAAATTAGACATGGCCACCATTAATTTCTATAAAACAGTAAATAAAACCACAACGCATAAAAAGCTTTTTTATTACCAAAAAAAAAAAGAAAATTTAGAGACTCCATCTTTATTATAAAAAAATCCTTAGTCCGACGTAGTAAATGGATAGAGCAATATCAACTCTGCTTCATCGCTCTGTACAGACAAGCATCTATATAGAGCGAGAAGCAGAGAGAACAATGTCAGCTCTGCTTCATCACTCTGTACAGACAAACATCTCTACAGTGTGAGAAGCAGGCTGACACTGAGGGTATGTTTCCACTCGTGCAAATCTCACATTGCATCAACCCGCACGGCACACAATCTCTTGACAGGAGCACCTCAGCTGCATGCAAACACATTCAGCCAAACCTGCTCCTGTCAGGAGATTGTGCGCCGTGCCGGGTGATACCGATGGCTCATGCACTTGGGTGAACCATGACGTGACCGCGAACACATCTGAAAACAGCCGAAGACTACCGAGTAACAGCAGTGCAGTGAATACCCCGGAAGTTAATAATCAGATCCGGAACCAGAAGCGGCCAGAGATAAAGTGTGTAGGATGCGTCGCGGGACCTGTAAGTATAACCATAATTTTTTTTAATAATGTGCTTGTTTTTACAGCCCCTGGACCCGAACTGGACTCGAACTATAACACGAACATTACAGTTCATATAGTTGTAATGTCATCGCTGAGGCCAAAACATAGAGACCAAGCAGAGGCGGAGAGCGGCACTGAATTCAAGGAGGGGTGAGTATAGTTTGAGTTTCCCATTTTAAAGTTACATTTATTCGTTCAGTATTTAGTAAGTATTTGTAAGACAAAACCAGGATTGGAATAATCAAAGGAAAAGTATAATAGAAACATGTTACCACTTCTGCATTTTTTACCCACTCCTGATTTTGGCTTACAAATACTGAAGTAAAATTCTAATCAAATACTGAACATGTTAACATTGCTTAAAGGTAAATAATCGTTTAGCCACAAGATTTTGAAAGTGTAAAAAACCCTTTAAGGTACGTGCATACTGGAGATCCGTTTCATCAAGGTGTTATTGAGGAGGAGGGTGTGTAGAAGACAGATGCTCCTGATTCATCAAGAGGTGTGCTAAGCCACAAATCTCACTCCAGTAAGGTTCTAGAGGGAGATTTCTGGTGTAGGGAACACCACAGTGTGTCATCAGTTAGACTCACACCACTCCCCAGTTCCATCCATTTTGTTGGACCTGGGAGAAACTGGTGTGAAAATTCAAACTTGCACCTAAATTTAATGACTTTTGAAGCCTTTACATGAGAATTCTGGCAAGAAAGCTTTGATGAAACAGGCCCTGAGTCTTGTTGCTGACTTTTTTGTAGGAGTAGATGTGTCGCCCCAAGGGATGCCGCTCCAGCTTCAGGACGCCACAGGACTTTCTTCTGTATATGGCAAACAGGTATGTCAGATTTTGTATGTGTCATGACGCAACTCACGGCTTGCGGTCAGGAATATGGGTGACCGCCACTGCAGATTTTATGAGCGTCTGGGGCTGATGGGGTCTGCAGTCAGAAGATGTGGCCTCCCGTGAGTGAGGCAGGCCCCAGGGGCTCAGGTGTGTAGGATAGCGGGTCAAGAATAACTCAGGCTCAGTCCAAAAGTCTTTAAACTGCTTTTTACTCACTTCAGTTGTTGTTGTGGTGAGCGATGCTGTGATAAACCAGGTTGAACCAGGGCTCCTTTGGACCAGTCTGAGGGTAACAGGTTAGCCCACCTTCCTAGCACTTCTGTGTTAAGATAACTCCTGACTTGAAGTACCGTGGGGTCAATCCAGGGAGTCGCAACTGCCTTTTCTCCCCTTTTTAGACTGTTTACCGGCCGCGTGGACCAGGTGAGATGGCTTCAAGATCTGTCTCCTTATGGGTCCCTGCGTTGCTGCTGAGGCTCAGACTCTGTATAGTTGGTGAGATACTTGTAGCTCCCCTCAACGGCAGGTTTAGCAGATAGTTAAAACTGAAGTCTGCTCTAGGGACCTGTTCCCCATACATGCCTAGTCACCGGCAGCCCCCGTCCTCACTGACTGACTGACTCGGTAACCGTTATCCCCCGCCAACTGCCACTAAAACGCGCAGGGTCTGACTAGTGGCCGCGCGCGTATCCCATAGTGACCGCCACTCACCACTTCCAGACTGGCTCACTCCACTCCTTTCCTGACAGCCTCTGCACTTTAGCTCCTAGTGTGACGCCCTGACCTAGCCAGGTAGTCACAGACACAACACCATACACCCCTTTCCCTGGACAGGTCACACCAGTCACACATTAAACCCTTGTTGCCACCCTCCAGGGTGTATGTTCACACGAGTTGGGGTGGAGCCAGGCAGTTGACCCCGCCCACCGAGGAGTTCACAGGCCTGGAGGTGGGAAAACACAGTAGTCAGTCCAGTTGTGGGCAGTAGAGTGAGAGGAGGGAAACTGTTGGTGTCTTGGCTGGAGCCCAGTCACTTCCAGCAAGGTAGGCAGACGGTGGTGGCCGTCTGCAGGAGTTGGTGAAGGTCAGCGGAACCGTAGGACCGGGGTCGGGCGGTGGCCTGCCGGTAACAAAACGGGGAGCCGATTGGAGCCAAGCACCAGGCAGGGTACTCAGACCCCAACTAGGCTCGAAGCCAAACTTTAGTCAAATTTACTGATTGCGGTCTGGACCTCAGGAATTCATTCCCACCCAAGTCCCGATTGAAGGCAACAGCCCAACCATTCTGGATAAGCGCCACCGCCAAGGGCCAGAGATCCACAGGGCCAGCGTCTGCGGGAGAACGGGCTCCTCCGGCACCTATTCGTCGGGGAGCGGACTACCGGTGCCCAGGCATTGGAGTCAAGATACAAAACACAGGTGCAGGGAAACGACAACCACCATCAACCTTGTCCAGGAGAACACCGCAGCCGGCAGCGGGCCCCGTCCATCCAGCCATTTGGTTTACCAGAGATTCTGTCCATCTGTGTCTGAGTGAGTACACCTGTGCCATCCGGCACCGCCCTGCGCTGCACCGCAACCCTGCACCCTGCCAAAACCCATCCTGCGGAACCCTCCCACCTACCGGGCCCCGGGACCAACAGCCCCTACCCAGGAAGGGGTCAACACCTAGCTGCTCCCCGCCATCGCTCCCGGGAACCCCGTCACCAGCAGCGGTGGTGCCCACCATCACCACAACCCGTGGGTGGCTTCACAAACTCTATACATATATCCCAAAAAGTCGAATTCCTTCCCTTTTCACTCGTGGGTGAGGAGTGCTGCTCGAGCCCCGGGTCCGGCCCACTCGAAGCACCGAGGAGAAGGCACCGGATCCGAGCGCGATCTCCCCGAGCAGCCCCCACGACGGGGAAGCTGGCCCCCGCCCCCGACCACTTTACGTCACGAACAGGATTGAACCAGTCTACTTACCGGTAGAAGTGCTCCTTGTAATCCCCGTCAGCGGCGTCCCGCTGAAAAATCTGAAGATCCGCCATTTTGGGCGCGAAGATTTTTCGCTCAAGTCGTCTTCCTGAGCAGTGAAGGCGCGAAAAGTGAAGCCCCACCCCCAAGAAGGTGAAGTGCTTTGAAAAGACCAAGGGGGGTGGGCGAAGATTTGGCCCCATGTGATCCTGGGGATAAGAAGCAGTGACGCCAGGACTTTGCCGTCCAGCTTCCGTGGAAGGAGAAGAAGCCCGTTCCCGAGGAGGCCCCACTGCTCCCGGAAGCGACCACGCCCGAAGAAGTCCAGGCCCCGGCAGTCTGCCCGGCCAAGATGGAGGTGTCCGGGACCCAGAGGCCCGCCCGGCGGCCAAAGCTGGCCGCTACTCAAACCCAGGCCTCGGCTGAGGAGGCGCAGGGTTGTTGCTGCAGGGCAGCGTCTCAGAGCATGACACAGCGGGGTTCCCAAAAGAAGGTGCCGATCGTGGTTGGCACGGGGGAACTCCAGCTGGGCCCAACCCGCGCGCCCGAGAGGCAGGTAGACGTCCCTTATTGGGAGCGGCAGTGGAGCCAGCTGGGTTGAGAAATTGAGACCCGGGAGAAGAGGAGGGCCGAGGTCCTGGCCCACACGGTTAAGGAGAAGGACAATCTGAGGTGTGCCACCTTTCTTGTGCGGGGCCAGGTCCGGCGCTTTGACCCGACAAGGGGTATGGATTACTGTATGAGCCCGGCTTAGAGAAGGAAGTGTTTGTGGCCCGCTGGGACATGCACCCCTACCTATCTTTGGGCCACTCGGACCGTGACCTGATCCCCGGTGATTTGGTCACCTACACCCGCCACTGTAGAGAGAGGGGCTGGTTTGCCCTGAATGTACAAAAGAGGGCACGGCAAGTAGGCCCGCAACACTTCCGGACTCCTCCCCCACCGTACAGCCCAGATGTGGAGCTGGAGGAGGAATACGAAGAGGGTGATTTGAAGTAGGCATTGGAGCCCCGTTGCTAAAGTACTGTCCCCGTTGGGACCCTACAGCAAGTCCCCGTTGGGACCTACATTTGTTTATGGCAGCTAAAGGCTGTTGAAGCGCTCATCCCCGTTGGGACTGATGTTGTCCCTGTTGTCCCCTCATTCCCAAAGAACAAGGCCGAGAACTTGCAGGCCACCCAAAAACTATTGGGTTTGTAAATATTCTGCCCCAATTGCCCTTCCCACCACTGCCAGTCTCCGGAGAGGCTGGTTGGAGGAAGGACCCGCAGCACAGCAGGCTGGGGTCCGGTCACCACCAGGAACGGTGACCATCCTCTGGGTCAGGGGTCCCCTTGGACTGCCTGGTGTGAGACACCGTACCTGTTCCCGCTTGGGTAGCCTGGGCCAGGTTCCTGTTTCCGGACTGGGGAAAAGGGGTGCTGCCCATATCTTATGGGCAGCATCAAGGTCTAGGTTGCTTGGGTGGGAAAGCCGAAGGACATTAACCCGTTCCCTGTTATTAATAAAAATGGGAAGAAATGAAAGAAATGCTTAATGTTTACATGTTTTGTTCCCGATGTTTTTATATCTTTACAGAAAAATAAAACCGGTGGTGGACGGGCAGCCCGCGGACAGTCTGCATTAAACCAAGGGGGAATGTGACGCCCTGGCCCAGCCAGGTAGTCACAGACACAACACCATACACCCCTTTCCCTGGACAGGTCACACCAGTCACACATTAAACCCTTGTTGCCACCCTCCAGGGTTGATGTTCACACCAGGTGGGGCGGAGCCAGGTGGTTGACCCCGCCCACCAAGGAGTTCACAGGCCTGGAGGCGGGAAAACACAGTAGTCAGTCCAGTTGTGGGCAGTAGAGGGAGAGGAGTGAAACTGTTGGTGTCTGGGTTGGAGCCCAGGCACTTCCAGCAAAGTAGGCAGACGGGGGTGGCCATCTGCAGGAGTTGGTGAAGGTCAGCAAAACCATAGGACCGGGGTCGGGCGGTGGCCTGCCGGTACCGAACCGGGGAGCCGATTGGAGCCAAGCACCAGGCAGGGTACTCAGACCCCGACTAGGCTCGAAGCCAATCTTTAGTCAAATTTACTGATTGCGGTCTGGACCTCAGGGGTTAATTCCCACCCAAGTCCCGATTGAAGGCAACAGCCCAACCGTTCCGGATACGCGCCACCGCCAAGGGCCAGAGATCCACAGGGCCAGCGTCTGCGGGAAAATGGGCTCCTCCGGCACGTATTCGTCGGGGAGCGGACTACCGGTGCTCAGGCATTGGAGTCAAGATACAAAACACAGGTGCAGGGAAACGACAGCCACCATCAACCCGTCCAGGAGATCACCGCAGCCGGCTGCGGGCCCCGTCCATCCAGCCGTTTGGTTTACCAGAGACTCTGTCCATCTGTGTCTGAGTGAGTACACCTGTGCCATCCGGCACCACGCTGCTCTGCACCGCAATCCTGCACCCTGCCAAAACCCATCTGGCGGAACCCTCCCGCCTACCAGGCCCTGGGACCAACAGCCCCTACCCATGGAGGGGTCAACACCTAGCTGCTCCACGCCATTGCTCCCGGGAACCCCGTCACCAGCAGCGGTGGTGCCCACCATCACCACAACCCGTGGGCGGCGTCAAGAACTCTATACATATATCCCAAAAAGTCCAATTCCTTCCCTTTTCACTCGTGGGTGAGGAGCGCTGCTCGAGCCCCAGGTCCGGCCCACTCGAGCCACCGAGGAGAAGGCACCGGATCAGAGTGCGATCTCCCCGAGCAGCCCCCGCGACGGGGAAGCTGGCCCCCGCCCTTGACACTAGCCCCTCTGCTACACCTCTTGAAAAGAATTGAAGGCTAGCCCCCCTCTGGAGACTACCCAAGGGTCCCCTCTAAAGGTGTGGGAGACCTGGTTGCTATTTGTCTGTGCGTACACACCTCATTCTGGCCCTTAGGATTACCTGGAAGCACTGTCCCAGCATGGGTGCAGTACTCAGTGGTGCCTGACCAGGTCAGGGGTGCTACATAGACACTGAATGAAAACTATATTTTTGAGGAGTTTTGAGTTTTTGAGGAGGATTTCCACTCAGTTTCATCTCAAAAAACTCTTAAAACAACCCTTTTTGTGTGCATACCCTTAATCTTTGCCATATGTAAATTATTTCATATTGTATAGTATTCAGTGTGTGGTATTTTTTGGTACATGTTCAAAAAAATTCAAGAAAATCCTGCAGAATGCACCAGCCTCTCTGAAGTGAAAGCTTTGCAGTTTGTCCTTATTTTGTCATTATAACCATTTTCTTGTTTTAGATAGTTTAGGTCAGAGAGATCATGGATATTTTCCTATGAGGCTGCTATTTTGAGCAGTTTTGGCAACCAGAGAATGTTATTCTCCTTCCATTCCAAATGGTAAATTTAGTTATAAAATGAGATCACTTCTGTCTGCAGATTTCCTTGGATATTATTGGTATCAATTAATCCATGTCTCCAGCTGTATCCTCCTTTCCTGTATTAATGATGACCTTGTGACTGAATACTACACTTTATCTACTACTGTAAAACTACTGTGGAAATGCTGGCAAGTCCTTAAATTCACAATACTAAATTTAGTCCATTAATGACAGATAAAAGAATAACAAGGCAGCGAGACACTTCAGACACTGGGGTTACTCAAAAATAAAGAGCTGTATCTGCACTTGCGGAATAATGTACACCATTATACGATTCCTGCTCTTATTCTAATATCTACAGTGACAGTAAAACTGTTTAAGAAAAGAGTTAAAGGGATTGTCTGGATTATCTTTATTGTAATACATGTACTGCGTCATTATTTTTTTGGGCACTTGCTATAATGTAAGTATTAGGTCTTGTTATCACTTTGTGTTTTAGTCATGTTTTTTCTTCCGAGTTTTAATTGCTATTTTGTGTACGTTTTTTTTAAATGTGTTTTTAATCGCATTTTTTGACACTGCATTTTTTGTCTTTGTGTGCTGTGTCATGCTTATTATAACAGCAATACCAAATCAAATCAAAATGGTTTCAAGAGCATCATAAAATTTCAACCTTTATTAATATAGAAATTTAAAAAGAGAAAAAAACATTGTTTTTTTCCCCAAATACTGCAATATGCTCACTAAGCCATCAGAGCTAACAGTTTATTTAATTGGGTCCAGTTAGATATCAACTGCCCAACAAATCAATTAAAACATAGACAGAATCACTATGATGGCCACAAATAGTCATACAAAAAAAAACACATGAAAAAAACACAATAGACAGAACAAAACACAGTAATATTGCTAAAAAGCACTGGACAGTGGTCCTAGTTAAAAAAACTTAGCAAAACCAACGTATTAAATAAATATATGTTTACTCCATAAGGTGCTCACAGTGGTCTGACATAGAGGAAGAACATATCATAGTATTAGGACAAGGAATGATCTCACCGCATCCTTCTATGCCAGGGTATTCAGCGTCTCCATCGGAGTTCGGGGTCTAGAGTCCTGATCCAGTCCTAACTGTCCCTATTAGCTCCTGGAGAACCAAAAGAAAAAGCTAACTGCTACCCTGAGCTCCCGTCCTAACAAGGATGGTCCACAGCTAAATGTATCAAGCTGGACCCCTATAATGACCCTATCTGCGTCCCGACTCATTTCGTCTTTTGTGACTCCTCAAGGGACATAATGCTTCATATAGATGAGGTCCTTACAACCAGCTATCATTCACCCATAGTGCTAGAGTGTCCATTATAGTGACTCTGTCGATGTTTTAATTGCTTTGTTGGGCAGTTGATATCTAACTGGACCCAATTGAATAGACTGTTAGCTCTGGTGGCTTAGTGAGCATATTGCAGTATTTGAGGAAAAAACAATGTTTTTTTCTCTTTTGAAATTTCTATATTAATAAAGGTTTAAATTTTATGATGCTCTTGAATCAGTTGTGTCATACTTGAAATAAAGTGGCTTTATTTTTAATACTTCTTGGTACTTGGCTTTATTGATATACTTAGGTATGCATTATGTGTGTTTTTTTATGTATCCAAAAAGGAAATGCCCTAAAAAATGAATGCGCGTTTTCTACAAGTGGAAAATCGCACAAAAAACATTAGCATAGTCACTCAAAAAAAATGATATATTGAGGATTTGAAACACGTATCACAGGTCAGTTTAAATTGAGTAAAAAAAAACACAGTGGGCAAGAAATTTCTTTAGATCCCATCTACTCTGCTGAAACATTAAGACCTTGTGCACACACTGCATTTTTGATGCATTTTTTTGGTGTAGTTTTATCACATAACTGCATGCTTATCATGACAAAGGCTTTCAGACGAAACGTACGTTGGGGTGGACGCCATTCCTGCAAGTATCATCCATTCTGGGTTGTAAATTGGTAAGCCCAATGGTTTCTTTGTTGACATTTGCCACTAATTATAGGGAACCATTACACATTTTTTCTGAGCTCTCCCATATAGATCCACTCAATGTAGTTACACTTTGGTTGGTTGCTGCTTATTGGGCCATAC
Organism: Anomaloglossus baeobatrachus; assembly: GCF_048569485.1. Classification (NCBI taxonomy): domain Eukaryota; kingdom Metazoa; phylum Chordata; class Amphibia; order Anura; family Aromobatidae; genus Anomaloglossus; species Anomaloglossus baeobatrachus. The sequence goes on along the minus strand of NC_134356.1, from coordinate 538,304,555 downwards.
TACACTATGTATATTCTACTACTGTAAACTAGTTGTTCATTTATTCCCTCTTGCTAGAATGTGCGCCCCCTATATATTTTTATGTGCAACACATTTTCACCTGTACCATTTATAATGAACAATCTCCCTGCTTTGCTATAAGGGTGTCAGATCGCATTTTTTTTCTTCTTTTATCTTCTGATCTAGCAATTGTAGAATATAGTAGATAAAGTAGATATAATGATTTGTTTGTTTTTTATTGCATTTTTTCCAGAGTTGCAGCCGTCAAAAAATCCCACAATTTTTGAAGTTTTTTTCTATTATGGCATTTACCAATTGGGTTAATTAATTTTAAAATTTAGTATGTCAGACTTTTACAAGCACAGGTATAATGCGTAAGGCTATTTTTTCTTTATTTCTTTTTTATTAATTGGAGAAAAGGATGGGGATTCCAAAGTTAATAAAACTGTTCTTTTTTTCTTCTTTTGTTAATCCCCTTAGGAGACTTCAAACTGCAATTGTCCAATCACTTATACCATAGTATTGAAGTATATTGGAAAAATAATTGTCTCCTATGAATGCCAGCACAGAAATGGCAGGCACAGATTTCTTCAGCTACCATGTCTATATATAAGAAGGTGGTTAGAGTACCACGGACTTGAACAATGTCCCCCGCGAAGACGTTGATCGCTGTGTTTTATTGTCGTCATTATAATTGAAGTTTTACAAGATATTATGCTGTTGTCTTATATTAGTGCGCTGAGGCCATTTAGCGGCCAATTTAGAGTGTGACATTTTATTGTATTATATTGCAGTGACTGTAATGTACAGTTTCATGTTTAGGTGACAAATGCAGTGTTAAATGCAGGATTTGCAGGATGGATCACAAATGTAGCAGAGCTAGAGAGGTTACTAGATAGATAGGGCTGGTGAAGTACAGTAGGGCCAAATAGCACAGCAAAGTGCACTAGGGGTTAATTGTGGGTTTACCCCTGGGAGGAGCTTGGGCGCTAGATCTCTGGGAGACAGGAAGTGAACTGTGGAGGAAAGACAGGTGCATAGGGTCTTAACCGATAAAAACAATAGAAGGGATATTAGGGTGCACTCACCTATGGATGTTGTGAGAGTCACAACACATCATAAAGCATAAAAGTCAGTGGAGACAGCTGCGGACCCGTAACAATGAGATAGCAGTTTCATAAAGAAGTTGGGGATCAGCGCCGCGCTTATCACCATTCAATCCAAAAGATAATTTTCCAAGTCATTTATTAGGAAGCATGAACAAGTCTACGCGTTTCAGGGGTCTCCGCCCCCTTCCTCAGGACAATGCAACAATGACACAGAAGATTTTGCAGGCAAAACACATGCATGGATATAAATACCTTAAGTCCTATACATCATGGTACATATACGTCATAGGACCAGCCACTGGTTTGAAAAAAATCAGCGGAAACCGCATAGTTAAATAAACAACGTCATACATTGCACAACATCCAAAATAAGTATATCGCAATGTAAAAATATAAGTCATAGAATAAATTGACAAGAATTGCAAAACATTGTTAATTTTTATCTATATTATAAATAAATAAGAGGAAAAAATAAATAAATTTGTAATTCTTAATTAATTTATAAATTCTATTCTTATAAAATTTATAATTCTTAATAATTAATTCTTAATTTATTTATAATATAGATAAAAATGAACAATGTTTTGCAATTCTTGTAAATTTTTTCTATGACATATTTTTACATTGCGATATACTTATTTTGGATGTTGTGCAATGTATGACGTTGTTTATTTAACTATGTGGTTTCCGCTGATTTTTTTCAAACCAGTGGGTGGTCCTATGACGTATATGTACCATGATGTATAGGACTTAAGGTATTTATATCCTTGCATGTGTTTTGCCTGCAAAATCTTCTGTGTCATTGTTGCATTGCCCTGAGGAAGGGGGCGGAGACCCCTGAAATGCGTAGACTTGTTCATGCTTCCTAATAAATGACTTGGAAAATTATCTTTTGGATTGAATGGTGATAAGCGCGGCGCTGATCCCCGCCTTCTTTATGAAACGCTGATCCCCGACTTCTTTATGAAACTGCTATCTCATTGTTACGGGTCCGCAGCTGTCTCCACTGACTTTTATGCTTCATGAGGTGTTGTGACTCTCGCAACATCCATAGGTGAGTGCACTCTAATATCCCTTCTATTGTTTTTATCGGTTAAGACCCTATGCGCCTTTCTTTCCTCCACAGTTTAGTTCTGACACAGCGGTCCCAGCCAAGACTGAGCCTCCTTGTGGACGCGGCAGCAAAGGGTCTATCTTTTTTCCTAATATGGAATATTTTAATCACCGTTTATCATCGAGAGAGAGATTAATACTACAGACTGTGGGTTCCCCAGATGATACAGATGAAAATACAGGTTTTGATACATCGGTTTCATTTTCTAATGATGAAACAGAATTAATGAAAAAACTATTTTTACAATTAGAGGACTTACTGAAAGATGAACTATTTTATAGTTTGGACGCTCGCTTTTTATCCATTTATATGGAAGAGAAATTATGCCCAAGAGGTTTAAGAATAAATCATACATCGCCTTTTTCACAGGATCTCAGTTTTACAACTGAATGGGAGGGTATTCTTTCTGAATGTATGCATAATATGTTACACTATCTTTATAAAAAACGGTCTGAAATAGCTAAAGAAGCCACTCTCAAAATAGGAGAGGTATACAACACACTAAATAGCTATGACCTCCATGCAGAGTTAAAATTTTTGAACTCTGTGTTAAACACAAAAATGACACAAATGGAACACGATATAATTATGAATAAATCTAAAAAATTACAACAAGATCGTCAAGACCGTATTCATATAAATAAACCACAGACAAAAGGTTTCCCAAAAAAAAACGTCCTTCCAAAATAATAAAAACAGGTCTAACAGTACCTCAAAAAAATTTTTCAACAGTAGATTTTATAAGAAAAGTATAGAACGGAAAAAATCTAGTTCTATACAGGAAACACCTGATGCAAATAATGTTCCATTGGTTTCATCCAGTGAGGTAGGTCCGAAATTAAATTTGGTTAATGAAGTGTTTTTTGATAACTCTGTTAACCCTGCAAACACTAATACGGTAAATTCTGAGAGCCCTGAAATAGACTTAGGGTACCTTCACACTTTGGCGAGGCAGCAGCGATCCGACCAGCGATCTGACCTGGTCAGGATCGCTGCTGCATCGCTACATGGTCGCTGGTGAGCTGTCAAACAGGCAGATCTCACCAGCGACCAGTGACCAGCCCCCAGCCAGCAGCGACATGCAAGCGAAGCTGCGCTTGCACGGAGCCGGCGTCTGGAAGCTGCGGACACTGGTAACTAAGGTAAACATCGGGTATGGTTACCCGATGTTTACCTTATTTAACAGCTCACACCGCTTAACTTAGCGTGTGCAGGGAGCAGGAGCCGGCACTGGCAGCATGAGAGCTGCGGGAGGCTGGTAACGAAGGTAAATATCGGGTAACCACCTTGGTTACCCGATGTTTACCTTGGTTACAGCTTACCGCAGGCTGTCAGACGCCGGCTCCTGCTCCCTTCACATTCAGGATTGTTGCTCTCTTGCTGTCACACACAGCGATGTGTGCTTATCAGCGGGAGAGCAACAATAAAAAAACGAACCAGGGCTGTGTGTAATGAGCAGCGATCTTACAGCAGGGGCCAGATCGCTGCTCAGTGTCACACACAGCGAGATCGCTAATGAGGTCACAAAAAACGTGACTCAGCAGCGATCTCAGTAGCGATCTCGCTGTGTGTGAAGTACCCCTTAGAGTACACACGCAAGCAATTGACAGCCATTAAGCTGGGTTCACACTAAGCGACAGCGACAACGACGTCGCTGTTACGTCACCATTTTCGGTGACATAACAGCGACCTTGTAAGTCGCTGTTATGATCGCTGCTTAGCTGTCAAACACAGCAGAAGCAGCGATCATAACGTCGCTGTGCTACATGTGCAGAGAGCAGGGAGCCGCGCTTAGCGCTGGCTCCTTGCTCTCCTAGGTACAGTACACATCGGGTTAATTAACCCGATGTGTGCTGCAGCTACATGTCACAGTGCAGAGAGCAGGGAGCCGCGCACACTGCTTAGCGCTGGCTCCTTGCTCTCCTTGCTACAGTATACATCGGGTTAATTACCTGATGTGTACTGCAGCCACATGTGCACAGAGCAGGAGCCGGCGCTGGCAGCAAGAGCGGAGGCTGGTAACGAAGGTAAATATCGGGTAACCAGGGAAAGGTCTTCCCTTGGTTACCCGATGTTTACGCTGGTTACAGCTTACCGCAGCTGCCAGACGCTGGCTCCTGCTCCCTGCTCGCTTCATTTCGTCGCTCTCTCGCTGTCACACACAGCGATGTGTGTGTCACAGCGGGAGAGTGACGACCAAAAAATGAAGCTGGACATTCAGCAACGACCGGCGACCTCACAGCAGGGGCCAGGTCGTTGCTGGATGTCACACACAGCGACAGCGACGGGACCTCGCTGCAACGTCACAGAAAATGGTGACGTAGCAGCGACGTCGTTGTCGTTGTCGCTGTGTGTGACACCAGCTTTAGAGCTCAGATCAATAAAATTCGTTCAGAGAGGGAAGCCTTTGATAATGCCATTGATGCTAACAATGGAATCATGATTAATGGAACTATTAATAAAGGAACCAGTAAAGCTGGTGTCACACACAGCGACAACGACAACGACGTCGCTGCTACGTCACCATTTTCTGTGACGTTGCAGCGAGGTCCCGTCGCTGTCGCTGTGTGTGACATCCAGCAACGACCTGGCCCCTGCTGTGAGGTCGCCGGTCGTTGCTGAATGTCCAGCTTCATTTTTTGGTCATCACTCTCCCGCTGTGACACACACATCGCTGTGTGTGACAGCGAGAGAGCGACGAAATGAAGCGAGCAGGAGCCGGCACTGGCAGCTGCGGTAAGCTGTAACCAGCGTAAACATCGGGTAACCAAGGGAAGACCTTTCCCTGGTTACCCGATGTTTACGCTGGTTACCAGCCTCCGCTCTTGCTGCCAGTGCCGGCTCCTGCACTGTGACATGTGGCTGCAGTACGCATCGGGTAATTAACCCGATGTGTACTGTAGCAAGGAGAGCAAGGAGCCAGCGCTAAGCAGTGCGCGCGGCTCCCTGCTCTCTGAACTGTGACATGTAGCTGCAGCACACATCGGGTTAATTAACCCGATGTGTACTGTAGGAGAGCAAGGAGCCAGCGCTAAGCGCGGTTCCCTGCTCTCTGAACATGTAGCACAGCGACGTTATGATCGCTGCTTCTGCTGTGTTTGACAGCTAAGCAGCGATCATAACAGCGACTTACAAGGTCGCTGTTACGTCACCGAAAATGGTGACGTAACAGCGACGTCGTTGTCGCTGTCGCTTAGTGTGAACCCAGCTTAACACTCCTTCTGATAAAGATTTCATTGATCTTCTGGATTTATCAGTACATGAAGATCACTGTCCATCACTTAATTCCCAACAAACTGGTGCGATGTCTGTACCTCCTCCTGAAACATATGATACTAATATCTCTAATAATGCAATGATTGACATGTCTGATAATAACAATTCTTGTATATTAATTGACAATTCGAAAAGAAACAATTCCTGTGTGCCTTTTTTACCACCAGCAAAAAACGTAGAAGTAAATACTATTACAAAATACCTAACACCAAAAGCTTCCAAAAGGAAAAACGATTCAAAGGCTGTAGAGCAGGTACAAAAATACAGCAGAAAAGAAATAGGGCACATATAACAAAAACTGAGAGAAATAAAAAGGCAATTTTTAATCTTTCTTCATATTCTCTATCTCCCAATGAAGAAAAAGTACTTTTAAAAGGTCTTTCTTTTTGTCCCTCAAGTTTCTCCAATGATTTTGAATTATACCTGGATTTTCAGATCTATATAAGGAAAATAACTTTAATGAGACATTTTGCCTTTAAAACCTCTAGATAATCCTCCATGCATTTCTACACACTAATTTGAAAGGAAAATCCAAATTTTACCCTATTGAGAGCAAGGGCCACTACTTAAAAACATTTTGTGACCTGGTTCTTGATGATTTTAAAAAAATTGCCTTAAATAGAACAAAAAATTATCATAACTTGAATAAAGGAGAAAGAGAGGCATTGCTCTCTCTCAAAAATAATAAAGATATAGTAATCAAATCTGCAGACAAAGGTGGAGGCGTTGTGATACAAGATAAAGATAAATACATTAAAGAGGCATTATACTTATTATCCAATGCAAACAATTATACAAGAGTAGACGTTACTGATTATGAAAAAGCCGTAGACAAATATACTGAACTGATCAACGAAGCATTTGCTTCAAAAATTCTCACTCCTACTGAGAAAAAATTTCTAGATGTAAAAACAAAATTGCCTTTTTATATCATCTGCCAAAGATCCATAAGGATCCCATCAATCCTCCAGGCAGACCCATCATTTCAGGGATTGATTCTCTGACTTCAAACTTAGCTTCTTATATAGATAATATCATGCAATCCCATGTAATCAACCTCAGGAGTCATTTAAGGGACTCAACACAACTCATTGGATTGTTGAAAAATATTACTTGGGAAAGTTCCTATATTTTCATTACAGTAGATGTTTCTTCTCTTTATTCTAACATTGCCCATGAACTTGGACTTCTTTGTTTCACTGAATTTATTAATATGGATGAAAGACTACCAATTGAGCAGAAAGACTTTATTTTAAAGGGAATGAGGTTCATTCTTTATAATAATTTTTTCACATTTTTGGATTATATGTACCATCAGCGGTCCGGGACCGCAATGGGTTCGAAAGTTGCACCCACTTACGCTAATCTTTTTATGGGTATTTTCGAACTCGTCCATATTTATAATTCCATTTTTGTACAAGATATAATATTGTATAAAAGATATATTGATGACCTTGTATTTATTTGGGATTATAAGGACAACACGGCAATTCCCTTTTTAAAAACTCTCAATGAAAATAGGTGGGGACTTTCTTTTACACCACTTTTAAATAATTTGAGTATTGATTTTTTAGATTTGACATTATTTCATGCTAACAAAAGGATTTTTACAAAAACCTTTTTCAAAAACGTTGATTGCAATGGTTTTATAGATTTTTCCAGCAATCATTATAATAAATGGCTTATGAATATCCCTAAAAACCAATACAGAAGGATTCGAAAGAATTGTACACGTGATGAGGATTTTAAATTACAGGCAAATTTACTAAAAGAAAAATTCTTGGAGAAAAAATACCCCATTGGGTTGGTCAAAAAAGCCTATATGGATACTAAAAATCTAGAACAGACTAATTTCATAGAAATAAATAAAAGAAAGTCCGTGGTTTCAGATAAAACCTTACATTTTTCATCCAACTTCATAACTACTTTCAGTATGGATAATTTGTTAATAAAAAGGGTCCTGAACAAACATTGGCATATCCTAAAAGGAGATTCAGTTTTGAATGGAATTATACCGCAATATCCGGGGATTACATATCGTAGGGCACAAACTGTAAGAAATATTTTAGCCCCAAGTAGGTTGAGACCATTTAGGAAAAATATTAATTGTATCACACAAACACAAATACAAACAGGCTCCTATAGATGCCTTGTAAATAATTGCCTATGCTGCAGGTCTATACAGCATAAGCGCTCTTACTTCTCTTCCTCTTCTGGCATGGAAAAATTTCCTATAAAACAGAGACTAACATGCCAGTCTGATTATGTGATTTACCTAATAGAATGTGACTGCGGTATGCTATACGTTGGGAGAACTATTCAGGCGCTACATAACCGCTTAAACTCCCATAGACATAACATTAAAATTGGTTATCTCTTACATGGATTATCCAGACATTGTTCCATGGTCCATAACAAACAGATATCATTAAAAATTACCCCCATAGAACAGATACCCCCAGGAACACCGAATTGCTTGGATAGTCTTAGTAAAAAAGAGACCTATTGGATATATAAGCTGAACACCCTAAAACCAACAGGTCTAAATGAGCTCACAGATTTCTTTTATTAAATTATCATAAACACAACATTACTTCCTCTTTAATCTAGCACACACATTTAATATATAGATCTACATATAATTATTGTAGATATATTAATTATCCCGTTTATTCCTGGGCCCCTGAAACATCTAATCCTTCTCGTTTTAATTGGTATAAATCACACATTTTTACACATTTTTATGTATATTTCTCCACTTTTTATCTTTTTGTCTTATTCCTTGTCTATGCGTTTTTTAATAACACATTTTTAATATATTAATATATTATATTATGAAATTAACATATTTGTATAATTAATTTTAACAACTTTCATATTTTTGACACGAGATAATATAACTTTTCTTCAGGCTACACAAATTCATCCTTTTTAATAATAATTTTATTGCATATAAAATAATTAATTATATTTATTTATTTATCTAACAACACACATTGACTTCATTGCTCATCAATTATTGTTATAGATCCTCCAATTTAAGACACATACATTCCTCTTTCTAGTTTCCTCCCTATTTTCCTTTAGTTTTAGTTCTGTTTTTCTTTTTCTCCTTAACTTATGGTTACGATGCAAAAACAGAGAGTTCAAGTGTTAATTCACAATTGTCGGGTCTCTATGTCCACTGTTGTGTTTTGCCTCTGAACTCCGTCTTTGCTGGGAGAGAGGCTCTGCTGATATTCCTCGATCTCTGCATGGCGGGCTTTCTCCCACGATGCCTGTTGAACCTGTCACCTCCAGACTATGTACACTCCTTTGCTTGTCCTGCAGTTTTCTTTGCCAGTTGTCACATTCCTAAGCTACACTTATAAAATATCATTACTAAAAAACACTACCATCATGTGCTAATACACATCCTTTTGCAAGCGTGAATTCTATAGAATACAATTGGACACATGAGTAAATTCACCTCCTAGCAACCGCTGGTCCCATTGTCATTAGGGGTTTCAGTCCAGGTGGGGTTGCCTGTTTGACATAGAGATTGCAATTACTATCCCTTATAATATATGTCTTTATATGTAAAAAAAACCCCTTTTTTTTCTTTCCCCTCTTATTTTATTTATAATATAGATAAAAATTAACAATGTTTTGCAATTCTTGTCAATTTTTTCTATGACTTATATTTTTACATTGCGATATACTTATTTTGGATGTTGTGCAATGTATGACGTTGTTTATTTAACTATGTGGTTTCCGCTGATTTTTTTCAAACCAGTGGGTGGTCGTATGTAGAGTTGAGCGCGGTTCGTGGTTCGTGGTTCTCCAGTTCTAGGCTCGAGTGATTTTGGGGCATGTTCTAGATCGAACTAGAACTCGAGCTTTTTGCAAAAGCTCGATAGTTCTAGAAACGTTCGAGAACGGTTCTAGCAGCCAAAAAACAGCTAAATCATAGCTTGGTTTCTGCTGTAATAGTGTAAGTCACTCTGTGAATCACACTATTATGACATTTCAGTGTATAGTGTGCGTGAACAGCGCCTTCAGATCACTGCTGTTTCTATAATGGCGATCGCCATTTTTTTTTTTTTTTTTCTTGTCTTCCTTCCCTAAGCGCGCGCGTCTTGTGGGGCGGGCCAGCATGTCAGCCAATCACAGACACACACACAGCTAAGTGGACTTTGAGCCAGAGAAGCAACGGCATGTGTGATAGGATCTGCATGTCACATGTCCCTGCATTATAAAACCGGACATTTTCTTCACGGACGCCATTATCTGCCTTCTGCGTCTTGGGTATCAGACATCACTGTAGCAGCTCCGTCATCCTGAGTCCTATAGCCGATACAGCTGTATGCGCTGCATACACAGCGTTAGACAGCATAGGGAGAGCACTTTATAGCAGTCCTTTTAAGGGCTCAAACCGGCAGGGTCAGAGTTAAGGTGACAGGTCCTGAAAACAGCGCCAGCGTCTGTGCAGCCAAGGTCAGGGATTTCCTCCCTGCATTTCACCATTAGGAGGGAATAGAAAGGCAGGCTTCCATTCCTCTACCCAGAGCACCACAATCCTGCCACTGTACCCTCTTGTCCTCTGCACACTCCAACTCATAACTAAGCCATTATACTAGCAAACACTCAGTGTACCTAGTGGCATCCTATCTGTGGCTATTGGACTTTGCTATAGTCCCACTAGTGCAAAGACATTTGCAGAGCACGTCTGCCTGCATTGCACACTACAACTAATTATAACTAAGCCATTATACTAGCAAACACTCAGTGTACCTAGTGGCATCCTATACGTGGCTATTGGACTTTGCTATAGTCCCACTAGTGCCAAGACATTTGCAGAGCGCCTCTGCCTGCGTTGCACACTCCAACTAATTATAACTAAGCCATTATACTACCAAACACTTAGAGTACCTAGTGGCATCCTATACGTGGCTATTGGACTTTGCTTTAGTCCCACTAGTGCCAAGACATTTGCAGAACGCATCTGCCTGCGTTGCACACTCCAACTAATTATAACTAAGCCATTATACTAGCAAACACTTAGTGTACCTAGTGGCATCCTATACGTGGCTATTGGACTTTGCTTTAGTCCCACTAGTGCCAAGACATTTGCAGAACGCATCTGCCTGCGTTGCACACTCCAACTAATTATAACTAAGCCATTATACTAGCACACACTCAGTGTACCTAGTGGCATCCTATACGTGGCTATTGGACTTTGCTATAGTCCCACTAGTGCCAAGACATTTGCAGAGCGCATCTGCCTGCGTTGCACACTCCAACTAATTATAACTAAGCCATTATACTAGCACACACTCAGTGTACCTAGTGGCATCCTATACGTGGCTATTGGACTTTGCTATAGTCCCACTAGTGCCAAGACATTTGCAGAGCGCATCTGCCTGCGTTGCACACTCCAACTAATTATAACTAAGCCATTATACTAGCAAACACTTAGTGTACCTAGTGGCATCCTATACGTGGCTATTGGACTTTGCTTTAGTCCCACTAGTGCCAAGACATTTGCAGAACGCATCTGCCTGCGTTGCACACTCCAACTAATTATAACTAAGCCATTATACTAGCACACACTCAGTGTACCTAGTGGCATCCTATACGTGGCTATTGGACTTTGCTATAGTCCCACTAGTGCCAAGACATTTGCAGAGCGCATCTGCCTGCGTTGCACACTCCAACTAATTATAACTAAGCCATTATACTAGCACACACTCAGTGTACCTAGTGGCATCCTATACGTGGCTATTGGACTTTGCTATAGTCCCACTAGTGCCAAGACATTTGCAGAGCGCATCTGCCTGCGTTGCACACTCCAACTAATTATAACTAAGCCATTATACTAGCACACACTCAGTGTACCTAGTGGCATCCTATACGTGGCTATTGGACTTTGCTATAGTCCCACTAGTGCCAAGACATTTGCAGAACGCATCTGCCTGCGTTGCACACTCCAACTAATTATAACTAAGCCATTATACTAGCACACACTCAGTGTACCTAGTGGCATCCTATACGTGGCTATTGGACTTTGCTTTAGTCCCACTAGTGCCAAGACATTTGCAGAACGCATCTGCCTGCGTTGCACACTCCAACTAATTATAACTAAGCCATTATACTAGCAAACACTTAGTGTACCTAGTGGCATCCTATACGTGGCTATTGGACTTTGCTATAGTCCCACTAGTGCCAAGACATTTGCAGAACGCATCTGCCTGCGTTGCACACTCCAACTAATTATAACTAAGCCATTATACTAGCACACACTCAGTGTACCTAGTGGCATCCTATACGTGGCTATTGGACTTTGCTTTAGTCCCACTAGTGCCAAGACATTTGCAGAACGCATCTGCCTGCGTTGCACACTCCAACTAATTATAACTAAGCCATTATACTAGCACACACTCAGTGTACCTAGTGGCATCCTATACGTGGCTATTGGACTTTGCTATAGTCCCACTAGTGCCAAGACATTTGCAGAGCGCATCTGCCTGTGTTGCACACTCCAACTAATTATAACTAAGCCATTATACTAGCACACACTCAGTGTACCTAGTGGCATCCTATACGTGGCTATTGGACTTTGCTATAGTCCCACTAGTGCCAAGACATTTGCAGAGCGCATCTGCCTGCGTTGCACACTCCAACTAATTATAACTAAGCCATTATACTAGCAAACACTTAGTGTACCTAGTGGCATCCTATACGTGGCTATTGGACTTTGCTTTAGTCCCACTAGTGCCAAGACATTTGCAGAACGCATCTGCCTGCGTTGCACACTCCAACTAATTATAACTAAGCCATTATACTAGCACACACTCAGTGTACCTAGTGGCATCCTATACGTGGCTATTGGACTTTGCTATAGTCCCACTAGTGCCAAGACATTTGCAGAGCGCATCTGCCTGCGTTGCACACTCCAACTAATTATAACTAAGCCATTATACTAGCACACACTCAGTGTACCTAGTGGCATCCTATACGTGGCTATTGGACTTTGCTATAGTCCCACTAGTGCCAAGACATTTGCAGAGCGCATCTGCCTGCGTTGCACACTCCAACTAATTATAACTAAGCCATTATACTAGCACACACTCAGTGTACCTAGTGGCATCCTATACGTGGCTATTGGACTTTGCTATAGTCCCACTAGTGCCAAGACATTTGCAGAGCGCATCTGCCTGCGTTGCACACTCCAACTAATTATAACTAAGCCATTATACTAGCACACACTCAGTGTACCTAGTGGCATCCTATACGTGGCTATTGGACTTTGCTATAGTCCCACTAGTGCCAAGACATTTGCAGAGCGCATCTGCCTGCGTTGCACACTCCAACTAATTATAACTAAGCCATTATACTAGCAAACACTTAGTGTACCTAGTGGCATCCTATACGTGGCTATTGGACTTTGCTTTAGTCCCACTAGTGCCAAGACATTTGCAGAACGCATCTGCCTGCGTTGCACACTCCAACTAATTATAACTAAGCCATTATACTAGCACACACTCAGTGTACCTAGTGGCATCCTATACGTGGCTATTGGACTTTGCTATAGTCCCACTAGTGCCAAGACATTTGCAGAGCGCATCTGCCTGCGTTGCACACTCCAACTAATTATAACTAAGCCATTATACTAGCACACACTCAGTGTACCTAGTGGCATCCTATACGTGGCTATTGGACTTTGCTATAGTCCCACTAGTGCCAAGACATTTGCAGAGCGCATCTGCCTGTGTTGCACACTCCAACTAATTATGCCTAAGCCATTATACTAGCAAACACTTAGTGTACCTAGTGGCATCCTATACGTGGCTATTGGACTTTGCTTTAGTCCCACTAGTGCCAAGACATTTGCAGAACGCATCTGCCTGCGTTGCACACTCCAACTAATTATAACTAAGCCATTATACTATCACACACTCAGTGTACCTAGTGGCATCCTATACGTGGCTATTGGACTTTGCTATAGTCCCACTAGTGCCAAGACATTTGCAGAGCGCATCTGCCTGCGTTGCACACTCCAACTAATTATAACTAAGCCATTATACTAGCAAACACTTAGTGTACCTAGTGGCATCCTATACGTGGCTATTGGACTTTGCTTTAGTCCCACTAGTGCCAAGACATTTGCAGAACGCATCTGCCTGCGTTGCACACTCCAACTAATTATAACTAAGCCATTATACTAGCACACACTCAGTGTACCTAGTGGCATCCTATACGTGGCTATTGGACTTTGCTATAGTCCCACTAGTGCCAAGACATTTGCAGAGCGCATCTGCCTGCGTTGCACACTCCAACTAATTATAACTAAGCCATTATACTAGCACACACTCAGTGTACCTAGTGGCATCCTATACGTGGCTATTGGACTTTGCTATAGTCCCACTAGTGCCAAGACATTTGCAGAGCGCATCTGCCTGCGTTGCACACTCCAACTAATTATAACTAAGCCATTATACTAGCAAACACTTAGTGTACCTAGTGGCATCCTATACGTGGCTATTGGACTTTGCTTTAGTCCCACTAGTGCCAAGACATTTGCAGAACGCATCTGCCTGCGTTGCACACTCCAACTAATTATAACTAAGCCATTATACTAGCAAACACTTAGTGTACCTAGTGGCATCCTATACGTGGCTATTGGACTTTGCTATAGTCCCACTAGTGCCAAGACATTTGCAGAGCGCATCTGCCTGCGTTGCACACTCCAACTAATTATAACTAAGCCATTATACTAGCACACACTCAGTGTACCTAGTGGCATCCTATACGTGGCTATTGGACTTTGCTTTAGTCCCACTAGTGCCAAGACATTTGCAGAACGCATCTGCCTGCGTTGCACACTCCAACTAATTATAACTAAGCCATTATACTAGCACACACTCAGTGTACCTAGTGGCATCCTATACGTGGCTATTGTACTTTGCTTTAGTCCCACTAGTGCCAAGACATTTGCAGAACGCATCTGCCTGCGTTGCACACTCCAACTAATTATAACTAAGCCATTATACTAGCACACACTCAGTGTACCTAGTGGCATCCTATACGTGGCTATTGGACTTTGCTATAGTCCCACTAGTGCCAAGACATTTGCAGAGCGCATCTGCCTGCGTTGCACACTCCAACTAATTATAACTAAGCCATTATACTAGCACACACTCAGTGTACCTAGTGGCATCCTATACGTGGCTATTGGACTTTGCTATAGTCCCACTAGTGCCAAGACATTTGCAGAGCGCATCTGCCTGCGTTGCACACTCCAACTAATTATAACTAAGCCATTATACTAGCAAACACTCAGTGTACCTAGTGGCATCCTATACGTGGCTATTGGACTTTGCTTTAGTCCCACTAGTGCCAAGACATTTGCAGCACGTCTGCCTGCGTTGCACACTCCAACTAATTATAACTAAGTTACATTGTCAGGGATATTTATTCTTTATTATTCTGCTGTTAATAAAGCTAGACCAACACTGCAATCTTCACCACCTCTCAATTTTTACTACCACATTTTCAGTCCACAATCTTGTCGCAATCAACATGAGTGGCAAAATGACAGATGCTGGTGGAAAGGGGAAGAGGCGTGGTGGAAAAGGCAAAAAAGGTTTTGTCAGTGGGGAAGGTGGCAAAGCTCCATTATCATCTGCTGCAGATAGACCATCTACTAGCAAAAGTAAGATGTCTACTACTTATTGTGGACAATCCGATGTGCTCCCTTTTTTACGGACACGAACAAGAGGAACAAAGGTAGATGATGGGCAAAAAAGGAAAATGCTTGAATGGATCTCAAGTGGTCCAACAAGTGCCCTCTCAGCCACTTCAAGTACCGCATCCAAAAAACACCAGTCCTCTGAGTTGTCATCCCAATCACACTTGATTTCTCCCAGCTCTGAAGTCTCCATATGCCCTGCACAGTATGGTGGAACTGAGATGGCTGAGTCTGCAGAGCTGTTCAGTCACACTATAGCCTGGGAATCAGAGGTCTTCTCCCAAGCTACAGTGAGTACAGAACAGGAAATGGTCTGCAGTGATGCCCAGAACCTTTGTGACTCTGATTCAGGCCGTGAGGACCAAGTTTCTGAGCATAATGTTGACCCTTTGTCACAAACTGTAACACCTGTGGTTATAGACAATGAGGAACATACTGATGAAGATGAGACGCAGATACCCGATTGGGATGACAACTTAAATATTCGGTCAGGGCAAGAAGAGGCTCGGTCTGAGGGGGAGGGGAGTGCAAACACAACAATTGATGATGACGTTCTAGATCCCACCTACTGTCAACCCCCAGTCAGGCACTCGAGGAGGTCAACAGAGGCGGTGGAGGAGGATGCAACCGACGACGAAGTTACCTTGCGCCTTCCTGGACAGAGTCGGAGCACTGGTAGCACGTCTACAACTGCATCCTCAGCCACCACTCTGCCTATGAGCATTATTCGGGGTGGATCAACAGGTCGCATGGCCTCTAAGCCTTGCCTAGCCTGGTCCTTTTTTCACATCGAAAAAGATCGCCCAACTTATGTGATATGTAACATTTGTCATGATTCTGTTAGTAGAGGTCAAAACCTCAGCAGTTTGACAACTTCTTCCATGAATCGTCACATGACTAAATATCATAAGTCCCGGTGGGAAGCTCACCGTGCTGCAATGCGGCCTAGCGGAGCGAACCATCCACCGCCCGCCCCTTCCAGTGCATCCGCGCGCTCTTCATCTTCTAGGACTGTGGGGACAGCTGTCACACCTGTTTTTCCACGCAAAACTTCCACCACTGTAACCGCAACAGGCAGTTTGCTTGTAAGGTCGTCAGTTGGTTTGGAAGGGGAAACAAGTGAGTGTGTACAGCTCTCTCAGACATCGATAGCACCAACGTTGGATGAAGGCAACATCATGTCTCCGCCTGCACTTTCCTCACAAACCTGCATTTTTCCAGGGACACCCTACTCAACACCGTCTACACACAGCAGCCAGATCTCTGTCCCTCAGATGTGGTCAAATAAAAGGCCACTTCCTCCGACCCATGACAAAGCTAAGAGGTTGACTCTATCCCTCTGTAAGCTCTTGGCTACCGAAATGCTGCCTTTCCGCCTAGTGGACACACAGGATTTTAGAGACCTTATGTCTGTCGCTGTGCCCCAGTACCAGATGCCTAGTCGCCACTACTTCTCTAAGAAAGGTGTGCCCGCGCTACACCAGCATGTCGCACACAACATCACCGCTTCCTTGAGAAACTCTGTGTGTGAACGGGTGCATTTCACCACCGATACTTGGACCAGTAAGCATGGACAGGGACGTTACATGTCGCTGACTGGGCACTGGGTAACTATGGTGATAGATGGTGAAGGGTCTGCTGCACAAGTCTTGCCGTCCCCACGACTTGTGTGTCAATCCTCTGTCTGTCCAAGTTCCGCCACTGCTTCTGCATCCTCCACCTCATCTGGGTCCTCCACCTCCGCCCCAAGCCTGCCTGGTCAGGCCACCAGCGTTCTCACTGCGCAGAAGGAATCACGCACCCCTCATTACTATGCTGGCAGCAGAGCGCAACGGCATCAGGCGGTCTTTAGCTTGACATGTCTTGGGAATAAGAGTCACACAGCTGAGGAGTTGTGGTCAGCTCTGCGGTCCGAGTTTAATAAATGGTTGTCTCCACTCAACCTGCAGCCTGGTAAGGCCGTGTGCGACAATGCTGCAAACCTGGGTGCGGCCCTTCGCCTGGGCAAGGTGACACACGTACCTTGTATGGCTCACGTGTTGAACCTTGTCGTGCAGCAATTTTTAACACAGTATCCCGGCCTAGATGGCCTTCTGAACAGGGCACGAAAACTGTCTGCTCACTTCCGCCGTTCAAGCGCCGCAGCTGAGCGACTTGCATCGCTCCAGAAGTCTTTCGGCCTGCCGGTTCATCGCCTGAAATGCGATGTGGCGACACGCTGGAATTCAACTCTCCACATGTTACAGCGACTGTGGCAGCACCGCCGTGCCCTGGTGCAATACGTCATGACGTATAGCCTGGGCCAACGAGATGCAGGGGTGGGGCAGATCACCCTGATGGTGTGGTCTCAGATCAAGGACCTATGCACCCTTCTGCACAGTTTCGACATGGCGACGAATATGTTTAGCGCTGACAATGCCATTATCAGCATGACGATTCCAGTCATTTACATGCTGGAACACACGCTAAACACTATTCGGAGTCAGGGGGTGGGACAACAGGAAGGGGATGAGCTACAGGAGGATTCATATGCGCAAGACACAACAACATCACCAAGGTCCAGACGTTCATCATCACCAAGGCGCCAGGCATGGGAGCATGGGGTACAGGGATCAACAAGGGCGCATGGTAGCAGGCGAGATGTTGAGGAAGGTGCAGGAGGACATGAAGAAATGGAGGACGAACTGTCCATGGACATGGAAGACTCAGCAGATGAGGGAGACCTTGGTCAAATTTCAGTTGAAAGAGGTTGGGGGGAGATGTCAGAGGAAGAAAGAACGGTTAGCACCTCTATGCCACAAACACAGCGTGGACTTGGTCCACATGGCTGCGCAAGACACATGAGTGCCTTCTTGTTGCACTACCTCCAACATGACCCTCGTATTGTCAAAATTAGAAGTGATGATGACTACTGGCTTGCCACACTATTAGATCCCCGGTACAAGTCCAAATTTTGTGACATAATTCCAGCCATAGAAAGGGACGCACGTATGCAGGAGTATCAGCAGAAGCTGTTACTCGATCTTAGATCTGCTTTTCCACCAAACAACCGTGCAGGTGCAGGGAGTGAATCTCCCAGTTGTAACTTGACAAACATGGGACGGTCTCGTCATCTTCAACAGTCTACACGTACCAGTAGGACCGTATCTGGTGCTGGTAACAGCAATTTTATGGAATCTTTTCATAATTTTTTTAGACCCTCCTTTGCAAGGCCACCAGAGACAACAAGTCTGACACATAGTCAACGGCTGGAGAGGATGATACAGGAGTATCTCCAAATGAACATCGATGCCATGACTGTGCAACTGGAGCCTTGCTCCTTTTGGGCTTCAAACCTAGAAAAATGGCCAGAGCTCGCAACTTACGCCTTGGAGATTTTGTCGTGTCCAGCTGCCAGCGTTGTCTCTGAACGTGTCTTCAGTGCTGCTGGGTGTGTGCTGACAGATAAGCGCACGCGTCTGTCCAGTGACAATGTGGACAGACTGACGTTCATCAAAATGAACAAGTCATGGATCCAGAAGGAATTTACAACCCCTGTGTCATCCTGGGGAGAGTAAATGCTTGTGGATTTTGAATGTGCTTGATGCAAATCTAGCTGTGAAGTGTACAACTAGGGCACAAGTGCTGCCACTGAATGGGTGGGTGTGTGGGGCCCAATTTTTTGAAAAAAAGGGAGACTCCGCTTGGAGTAACCCTTGCTTACATTGTTTTTAAAAGAAGCCAAGATGAACAGAGCTGGGATCAGGAAAGACTTTGCTACCTACCCCGGTGTCATCCTGGGGACGGATAAGAATGACGTATTTTTGAATGTGCTTGATGCAAATCTAGCTGTGAAGTGTACAACTGGGGCACAACTGCTGCCACTGAATGGGTGGGTGTGTGGGGCCCAATTTTTGGAAAAAAAGGGAGACTCCGCTTGGAGTAACCCTTGCTTGATGTGTTTTTAAAAGAAGCCAAGATGAACAGAGCTGGGATCAGGAAAGACTTTGCTACCTACCCCGGTGTCATCCTGGGGACGGATAAGAATGGCGTATTTTTGAATGTGCTTGATGCAAATGTAGCTGTGAAGTGTACAACTGGGGCACAACTGCTGCCACTGAATGGGTGGGTGTGTGGGGCCCAATTTTTGGAAAAAAAGGGAGACTCCGCTTGGAGTAACCCTTGCTTGATGTGTTTTTAAAAGAAGCCAAGATGAACAGAGCTGGGATCAGGAAAGACTTTGCTACCTACCCCGGTGTCATCCTGGGGACGGATAAGAATGACGTATTTTTGAATGTGCTTGATGCAAATCTAGCTGTGAAGTGTACAACTGGGGCACAACTGCTGCCACTGAATGGGTGGGTGTGTGGGGCCCAATTTTTGGAAAAAAGGGAGACTCCGCTTGGAGTAACCCTTGCTTACATTGTTTTTAAAAGAAGCCAAGATGAACAAGTCATGGGTCAGCAAAGACTTTGCTACCTACCCCGGTGTCATCCTGGGGATGGATAAGAATGGCGTATTTTTGAATGTGCTTGATGCAAATGTAGCTGTGAAGTGTACAACTAGGGCACAACTGCTGCCACTGAATGGGTGGGTGTGTGGGGCCCAATTTTTGGAAAAAAAGGGAGACTCCGCTTGGAGTAACCCTTGCTTGATGTGTTTTTAAAAGAAGCCAAGATGAACAGAGCTGGGATCAGGAAAGACTTTGCTACCTACCCCGGTGTCATCCTGGGGACGGATAAGAATGGCGTATTTTTGAATGTGCTTGATGCAAATGTAGCTGTGAAGTGTACAACTGGGGCACAACTGCTGCCACTGAATGGGTGGGTGTGTGGGGCCCAATTTTTGGAAAAAAAGGGAGACTCCGCTTGGAGTAACCCTTGCTTGATGTGTTTTTAAAAGAAGCCAAGATGAACAGAGCTGGGATCAGGAAAGACTTTGCTACCTACCCCGGTGTCATCCTGGGGACGGATAAGAATGACGTATTTTTGAATGTGCTTGATGCAAATCTAGCTGTGAAGTGTACAACTGGGGCACAACTGCTGCCACTGAATGGGTGGGTGTGTGGGGCCCAATTTTTGGAAAAAAGGGAGACTCCGCTTGGAGTAACCCTTGCTTACATTGTTTTTAAAAGAAGCCAAGATGAACAAGTCATGGGTCAGCAAAGACTTTGCTACCTACCCCGGTGTCATCCTGGGGATGGATAAGAATGGCGTATTTTTGAATGTGCTTGATGCAAATGTAGCTGTGAAGTGTACAACTAGGGCACAACTGCTGCCACTGAATGGGTGGGTGTGTGGGGCCCAATTTTTGGAAAAAAAGGGAGACTCCGCTTGGAGTAACCCTTGCTTGATGTGTTTTTAAAAGAAGCCAAGATGAACAGAGCTGGGATCAGGAAAGACTTTGCTACCTACCCCGGTGTCATCCTGGGGACGGATAAGAATGACGTATTTTTGAATGTGCTTGATGCAAATCTAGCTGTGAAGTGTACAACTGGGGCACAACTGCTGCCACTGAATGGGTGGGTGTGTGGGGCCCAATTTTTGGAAAAAAGGGAGACTCCGCTTGGAGTAACCCTTGCTTACATTGTTTTTAAAAGAAGCCAAGATGAACAAGTCATGGGTCAGCAAAGACTTTGCTACCTACCCCGGTGTCATCCTGGGGATGGATAAGAATGGCGTATTTTTGAATGTGCTTGATGCAAATGTAGCTGTGAAGTGTACAACTAGGGCACAACTGCTGCCACTGAATGGGTGGGTGTGTGGGGCCCAATTTTTGGAAAAAAAGGGAGACTCCGCTTGGAGTAACCCTTGCTTGATGTGTTTTTAAAAGAAGCCAAGATGAACAAGTCATGGGTCAGCAAAGACTTTGCTACCTACCCCGGTGTCATCCTGGGGACGGATAAGAATGACGTATTTTTGAATGTGCTTGATGCAAATCTAGCTGTGAAGTGTACAACTGGGGCACAACTGCTGCCACTGAATGGGTGGGTGTGTGGGGCCCAATTTTTGGAAAAAAAGGGAGACTCCGCTTGGAGTAACCCTTGCTTACATTGTTTTTAAAAGAAGTCAAGATGAACAAGTCATGGGTCAGCAAAGACTTTGCTACCTACCCCGGTGTCATCCTGGGGACGGATAAGAATGGCGTATTTTTGAATGTGCTTGATGCAAATGTAGCTGTGAAGTGTACAACTGGGGCACAACTGCTGCCACTGAATGGGTGGGTGTGTGGGGCCCAATTTTTGGAAAAAAAGGGAGACTCCGCTTGGAGTAACCCTTGCTTGATGTGTTTTTAAAAGAAGCCAAGATGAACAGAGCTGGGATCAGGAAAGACTTTGCTACCTACCCCGGTGTCATCCTGGGGACGGATAAGAATGGCGTATTTTTGAATGTGCTTGATGCAAATGTAGCTGTGAAGTGTACAACTGGGGCACAACTGCTGCCACTGAATGGGTGGGTGTGTGGGGCCCAATTTTTGGAAAAAAAGGGAGACTCCGCTTGGAGTAACCCTTGCTTGATGTGTTTTTAAAAGAAGCCAAGATGAACAGAGCTGGGATCAGGAAAGACTTTGCTACCTACCCCGGTGTCATCCTGGGGACGGATAAGAATGGCGTATTTTTGAATGTGCTTGATGCAAATGTAGCTGTGAAGTGTACAACTGGGGCACAACTGCTGCCACTGAATGGGTGGGTGTGTGGGGCCCAATTTTTGGAAAAAAAGGGAGACTCCGCTTGGAGTAACCCTTGCTTGATGTGTTTTTAAAAGAAGCCAAGATGAACAGAGCTGGGATCAGGAAAGACTTTGCTACCTACCCCGGTGTCATCCTGGGGACGGATAAGAATGGCGTATTTTTGAATGTGCTTGATGCAAATGTAGCTGTGAAGTGTACAACTGGGGCACAACTGCTGCCACTGAATGGGTGGGTGTGTGGGGCCCAATTTTTGGAAAAAAAGGGAGACTCCGCTTGGAGTAACCCTTGCTTGATGTGTTTTTAAAAGAAGCCAAGATGAACAGAGCTGGGATCAGGAAAGACTTTGCTACCTACCCCGGTGTCATCCTGGGGACGGATAAGAATGGCGTATTTTTGAATGTGCTTGATGCAAATGTAGCTGTGAAGTGTACAACTGGGGCACAACTGCTGCCACTGAATGGGTGGGTGTGTGGGGCCCAATTTTTGGAAAAAAAGGGAGACTCCGCTTGGAGTAACCCTTGCTTGATGTGTTTTTAAAAGAAGCCAAGATGAACAGAGCTGGGATCAGGAAAGACTTTGCTACCTACCCCGGTGTCATCCTGGGGACGGATAAGAATGGCGTATTTTTGAATGTGCTTGATGCAAATGTAGCTGTGAAGTGTACAACTGGGGCACAACTGCTGCCACTGAATGGGTGGGTGTGTGGGGCCCAATTTTTGGAAAAAAAGGGAGACTCCGCTTGGAGTAACCCTTGCTTGATGTGTTTTTAAAAGAAGCCAAGATGAACAGAGCTGGGATCAGGAAAGACTTTGCTACCTACCCCGGTGTCATCCTGGGGACGGATAAGAATGGCGTATTTTTGAATGTGCTTGATGCAAATGTAGCTGTGAAGTGTACAACTGGGGCACAACTGCTGCCACTGAATGGGTGGGTGTGTGGGGCCCAATTTTTGGAAAAAAAGGGAGACTCCGCTTGGAGTAACCCTTGCTTGATGTGTTTTTAAAAGAAGCCAAGATGAACAGAGCTGGGATCAGGAAAGACTTTGCTATCTACCCCGGTGTCATCCTGGGGACGGATAAGAATGGCGTATTTTTGAATGTGCTTGATGCAAATGTAGCTGTGAAGTGTACAACTGGGGCACAACTGCTGCCACTGAATGGGTGGGTGTGTGGGGCCCAATTTTTGGAAAAAAAGGGAGACTCCGCTTGGAGTAACCCTTGCTTGATGTGTTTTTAAAAGAAGCCAAGATGAACAGAGCTGGGATCAGGAAAGACTTTGCTACCTACCCCGGTGTCATCCTGGGGACGGATAAGAATGGCGTATTTTTGAATGTGCTTGATGCAAATGTAGCTGTGAAGTGTACAACTGGGGCACAACTGCTGCCACTGAATGGGTGGGTGTGTGGGGCCCAATTTTTGGAAAAAAAGGGAGACTCCGCTTGGAGTAACCCTTGCTTGATGTGTTTTTAAAAGAAGCCAAGGTGAACAGAGCTGGGATCAGGAAAGACTTTGCTACCTACCCCGGTGTCATCCTGGGGACGGATAAGAATGGCGTATTTTTGAATGTGCTTGATGCAAATGTAGCTGTGAAGTGTACAACTAGGGCACAACTGCTGCCACTGAAGGGGTGGGTGTGTGTGGGGCCCAATTTTTGGAAAAAAGGGAGACTCCGCTTGGAGTAACCCTTGCTTACATTGTTTTTAAAAGAAGCCAAGATGAACAAGTCATGGGTCAGCAAAGACTTTGCTACCTACCCCGGTGTCATCCTGGGGATGGATAAGAATGGCGTATTTTTGAATGTGCTTGATGCAAATGTAGCTGTGAAGTGTACAACTGGGGCACAACTGCTGCCACTGAATGGGTGGGTGTGTGGGGCCCAATTTTTGGAAAAAAAAGGGAGACTCCGCTTGGAGTAACCCTTGCTTGATGTGTTTTTAAAAGAAGCCAAGATGAACAGAGCTGGGATCAGGAAAGACTTTGCTACCTACCCCGGTGTCATCCTGGGGACGGATAAGAATGGCGTATTTTTGAATGTGCTTGATGCAAATGTAGCTGTGAAGTGTACAACTGGGGCACAACTGCTGCCACTGAATGGGTGGGTGTGTGGGGCCCAATTTTTGGAAAAAAAGGGAGACTCCGCTTGGAGTAACCCTTGCTTGATGTGTTTTTAAAAGAAGCCAAGATGAACAGAGCTGGGATCAGGAAAGACTTTGCTACCTACCCCGGTGTCATCCTGGGGACGGATAAGAATGGCGTATTTTTGAATGTGCTTGATGCAAATGTAGCTGTGAAGTGTACAACTAGGGCACAACTGCTGCCACTGAAGGGGTGGGTGTGTGTGGGGCCCAATTTTTGGAAAAAAGGGAGACTCCGCTTGGAGTAACCCTTGATTGCTGTGTTTTTTATAAATGATCCAAGCTGCACAGAGCTGGGATCAGGAAAGACTTAGCTACCTACCCTGGTGTCATCCTGGGGACGGTTAATTATGGCGTATTTTTGAATGTGCTTGATGCAAATCTAGCTGTGAAGTGTGCAACTGGGGCACAAGTGCTACCACTGAAGGGGTGGGTGTGTGTGTGGCCCAATTTTTGGAAAAAAGGGAGACTCCGCTTGGAGTCACCTTGCGGTGTTTTACATGATTTTAGAAGGGCGTGCCATGCCTATATCTGTGTGTCCTCCTCTTTTTCCTTGTCCAGCTGTTTTGTTTTCGCATGAGTATATGTCCTTGTCACTTTCCAATGTGTTTGAGTTGTTTGTCACCTTTAGGACACCTTTGAGGGTGTTTTCTAGGTGTTTTTCTGTGTTTGTGATTGCCTGCCATTGTTTCCTATGCAGTTCGAGTTCGGTTCGTCGAACGTTCGACGAACCGAACTCGAACGGGAGGTCCGTTCGGCGAACCAACCTCGAGCCGAACCGCGACCGGTTCGCTCATCTCTAGTCCTATGACGTATATGTACTATGATGTATAGGACTTAAGGTATTTATATCCTTGCATGTGTTTTGCCTGCAAAATCTTCTTTGTCATTGTTGCATTGTCCTGAGGAAGGGGGCGGAGACCCCTGAAACGCGTAGACTTGTTCATGCTTCCTAATAAATGACTTGGAAAATTATCTTATGGATTGAATGGTGATAAGTGCGGCGCTGATCCCCGACTTCTTTA
Organism: Anomaloglossus baeobatrachus; assembly: GCF_048569485.1. Lineage (NCBI taxonomy): Eukaryota > Metazoa > Chordata > Amphibia > Anura > Aromobatidae > Anomaloglossus > Anomaloglossus baeobatrachus. The sequence goes on along the minus strand of NC_134356.1, from coordinate 538,279,498 downwards.
TGAAACTGCTAGGAGACAGGAAGTGTGCAGGGAGGGAGGAGATGGCTGCCTTACCAGCAAGGTATGTGGTGCCTTCAGTGGCCCCGATCCCCCACGAGCAGGTCTGTTGTCGGCGGTATGCTGGACAACATAGGGGATTCGTGGCACCCACCAGGCACAAGAGAGAAAGTCAGTTGGCAGATGGACGAAGCCCAAACGTCCAATAGTGACAGAGTGCAGCCAGATTACAGGAGACAGCCAGAGGTACACAGAAAAGAACTAAGGGCCCCAGGTGAGAAATAGGGTGAAGCTAGTCGGTAGGCAGGTGAATGGAGCCAATACGTTCTCCAGTGACAGAGCGCCTCCGAGGGAGTTACGGCAGTCAGAGGAACTGTAGGGCATAGAGAGAGAACATTACAAGGGAAAGAGAAATGAAACCCAAAGTAACCATTTAAGTGAAGGGATGCTGAAAGGAACAATTCTGTAAGAGACTGCATTTTATTGGGGAACCCTGCAACAGATTTTTCAGTAAAAGTTACGTTTATGCAGAAAGGCCACTTGTGTCATCTCCTATAGTGTTGAGCGAGTATGCTTGTCACTACTCGGTACTCGCACGAGTATCACTGTACTCGGGTTACTCGGCGGGGACCGAGTAATCTCACGATACTCGTGCTGTACTCATGGTCTTCATCCCTGCATGTTGGCGCTCTTTTGAGAGCCAGACCTCATGCAGTGATTGGCTGGCAGACCACTGCAATGCCACAGCCCTGTTAGTTGTGGAATTGCAGTGATTGGCCGGCCTGCACAGCGTGACCGAGCCTTTATACCGGCGGGCGCGCTGTGCTCTGCACACAGCCATCCAGACAGTCAGTGCAGGGAGAGTGTTGCTGCTTCAGGGAAAGGTTTGCGGCCCTTTATAGTTATTTCCGTAGCAGGGCTGCAAACAGTGTGACCAGAAGTCCTTCTCAGGACTATTGTTCCTGTATACAGGCAGGGCAGGCAGGGTATAGCCAGGTCGGAATACAGGCTAGTGACCAAAGGAGTCCTTCTCAGGACTATTGTAGTTGTATACAGGCAGGCAGGCAGGATATATAGCCATTCCTAGTGGTTACTGTATACCAGCCTTCATCATATCTGGGGCTGGTGTACACAGTCTAAGGCTTGTGACACACATCCGTGCCGCCGGCACGTGTTTGTCATTTTTTACACGTACCAGCGGCACGGAGACACGTTAACCAATGCTACCCTATTGTAGCAGGCACACACGTAAAACCACACGGAACGTGTGTCCGTGTGCGTTTGTACGTGTGTGCGTTTTTCAAAGCGCTGACATGTCAGTGTTTTCTCCCGCAGCACGGGTGTCACACGGCCCGCACCCGTACCACACGGGTGTAGTGTGGATGCGGTCCCGTGTGACACGCGCCGGCGAAAACACACGTGTCAGTGAAAAAAAAAAACATTTACTCACCTTCTCTAGCCCTCCTGTCTCTGCCGCTGCTGCCTCTTGCTGCCGACCGCCGCTCATTATTCTCATTGAATATTCACTTCACTGCCTGGCAGCAGCAGCAGCGGGGAGACGGGAGGGCTGGAGACTGAGGTTCAGCACCATGGACAGCACCGCGGACATCAGGAAGGACCAGGTGAGTATGTTAATTACCGGTTCTACGTGTGCTATCACGGATAGCACACGTAGAACACACATGTCCCTCACGTACCAGAGACACGTACTTACCTGCACGCAACACGCAGGGGAAATACGTGTCTCTCGGCACGTGCGTGATTTTCACGTGCATGTGGCAGAGGCCTAAAACAGTCCTGATAGTATCAGACTTCTCAATAATTGTCGCTCCTAAAAATATGTTAGGTTCTTAGTGCGTCCGTGCGTGCATTTAAAAACCGCACATGTGTGGCTGTCGGTGGCAGTGTACAGGTGCACTTGTGTGCATTTTGCACAAACTAGTATATAACGCACAAGTCTAGTGAATAATACACGTCAGTCAGCAGTGTCTTATAGTGTCAAACTTCTCAGTAATTGTCGCTCCTAAAAACCTGTTAGGTTCTTATTGCGTCCGTGCTTGCATTTAAAAACCGCACGTGTGTGGCAGTCGGTGGCAGCGTACAGGTGCACTTGTGGGCGTTTTTCACAAACTAGTATATAACGCACAAGTCTAGTGAATAATACACGTCAGTCAGCAGTGTCTGATAGTGTCAAACTTCTCAGTAATTGTCGCTCCTAAAAACCTGTTAGGTTCTTATTGCGTCCGTGCTTGCATTTAAAAACCGCACGTGTGTGGCTGTCGGTGGCAGTGTACAGGTGCACTTGTGTGCGTTTTGCACAAACTAGTATATAACGCACAAGTCTAGTGAATAATACATGTCAGTCAGCAGTGTCTGATAGTGTCAAACTTCTCATGCAGGTACTCAACAACTGCCCTCTTCTACTCACATATCCTGACCAACATGTGCATAGTTGAATTCCAACGTGTGGGGACATCACACACCAGTCTGTGAGCCGGAAGATGCAAATGGCGCTGAAAGCCGGCAAGGCCGGCTGAAGCAGTAGGTGACTTTCGAAAATGTGCAGACAGGTGGCGAACTTTTACCAGCAGATCAGACAGCTCTGGGTATGACTTTAGAAACCGCTGAACCACGAGGTTGAGCACATGGGCCACGCATGGAACATGTGTCAGCTGGCCTCACCTCAAAGCCGCCACCAGGTTCCGGCCATTGTCACACACAACCTTCCCTGGCTTTAGGTTCAGAGGTGTGAGCCAGTGATCTGCCTGCTGTTTCAGAGCTGTCCACACCTCTTCTGCATTGTGGGGTTTGTCACCTATGCAGATTAGCTTCAGCACAGCCTGTTGCCGCTTCGCCGAGGCAGTGCTGCAGTGCTTCCAGCTTGGGACTGGTGTGGAGGGTAAAGTAGATGAGGATGCGCAGGAGGAGGAGGCTGAGGAGCATGACATTCCGGAGCTGTAGAATGTAGGTGAAACCCCGACTGAGGTAGGGCCTGCAAACCTTGGTGTGGGAAGGACGTGTTCCGTCCCTCGCTCAGACTGGGTCCCAGCTTCCACAATATTAACCCAGTGTGCCGTCAACGAGATGTAGCGGCCTTGCCCACAAGCACTTGTCCATGTGTCTGTGGTTATGTGGACTTTAGCTGAAACAGCATTGTTCAGGGCACGTGTGATGTTTTGTGACACGTGGTTATGCAATGCGGGGACAGCACACCGGGAGAAATAGTGGCGGCTGGGGACCGAGTAACGTGGGACAGCTGCCGCCATCAGGTCGCGGAATGCTTCTGTCTCCACCAGCCTAAAAGGCAACATTTCCAGCGCAAGCAGTCGCGAAATGTTAGCATTTAGAAGTGTGGCATGTGGGGCGTTGGCAGTGTATTTGTGCCTGCGTTCAAAGGTTTACTGAATGGATAACTGAACGCTGCACTGGGACAAGGACGTGCTTGATGATGGAGTTATTTCTGCGTGGGCAACTGCTGGTGAAGGCCAGAGGAGGCTTGACATCAGCAAGCACTGCTCCTCGACTCTGTTGTACATCCCACAAAGTCGGGTGCTTGGCTGACATGTGCCTGATCATGCTGGTGGTGGTCAAGCTGCTAGTTTTGGAACCCCTGCTGATGCTGGCACGGCAGGTGTTGCAAATGGCCTTTTTAGAATCATCTGGAGCCAACTTAAAAAACTGCCAGACTCGGGAAGACCTAACATTTGTACAGGCACCTTGTGTCGTGTTGTTGTTCCGGGGAACGGTTGCCTGACTTCTGCCTGGGGCCACCACTCTGCTTCTTACTGCCTGTTAGGATGCTACGCCTCCCTCCCCCTGTGCACTGCTGTCCTCGCTCTGCATATCCTCCTGCCAGGTTGGGTCAGTTACTGGATCATCCACCACGTCGTCTTCCTCTTCCGCACCCTGGTCCTCCTCCTGACTTCCTGACAATTGTGTCTCATCATCGTCCACCCCTTGTTGAGACACATTGCCAACTTCGTGAGAACCTGGCTGCTCAAATATTTGGGCATCTGTACATACAATCTCGTCATGACCCACTTCAACAGGAGCTGGCGAGAGGTCAGAATGTGTGAATGGAAACGTGAACAGCTCTTCCGAGTGTCCGTGGACGTGTACTCGGCCTTGTGGTAGGAAGGAGGATCAGGTTCTGAAATGTGCGGTGCAGTATTACGGCTACTGACACTTGACCGTGTGGAAGACAGAGTGTTTGTGGTGGTGCCAATCTGACTGGAAGCATTATCCGCTATCCAACTAACAACCTGTTGACACTGGTCTTGATTCAAGACCGGTGTACTGCTGCGGTCCCCAAGAATTTGGGACAGGATGTGCGACCGAGTAGATGTGGCCCTTTGTTGTGGCGAAATTAGAGCTTGCACACGACCTCGGTCTCTGCCTGCACCACCATCACGTCCACTTCCTTGTTCGTTGCCAACGCCCTTGCGCATTTTGCAATGCTGTGCTGATGTGTATTCACTAGACTTCTGCGTTATATCCAAGTTTGTGCAAAACGCACACAAGTGCACCTGAACGCTGCCACCAACAGGCACACACGTGCGGTTTTTAAATGCAAGCATGGACGCACTAAGAACCTAACAGGTCTCTATCCAGGGACAATGTGGAGCCTCCCAATTTTTGGCTGCCCTGCCAAAGGGCTATACTACAATAGACCCACTTCCTTACAATGGGCACTTCTGGTTTACAGGCCATCATGCACGTCTCTATCCAGGGACAATGTGGAGCCTCCCAATTTTTGGCTGCCCTGCCAAAGGGCTATACTACAATAGATCCACTTCCTTACAATGGGCAATTCAGGTTTACAGGCCATCATGCACGTCTCTATCCAGGGACAATGTGGAGCCTCCCAATTTTTGGCTGCCCTGCCAAAGGGCTATACTACAATAGACCCACTTCCTTACAATGGGCACTTCTGGTTTACAGGCCATCATGCACGTCTCTATCCAGGGACAATGTGAAGCCTCCCAATTTTTGGCTGTCCTGCCAAAGGGCTATAATAAAATAGACCCACTTCCTTACAATGGGCACTTCAGGTTTACAGGCCCTCATGCACGTCTCTATCCAGGGACAATGTGGAGCCTCCCAATTTTTGGCTGCCCTGCCTAAGGGCTATACTAAAATAGACCCACTTCCTTACAATGGGCACTTCTGGTTTACAGGCCATCATGCACGTCTCTATCCAGGGACAATGTGGAGCCTCCCAATTTTTGGCTGCCCTGCCAAAGGGCTATACTACAATAGACCCACTTCCTTACAATGGGCACTTCAGGTTTACAGGCCCTCATGCACGTCTCTATCCAGGGACAATGTGGAGCCTCCCAATTTTTGGCTGCCCTGCCAAAGGGCTATACTACAATAGACCCACTTCCTTACAATGGGCACTTTTGGTTTACAGGCCATCATGCACGTCTCTATCCAGGGACAATGTGGAGCCTCCCAATTTTTGGCTGCCCTGCCCATGGGCTATACTACAATAGACCCACTTCCTTACAATGGGCACTTCAGGTTTACAGGCCCTCATGCACGTCTCTATCCAGGGACAATGTGGAGCCTCACAATTTTTGGCTGCCCTGCCAAAGGGCTATACTACAATAGACCCACTTCCTTACAATGGGCACTTCAGATTTACAGGCCATCATGCACGTCTCTATCCAGGGACAATGTGGAGCCTCCCAATTTTTGGCTGCCCTGCCAAAGGGCTATACTACAATAGACCCACTTCCTTACAATGGGCCCTTCAGGTTTATAGGCCCTCATGCACGTCTCTATCCAGGGACAATGTTGAGCCTCCCATTTTTTGGCTGCCCTGCCAAAGGGCTATACTACAATAGACCCACTTCCTTACAATGGGCACTTCTGGTTTACAGGCCATCATGCACGTCTCTATCCAGGGACAATGTGGAGCCTCCCAATTTTTGGCTGCCCTGCCTAAGGGCTATACTACAATAGACCCACTTCCTTACAATGGGCACTTCAGGTTTACAGGCCCTCATGCACATCTCTATCCAGGGACAATGTGGAGCCTCCCAATTTTTGGCTGCCCTGCCAAAGGGCTATACTACAATAGACCCACTTCCTTACAATGGGCACTTCTGGTTTACAGGCCCTCATGCACGTCTCTATCCAGGGACAATGTGGAGCCTCGCAATTTTTGGCTGCCCTGCCTAAGGGCTATACTACAATAGACCCACTTCCTTACAATGGGCACTTCAGGTTTACAGGCCCTCATGCACGTCTCTATCCAGGGACAATGTGGAGCCTCCCAATTTTTGGCTGCCCTGCCAAAGGGCTATACTACAATAGACCCACTTCCCTACAATGGGCACTTCTGGTTTACAGGCCATCATGCACGTCTCTATCCAGGGACAATGTGGAGCCTCCCAATTTTTGGCTGCCCTGCCAAAGGGCTATACTAAAATAGACCCCCTTCCTTACAATGGGCACTTCTGGTTTACAGGCCATCATGCACGTCTCTATCCAGGGACAATGTGGAGCCTCCCAATTTTTGGCTGCCCTGCCAAAGGGCTATACTACAATAGACCCACTTCCTTACAATGGGCACTTCAGATTTACAGGCCCTCATGCACGTCTCTATCCAGTGACAATGTGGAGCCTCCCAATTTTTGGCTGCCCTGCCTAAGGGCTATACTACAATAGACCCACTTCCTTACAATGGGCACTTCAAGTTTACAGGCCATCATGCGCGTCTCTATCCAGGGACAACGTGGAGCCTCCCAATTTTTGGCTGCCCTGCCTAAGGGCTATACTACAATAGACCCACTTCCTTACAATGGGCACTTCAGGTTTACAGGCCCTCATGCACGTCTGTATGCAGGGGCATTGGTGAACCTCACAATTTTGGACTGCCCTGGCAAAGGAAAAAACTACAAAGATTCATTTCCTCAAAATGGGCACATTAGACTCAAGAGGCCTTCATGTACGTCTCTTCTCAGGGACATCGGAGTGCCACAGAATGTTTTCACGTAAAATCTTTCATGTAATCTCCAAAAGTAACATACAGCAGCTCTATCTCACTATTGGGTATGTGCCCTTAACATTTCCGCCATGAAAATTCATTTTGGTGTCATTTTTGAAGGTTTTCTGGTGAGTCCGTAAAAATGGCGTAAAACGCGGACAAAATTGTTCACAGCTGTGACTTTTGAGTGATAAATGCTTCAAGGGGTCTTCCCCATGCTGTTGCCATGTCATTTGAGCACTCTTCTGAGACTTTTGTGACATTTTTAGGGTTTCTACATGCTGCCAGGGGTCATTTCAGAAAAATACTCGGGTCTCCCATAGGATAACATTGGGCTCGGTGCTCGGGCCGAGTACACGAGTATCTTGGGATGCTTGGCCCGAGCCTCGAGCACCAGAGCTTTTTAGTACTCGCTCATCACTAGTGGAGAAGAAGTGAAAGCGAGTGGGTATTCTTAACCATAATTTCGTTTCATTCACAGAAATTGAGGCAAGGATGGAGCCCTAAGTTTTTCTTTTGAACAAAAAAAAAATGCAGCAACTTCAGGTGAGGATAGGGGACCCTTCTGTAAATGTTTGCTTATGGTGGTCCATTCAAGACTCAACAAATTATACAAGCGACCTAAGTAGCTTGACAATCACAGAAAACAGGGAACTGCAGAAGAAACTCAGCATCTCCCATTATCTGATTGGATGACTGAGTTGTCACTCAGCACACTGACAGCTCAGCATACTGCAGCCCCAGATTGGACAGCTGAGTTGTCACTCCCCAAACTGAAAACTCAGCATGCTCTGATTCCACTACAGCATACAGTAACTCCTGCTTCCAAGAAGCACCAAGTGAAGTAATCGCGTCAGGTAGTAAAGGCAGTGGACAAGTTCATTAAGGACTACACAGCAGGATCTTAATACTGAAAGGACTAGCAGAGCTGCTGTCAATAAATCATTAAAATTATAGCAAGCAGACCAGTAAGTGACATAGTGCTTGAGTTAGGATCTTTGTCTCTACTTTATGCTACCATCATATGAAGCAGCATAAACTTGGTGAGTTTTTCTTCAGGGAATTTATCTTTTAAAGAGAACCTGACAGCTGATACATGCTGCCTATGGTTTGGGTATCGGTATAACACTTATGTAGACTCTGTAGTCTGATAGCATGGAATGTAACTAAAGCGAGACAAGGGTTGGGTAAATACTCTGTATTAATAAAAAATAAACACACAGTGTAATGCCCCAGTCACATTTAATGACACCAGCGTTCCCAAAAACGATGTGACCCGATAAGGATCGCTGGTAAGTCGCTGGGAAGTCGCTGGTGAGTTGTCACACAGTCAGATCTTACCAACGACTCAGAAATGATCAGCAACCTATATAACGATCTCGGCGGGCGTTGGGACTGTGTTAGGAGGTCGTTGGTAGGCGTCAAACACAGCGATGCGTCCTGCCCAGCAGGACATAGTTTTTGAAGAAAATGGTAGCAACCATTCAGCAATGACTAGCTATCTCACAGCAGGGGCCTGATCGCTGGTAGGTGTCAAACATAACGAGATCGCTGCTGCATCACGAAAACGGTGACGTTCGTTGTGTGTGACGGGGCCTTTAGTAACAGAGAATAACAGTAGACAACTACAAATTAAATGCAAGGGTAAACATCACTAATGTGTGAACAGACAGAAATAAGAAACAAGAGTGCGACCAGCACTAATACATGAATGCCCAGAAATAATATGCAGGAGTGCGACTAACACTAATATGTGAATGTCCAGAATAATATGCGGGAGTGTGCACTGCACTAATATGTGAAAGTACAGATCAATATGCAGGAGTGCAAACAGCAAGCCAATGGTTACCAGTGTACTTCCTAGGGCTGACAAAGTCCCGCACAAGTCCAGCACACAGCCGATACAGATTGAGTCCTGGATTAAGTACACTGATCCCTAAACAGAGAATCAAAAGTTTTTACAGATCGAGGAAGTCCACCAGTATTAGAGCTCTTTTGCATGAAGTCTTGAAGGGAGTGAACCACAGTCAGGATCAGGTTAATGCACCATGGACTGCAGACAGCGGAGCACTAATGAGGCAAAGCACATAACTAAAAAGCGGCAGCAAGAAGTCCTGAAGCAAGCCAAGAGTGACTCAGGAGTCAGCGGCACAAAATACTCGGGCAAGGAATAAATCTCAGACCGGGATTTATAAGCAGGGCAGACAGGAAGTTCAAGGGAAAGACAAGGCAACAGACTCAATCTTGGACGAGGGCAAGAAGACAAGTTCCATGGAAAACCCTGGACCTTACAATCAGTCACTGACTGCATTATCCCAGCCAGGTATGTTTGATTCTTGAAACGCTGCTGCATATCAGAAAAAAGCACACAGCTTTACATACTTTTCATACTTGTTGAATAATCAGACAGGATGGTCTCTAGCAGCTTCTCCCCGATTGCTGACAGTGTTTGTCAGGACTCTGCATATAGGCAGAGTTGTGTCAGTTCAGGCAGACGGAGGGGAAATGCCACTGGGGATCCATCAATCCACCTATTCTGCCTTGTGGCTCAGTCCACGGTGACTATTAAAAGTACGGTATGTATTTCTCAGAAACGCTGCAGCCTTCTACAATCAAACATACATGGGCAGCATGTATCAGCTGACAGGTTCCCTTTAAAGCATATTATTCCTGTAGTGTATGATATATTTTTATGATATCTGCATGCAGTCTGTGCACACGTATGCATTCTCATTTGCTGTAAATATATATTTATGATACTTTGCTTTTAATGAACATGTTCAGCATGCTATGAGAACTTCAATAAATTTATTAACAGTTCATTAAGGAAATGGTAATTTGTACGCTGCAAGCTTATTAAACCTGCAACAGATTGTCATCATGCAGGCATGTGGATGCCAAGTACATATATTTTTCTTTTCCTCTAGGGAATAGGCTCTGCTACACTGGAAGAACTGTAGTACAGAACAGAAATTAACAGCACTCGTTTATAGAAAGGAGATTTCTTAAATCAGAGCTGGACAGGTTGTTTTTATCAGAGCACCATGTTCCAAAATGACCTTGCTTGTTTCCAAGTCATCGCTGGTTGTTATGAATCATCTGATTTAGGAATAATATTAGAAAACCATAGAAGGACACTGTGAAGTGTTCTGTTTATCTGCAGAAATCACCTTTTAATGCGGTTAGTACTGCATATTACTGAAATTTAGAGCTTTGCAACTGTTAGCAGTCTTGGCCAGTGATCATTACATTAGCGATATAATCACTATGACTAGTACTGGGTATAATTTTTAATTTGCGAGACTGCTTTAAGCATCATGTCGTCACAACAGGCTTTCTCGGGTTATTGTGATTAAGGATGAGTGGACCTGTTGAAGTTCAGGCTCGCTAAGTTCAGCCGGACTTTAGAAAGTTCTTTTCAGGACCTGAAGTTGACCTAAACTCCATTCTAAGTCACTGATTGGACAGTTCGGCTCTTCGCATAGACACAGCCAGTCATAAACAGAGCATTTCCAAGGGAGGGCAGGCAGGGTTTTTATTTATTTTTGTACACACTACATCCAATCACGCTGGTTTCACCCCCAGTGCGAGGTATTCAGACACTGCAAGTGGGCCGAGCGTAGCCGAGTACAGCAATGCTCAATCGAGTGGTCAGCATACAAACACCCACTGAACTCCGATCTCGTACAGTGATTCGCTATGAACCCCGAACTTTTCAGTCTGGGGTCACTCATCTCTAATTGTGAGTCCACATACTGTATTTTTTAATGCATCAGTGTTTACAACCTATGTTATTTTAACCACAATGGCACATATGTGGCTCAATTGGTATACACACCCTTTCAACAATTTTAATACTAAAATGCATCTACAATTAAAAATAAAACAACTTTTGCAAATCATATTGATTCAGAATCTCCTAATGTTTTGTGTCTACAGCTTAAATGCAGGCATTTGTGTCTCCATAGTTACAGATAAAATTCTAAGCCTGTGCAGTCTGATCCTGCAGATATCCTGCTTTCCATCTGTCTCTTGCTACTTCCTAATCTACCTAATATATATTATCAAGAAGTTGGAAAGTTTCTAAGAATAAGAAATTAAATGGTTTAAATCTTAAACAGGTTTAGCATTTAATGAAATTTGCCTAATATCAGGAATTATGATAAAATATCTATAACTTTTCTTTCACAAGGAGGTTTTTGCGGGCATCGCCAACTGTGATGGTGGTATCAGGATCCGTAGAGATTACAGATTCTAGCACTCTGCCTGCTAACTTCTCTGATGTCCGTGATCAGCGCAAGGAGACTCGGGTGTTGACCCACAGACTTGTAGTTCATAAGCAGGCTATAAAGAGTTAATGTCTGCTGGCCTGTTTGTTAATCTCCTTTGATCACATGCTGTGGGGGAGCTAATCTCTTCTGGTCTGTAGAGGTTGTGTGATCCAGACTTACTGGTGGTCATAGTACCTTATTGCTGGGAGCAGTTGTGATGTTAACCTTGTTCTCCTTTTGTTGCTGCCTTTCTTCTCTTGCTTTTCTCCTTAATCTCATACTTTTTACCTATGAGATTGCAGTGTGTATGCGTTTTGTTTTTACCATGTCTGTCTTTTTCTGTGCTGCCATCACACTCCTGTCCCTTCCTTCCCTGGGGGGTAATAGATCAGTTCCTCTCAGGAGAATAGATAAGCATGGGACTCAGGCATCTCCATAATTAGGGGTAACTTTAAGGTTGAGGATAGCCTAAGGTCCCCTATTGTGAGGGACAATATTGAAGCCTCCATCCTTTGCTATCATGCAGGAACATTGTGACATTATAGCTGGCCCTCTTTGCTAAAAAGCCAGTTCTTCCAAAAGTTGTCAGAGAAGCTAAAGAAGATGTTAGTTATGTATGAGACCCCTCCTTCTTTAGAGTGTGCTATGTCTTCGGTAATATGTATTGATTGCCAATTTCGATGGGGACCCAAAAATCTAAATAATCTGGGGAGGATGTTTCTGTACCTGCAATACCTTCAGAGACTTCACCAAAGCCTATGCAGCTTGGAGGGACATCTCATGGTGAGGAAACCTTCACTCTAGTAAAAACAAGCAGAGTCTGTTTTTCTCTGTGGCAAAAAGAGATACTTTATCAGTGCCTATGCCTTGGTGCCCAAGGAAACACAGCAGTCAGAAAGCTCCTAGACCCAGGTTGTTTGAGGGAACCCAAACTGGGTCTATGTATATCCTCCACAATGGTGTATTAATGTTTAATACTCATTAGGGTTAAGGTTGGGGGCCAAGGAATACCTATTATGGTTTTTCTAGACAGTGGTTCAAGGGCAAACATGATCGATGAATAGTTTGCTTGTTCCGCAAGGTTGAATTTGAACTTGTTATCAAATCCTGTTCAGATTTTTGCCATTGATTCCTCACCTCTTACTCAGGGGAGCTTTTTTGAGTGTGTGTATAGAGAATGGATCTCCTTATAGGGGTGCTACATTCAGATTGGATTTCATGTTATGTTCTCAAGAGCCTTCCTGCACAAATGGTCTTGGGGTTTCCCTGGTTAGCCTTACATAATCCCGTTGTAGATTGTCAAACTCTGAAGATAATGAAATGGGGTGCAAATTGTAAAGACCACTGTGTGGGAATCTGTATTTCAGTGGTCACCACTAGCCTTCCTGGGCCTCTCTCTGAATTTTATGATGTGTTCTCAGAGAAAGGAAGTCAGGAGTTTGCTGTCTCATAGGATTTATGACTGCACCATAAGGTTGATCCCAGGAGCAAAACTGTCCAAGTGCTAACTTTGTAATTTGTCTGGTCCTGAGAGATCAGCTCTCAAAGAGTACATAACAGAGAGTTTAACATATGGCCACATTAGGCCATCTTCATCACCAGTCACGGCTGGATTCTTCTTTGTCAAAAAGGAGGATGGTCGGTTGCAGCTGTGCCTTGACTTCTGAGAGCTGAAACAAACAACGATTTGGAATCCTTATCCGATTCCACTCATTTCTGACCTTTTTACTCAGAATGCTGATGCTAAATGGTTCACTAAACTAGACCTTAGGAGGACTATAATATTATCCTGGCGAAACAGGTGGATGAGTGGAAATTAGTCTTTAATATGCCGGAGGGGCACTTCTTTTGGCTAGCACGCTAATCATTTTCTTAGGTGACATCCTCATATACTCACTGGGTTATAGTTCTCATATAGAATATGTCATACAGGTACTACAGATTTTTAGAGATAATACATTGTATGTTAAACTTGAGAAGTGTGTTTGCCATACAGGAAATTCCTTTTTTTGGGGTATGCAATTTCAGCTGCAGGTTTTCGGATGGATCCCTCTAAATTACAGGCAATATTAACCCTAGAACGCATGATGTTAAAAATATACATATTAACGTATTGGGGGCCTTTTAGGCCCCCATGCACATAATGTAGAAAAACACACTTAAATAACTTTCACAAGTTTATTTCAAAATTGCTCAATAAAATATGAATAGTGGACAAAATTTTAATTATAATTTTTCACAGAAAACACCCAAAAATCTTTTCAAAGGTCCTTCAGCAATTAGCTCACAGTGTATATTGTCCTCAGTACTCTATACACAGCTCATTACTGTGTTCAGAGGACCTGAGGTGATGTCATGGCCTTATCACTCCCTCCAAAAATCACATGACATCCTCACATGTTATTATCCACACCCTGGCCCCTCCACCAGCATTACTGAGTACAAATAAAGTAACTTGAGACAAAAAAACTGTTCTGAGAACATGATAAAAACAGCGGGGGCCTAAAAGGCCCCCAATTCGTAAAGATGTAGTTTTCACCAAACAAGCATTATTACACCAAAATGCCTATGAAAAAAATTATATGAACAACTGGATATTATCAACAACGACATACTTGAGGAATACCTGGAGTTTCAAAATTCTAACTAAAGTAATTTTGCAGATAATAGCCAAAATGTAAGCATGGGGGCTTAAAAGGCCCCCAATATGCGTTCTAGGGTTAAAATGAGACCTTTTTGGAAATCTTAAGGCTCTGGAACATTTTTAGGAATTGAAAATGATTATAGAAAATGTATTAAGAACTTTTCTGCCAAAGCAAAACCTTTCACTGACATGACTAAAAAGGTACAGACTTCTCTCGACAGCCTGTGGGTGGTTTGAATGCATCTCCCCATGTTAAATATTGCTTCTCATTGGCAGCTGTACTGATACAGCCTGATGTATCTATATATATATATGTATGTAGCCTTCTCCGGTGGAGGTTGATGGGTCACAAGTGGGCAGAACGTAATTCTGATATTGGTAATAGGGAATTACTTGCCACCAAATTAGCATTTGAGGATGGGCAACACCTTTTGGAGGGAGCAAACCACCCTGGTTATAAAATCATTAAGGTCGATACTTTGTCCAGGAGTTTTCTGGTGGGGGGAAACCTGTAAGGAATCTGCCCCCATTCTGCAGAAGGGTGTCTATGAGACCCCCCCCCCCCTATTGCTAATCTGTAAGTGAAAAGAAATAAGAATAAACACCAAAAAAATCCTTTATTTGAAATAAAAGACAGAAAAGCTACCCTCTTTTATCACTTTATTAACACCCCAAACACCCCTGCAGTACCGACGTAGTCCACACAAGGTCCCACTACGATCCTGGCTCTGCTACGTCTGAATTCACAGCAAGCACGATAGCGCATGACTGCCTGCTGTAAGCTGCAGGCAGAGACTGTGGCACACGATCAGGGGTGACATCACTCAGGTGATTTGAAGTCACAGGTGGAGGAATGTGAGGACCTCCAGCTGTCCCCAAAAATCACATCACCGCTGCTCGTGCCACTCACTCAGTCTTTGCCTACAGCTCACAGTGGGTGGTCATTGTTCTATGGCACTTGCTATGAGCTTCAGATGTAGCAGAGTGGAAATAATCATGGGGCTTTGTGTGGATTATGTCAGACCTGCAGCGGTATTTTGGGGGTTAATAAAGTGGTGAAAGAGAGTGCTTTTTTGTCTTTTATCTCAAAAAGCAAAAAAGAAAGAATATTATTACTTACAGCAAGATGGAATTGCAGCTGTATATTGCTCAGGCCAAAAAACTACTACTACTCCAGCAGGATACAGCTAAACCCCCACTAGGTGGAGGCATCACAGGGGCAGGGGGAGCCATTCACACTCACTTCCAAATATGGAGGTGGTAATGGCTGGATGGTAAAACTGCACACTAGTGGCTTGCATAGAGCACTGTTCACACTTGCAGACGCACAGTCACAAACCCGCAGCCTATTAGGTGACGCCCATACTATTAGATCAGGCGGGCTGCCAAGCCGTACCACCACTGTGTGCTACATAGGGACAGAAACTATAATGGCAAGGCCGAACAAAAAGGGGCCTGGCTGTATCCTGTACAAAAAAAATATATGAGGTTTTTTGTTAGCGTTATGGCCATAAGACGTATGCCTACAACCCTCGTCACGGGAACCTCATGCTTGTAGGTCCCTGCACTATATATAATATCAAAAAGCAAAAAAGAAAGAATATCATTACTTACAGCAAGATGGAATTGCAGCTGTATATTGCTCTGGCCAAAAACTACTACTGCTCCAGCAGGATACAGCTAAACCCCCACTAGGTGGAGGCATCACAGGGGCAAGGGGAGCCATTCACACTCACTTTCAAATATGGAGGTGGTAATGGCTGGATGGTAAAACTGCACACTAGTGGCTTGCATAGAGCACTGTTCACTAGAGATGAGCGAACTGGTCCCGGTTCGGCTCGAGGTCGGTTCGCCGACGGAGGTCCCGTTCGAGTTCGGTTCGTCGAACGTTCGACGAACCGAACTCGAGCCAATAGGCTATAATGGGAGGCAATCACAAACACATAAAAATGCATGATAAATGTACACAAACAGTTAATAAACATTGCCATAACACTTACCGGTCCCCGCGATCCCTCCTGCACTCTGTCTCCTGCTGCTATTCCATCCGATGATCGCTGAATCCTCCCGGCGACCGGCACTGCCAGCAGTGATGCAGGACCTATCGTGACATCAAAATAGCCATGTGACCAGTCACGTGGCTATTATCTCATTGGCTACAGACTGGTCACATGACTATGACGCGTCATGTAGGACCTGCGAGTGCATCTCTCCGGTACACGGTGCACATATGTGTTTCGCCGTGTACCGGTGACATGCTCTAGCACACGGTCGACTCCCCGTTCCGTTAGGGACCGGCTGACACAGCCGGTCATTAACGGAGATCACCGTTGCCATAGCAACGCAGTTAGCGGTGACGTCACCGCTAACCGCGGCTCCGAGAGCACCATTGCTATGGTAACGCGTCTGTCAGCGTTACCGCTGTTACCGCTGACAGCCAGCACTGATCACTCACGGAGTGAAGGCTGCACGATTGTAGTGAGCATTGTAGTGAGGATGAGGTTCCCCAGCCCCAAGTGATGAGCTGGTGAACCTCATCCTTCCTCACTACAATCGTCACTACTACTACACTAGTGAGGATTGTAGTGAGGATTGTAGTGAGGATGAGGTTCCCCAGCCCCAAGTGATGGGCTGGTGCACATCATCCTCACTACAATCGTCACTACTACTACACTAGAAAGAAGACAGAAGAGCAGGATCGTGGAGGGCTGACAGGGGGTAATAAAGATGGAGTCTCTAATGTGTCTGTGTATTTATTTCTATTAAAGTATTTTTTCTCTGTGTGGTGTTTTTTTTAACCCTTTATTGGAGATTCTTAATGGCCGGGTCAAACGTGCCTGACATTAAGAATCTCTGGCTTAATACTGGCTAGTAAAACAAAGCCAGTATTAACTCATGATTACCCAACAAGCCACCTGGCTCCAGGGCTGTTGGAAGAGTTGGATACAGCGCCAGATGATGGCGCTTCTATGAGAGCGCCATTTTCTGGGACGGCTGCGGACTGTAATTCGCAGCAGAGGCGCCCAGAAACCTCGGGCTAACCTGTGCTGCGGATTCCAATCCCCAGCTGCCTAGTTGTACCCGGCTGGACACAAAAATGGGGCGAAGCCCACGTCATTTGTTTTTTAATTATTTCATGAAATAAGTGAAATAATTAAAAAAAAACGGGCTTCCCTATATTTTTGGTTCCCAGCCGGGTACAAATAGGCAACTGGGGGTTGGAGGCAGCCTGTGGCTGCCTGCTGTACCTGGCTAGCATACAAAAATATGGCGAAGCCCACGTCATTTTTTTGGTGGGCAAAAAGATTCTGCATACAGTCCTGGATGGAGTATGCTGAGCCTTGTAGTTCTGCAGCTGCTGTCTGCTCTTCTCCATAAAGACAGACAGCAGCTGCAGAACTACAAGGCTCAGGATACTCCATCCAGGACTGTATGCCGAAGTTTTTTGCCCCCTGAAAAAATTATGTGGGCTTCGCCATATTTTTGTATGCTAGCCAGGTACAGCAGGCAGGTACGGCTGCCCCCAACCCCCAGTTGCCTATTTGTACCCAGCTGGGAACCAAAAATAAAGGGAAGCCCTTTTTTTATTATTTCATGAATTTCATGAAATAATTAGAAAACAAATGACGTAGGCTTCGCCCCATTTTTGTGTCCAGCCAGGTACAACAAGGCAGCTGGGGATTGGAATCCGCAGCACAGGTTGGCCTGAGCTTTCTGGGCCCCACTGCTGCGAATTGCAGTCTGCAGCCGCCTCAGAAAATGGCATTTTCATAGAAGCGCCATCTTCTGGCGCTGTATCCAACTCTTCCAGCACCTGCCTGCTATACCTGGCTAGCATACAAAATATGGCGAAGCTCACGTCCTTTTTTTGTAGTTTTTTGGCAAAAAAAATAAAAAATGCTTCCCTGGATTTTCCATTGCCAGTGAAGGTAACACCAAGCAGTGGGGGTTAGCAGCCAGTAGCTGCTTGGATTACCCTTAGCTAGCAATACAAAAAATGCAGCGGGAGCCCATATATATTTTTTTTAATTATTTATTTAAATAACTACAAATAAAATGGGCTTCCCTGTATTTTGATTGCTGGACATCACAGTGCTGTAAAAATAAATCTTTAAAAAAATGACGTAGCGCTCCGCGGTATGTTTGATTCTCAGCGCAGATAAAGCAGACAGCTATGGGTTGCCACCCCCATCTGCCTGCCGTTACCTTGGTTGGCAATCAAAATACAGGGAAGCCCATTAATTTTTTCTATTTAAAAAATAGTTAAAAAAAAAATGACGTTGGGTCCCCCCATTTTTGATAGCCAGCTAGGGTAAAGCAGACGGCTGTAGCCTGAAAACCACAGCTGGCAGCTTTACCGTGGTTGGGGATCCAATGTGGAGGTCCCCTCAGGCTCTTTTTTATAATTATTCTATAAATATTAATAATTACACAATAAAAGTAGGGTCCCCCCCAAATTGGATCACCAGCCAAGGTAAAGCGGACAGCTGTGGTCTGGTATTCTCAGGGTGGGAAGGTCCATAGTTATTGGGCCTTCACAGCCTAAAAATAGCAGGCCGCAGGCACCCCAGACGTGGCGCATCCACTAGATGCGCCAATCCGGGCGTTTCACCCCAGCTCATCCCGTGCCCTGGTGCAGTGGCAAACGGGGTAATAAATCGGGTTGATACTAGCTGTAAAGTCACCTGAGATCAAGCCCAGCAGTTTGTGATGTCATGGCGTCTATTAGATACCCAACATCATAAACTGTCAGTACTAACAAAAAAAAAAAAATCGACAAAAGAAATTTATTTGAAAAAACAGTCCCCAAAACATTTCCTCTTTCACCAATTTATTGTAAGAAAAAAAATAAAGGGTTCCCACGACGACTCTGGACCATCTGGAATATGGGGGGGAGACACTCAGGGAACGTATCCCCCATTTTCTAGGAGTGCGGACCCTTCATGTGAGGAGTGTGGGTGCAATGAATCTGCACTCACTCTTCTCGGGTCCACAGCAGCAGTGTCCATGTCGTAATGGTTGCTACCAAAGCTGCAATGCCCTGCTCATGAGGTAAGGGCATGCCTAATCAGGAGAACTACTGTAGAGGAAGCTCTGCTCACTGGTATATAGGTGCTCAGAGGAAATAATAGATAAAATTAGTGAGTAACCTCGGCACTCTAAATCTCCCAGACTAAGTCAGTAAGTCACAACGGATAGTAATGCAAAATCACTCTTTATTGGTCCGTATTAATAAAAACATTTTTTTTCATAAGCATATATGTTTTTGTCCAAAACAAGTTACAAATGACGTTTCGGCCTGAGCCTTCGTCAGATTGGACTTATCTGCATGTAATCATGAAAAATGACAATAATCAGTGTCACATAAGAGTGAGAGAACAATAACATAAACTCGAACAATGTAGAGGTACAATTGGGATGCAGCAAAAAAATTGCAACACAGCAAGAAATGAAACACATGATACAAATGTCATAATACAGTACAAGGACAATATAGTAATGACAAATATGGGGTCAGAGTAGGCTTAGACAGCTCTGGTACGAAAGAGATGTCAATCATAAAGTAACATGTGCAGTAGGTGTAGAGCTATGCATGGCAGAGCTAATGGGTAGACCGACCATAGAAAAAGTAGAGAAAAAGTGGAGAAAAAATGTAGAAAAAGTGGAGAAAAAGTGGAGAAAAAGTGGAGAAAAAGTGGAGAAAAAGTGAAGAAAAAGTGGAGAAAAAGTGGAGAGTAAGTGGAGAAAAAATGGAGAAAAAAATGGAGAAAAAGTGGAGAAAAAGTGGAGAAAAAGTGGAGAAAAAATGGAGAAAAAATGGAGAAAAAGTGGAGAAAAAGTGGAGAAAAAATGGAGAAAAAATGGAGAAAAAGTGGAGAAAAAGTGGAGAAAAAGTGGAGAATAAGTGGAGAAAAAATGGAGAAAAAATGGAGAAAAAGTGGAGAAAAAGTGGAGAAAAAGTGGAGAAAAAGTGGAGAATAAGTGGAGAAAAAATGGAGAAAAAATGGAGAAAAAGTTGAGAAAAAGTGGAGAAAAAGTGGAGAAAAAATGGATAAAAAGTGGAGAAAAAGTGAAGAAAAAGTGGAGAACAAGTGGAGAATAAGTGGAGAAAAAAATGGAGAAAAAGTGGAGAAAAAGTGGAGAATAAGTGGAGAAAAAGTGGAGAAAAAAGTGGAGAAAAAGTGGAGAAAAAGTGGAGAAGAAGTGGAGAATAAGTGGAGAAAAAATGGAGAAAAAAATGGAGAAAAAGTGGAGAAAAAGTGGAGAAAAAGTGGAGAAAAAATGGATAAAAAGTGGAGAAAAAGTGAAGAAAAAGTTTTGAAAAAGTGGAGAATAAGTGGAGAAAAAATGGAGAAAAAAATGGAGAAAAAGTGGAGAAAAAGTGGAGAAAAAGTGGAGAATAAGTGGAGAAAAAATGGAGAAAAAGTGGAGAAAAAGTGGAGAATAAGTGGAGAAAAAATGGAGGAAAAAATGGAGAAAAAGTGGAGAAAAAGTGGAGAAAAAGTGGAGAAAAAGTGGAGAAAAAATGGATAAAAAGTGGAGAAAAAGTGAAGAAAAAGTGGAGAAAAAATGGAGAAAAAGTGGAGAAAAAGTGGAGCACCCTTTGGTGCCTTTCATGTGGCACTAAGGGGGCTTAGCTTTGTATTTAGCCAAAAAAATTTTAAAAAAAATGACGTAGGGTTCCCCCTAGTTTTGTAGCCAGCTAGGGTAAAGCAGACGGCTGCAGCCTGCAGACCACAGCTGGCAACCTCACCTTGGCTGGTAATCCAAAACTGAGGGCACCCCACGCTGTTATTTTAAATTAAATAAATAATTTAAAAAAAAAAACACGTAGGGGTCCCCCCAAAATTGGATCACCAGCCAAGGTAAAGCAGACAGCTGTGGCCTGATATTCTCAGACTAGGGAGGTCCATGGTTATTGGACTCTCCCCAGCCTAAAAATAGCAGGCCGCAGCCGCCCCAGAAGTGGCGCATCCATTAGATGTGCCAATCCTGGTGCTTCGCCCCAGCTCATCCCGCGCCCTGGTGCGGTGGCAAACGGGGTAATATATGGGGTTAATACCAGATGTGTAATGTCACCTGGCATCAAGCCCTGGGGTTGGTGAGGTCAGGCGTCTATCAGATACCCGACATCACCAACCCAGTCAGTAATAAAAAAAAATAGACGACAAACACATTTTTATTTGAAAAAACACTCCCCAAAACATTCCCTCTTTAACCAATTTATTAGAATGAAAAACAAATCAAGGTCTGGTGTAATCCAAGGGGTTGCCATGACGATCCACACTGTCCCAGTCAATGAAGAGCAGGATGTTCCCCATTGGCTGGGAGAGCAGTGCAGTGACCTGAGCTAACATCAATGGGTCAGCCCAGGTCACTGCAGGGGATGACAAGTGCTGCTGTCAGCGAGGTACATTACCTGCGCTGATCTCCAGCACACTGACAGCCCCTGTCACTGAGTTCAATGACCGGCGCCTTCACTCCAAGTATCGCGAGAGGCCCGTGACGTCACCGCTAGTCAGTCTCGGGTCGGAAGCGAGAGAAGGGATGTGACAATCGGCGGCCGTGGAGGACAGTGACAGCGCTGAGGTCGGGATGGCGGGACTTCATCACCGCAGGTAAGCCGAGCGGGACCATGTGTGTGTGTGTGTGTGTGTGTGTGTGTGTGTGTGTATGTGAGTGTGTGTGTGTGTGTGTGTGTGTGTGAGTGTGTGTGTACATGCCGCGGGCAGGAGGGGGTGGAGCGAGCTGAGCGGGGAAGTGTGGGCTTCCTGCACGTAACTAGGATAATCATCGGGTTACTAACCAAAGCGCTTTGGTTGGATACCCGATGTTTATCTTGGTTACCAGCTTCTGGCAGGCTGCCAGCGATGGCTCCTGCACACTGTAGCTGTAAAAAGCCCTGCTTTTTGCTGCTAGAACCGTTCTCGAACGTATCTAGAACTATCGAGCTTTTGCAAAAAGTTCTAGTTCGATCTCGAACAGCCCCCAAAATCACTCGAGCTTAGAACTGGAGAACCACGAACCGCGAACCGCGCTCAACTCTACTGTTCACACTAGCAGACGCACAGTCACAAACCCGCAGCCTATTAGGTGACGCCCATACTATTAGATCAGGCAGGCTGCCAAGCCGTACCCCCACTACGCGCTACATAGGGACAGAAACTCTAATGGCAAGGCCGAACAAAAAGAGGCCTGGCTGTATCCTGTACAAAAAAATATATGAGGTTTTTTGTTAGCGTTATGGCCATAAGACGTATGCCTACAACCCTCGTCACGGGAACCTCATGCTTGTAGGTCCCTACACTATATATAATATCAAAAAGCAAAAAAGAAAGAATATCATTACTTACTACTACTACTACTACACCAGCAGGATACAGCTAAACCCCCTGTATAGCTGTATCCTGCTGGAGTAGTAGTAGTTTTTTGGCCTGAGCAATATACAGCTGCAATTCCATCTTGCTGTAAGTAATTTTTTGTCTTTTAGGTTAAATAAAATGGGTTTTTTTGGTGTTTGTGTTTATTTCTTTTCACTTACAGATTAGTAATGAGGGGTCTCATAGATGCCTCGCATTACTAATCTAGGGCTTGGTGACAACTGTGGGCTGCCATTAACCCCTTATTATCCTAATTGTCACTGCACCAGAGCAATCAGGAAGAGCCGCATAAAGCACCGGGTTTGTCGCCTCTAATGGATGTGACAATCCTGAGCGGCTGCAGGGTGCTATTTTTAGGCTGGGAAAAGACCCAATAAGCATGGGTCTCCCCAGCCCGAGAATACCGGCCTCCAGCTGTTGGACTTTATCTTAGCTGGGTATCAAAATTGGGGGGACCACATGCTGTTTATTATTAATTATTTAAACAATTAAAATGTTTCAAAAAGCCGAATGCGGTTGCTCTTATTTCAATACACAGCCAAAATAAGCACACGGCTGAGGTCTGCATTCTGTAGCCATATGCTTTATCTGTGCTGGGGATCACAATATGGGGGGACACTATGTCGATTGTTTTCTTTATTTATTTTTAAAGCATGATAGTGACCCGCAGACAGCGCCTGTGTTTGGTTACAGTCAAATGCTGTCACACAGGCTAGGGGCACATCTGACTACAACCAATCACAGATTCCAGGACTGCCAGTAAGCGGGGAAAGCAATGCATATGGATGAGCAATAATGAGTGGCCCCGGAAGAAAAAAGAGCTGCGCTCGCACCTCGGTAAGTATGAAGCGCTTGTTTCATTCGTATTTTCTTTATTTTTCCTTTTTTTTATTTCCCGAGTGATGGATCTGGATCATTAGCAGGAATTTCCTGAGAATTCCAGGTCTGGGCCCGGCATTTGGGTATGGTTGAAACCTCGTGGATCTGGACTTGTACAGTCCGGTTCTTCCCATCACTAGTTACTGGCTATATAGGAACAAAACAAGAGTCTTGCCCCCTGATCTGTGCTGTTACATCTCAGAATGGAATTGTGAGCTACAGTAGTGTTGTGACATGAGATCACAGTGAGCATTAATAAATTCACATGAACTTTTGTAAAAAAAAAAAATAGAGGGGTATGAGTGTTCATAGTTTTAGACAGAATGTAGAATTAAATACATTTTAAACTCCCCAGAGTACCTATATAACTTGATCTTTGCCATATATTGGACTGAACGAGAACCTAAAATATCCAATCTATAGTGTATAAGCACATCTGAATAATCGACAACTGTTTGGTATCATAGCATTTAAGCACTGAAAACAAGAGTAATGGAGTGTAAGGAATGTAACTCCTGTAAGTTCCTGGAGGAACTTCTTCTCTTTGTTCTAAATCACACCTGTTTTATCTTTGATAGGAATTACTTCCAGCTCAGGGCTACAGCCATGGGGAACCGCTGTGCTCCTAATTAAAGGTACCGTCACACTAAGCAACTTACCAGCGATCCCAACAACGATAGGGATCGCTGGTAAGTTGCTAGGAGGTTGCTGGTGAGATGTCACACTGCAACGCTCCAGCGATCCCACCAGCAACCTGACCTGGCAGGGATCGCTGGAGCGTGGCTACACGAGTTGCTGGTGAGCTCACCAGCAACCAGTGACAAGCCCCCAGCGCCGCGTGGAAGATGCTGCGCTTGGTAACTAAGGTAAATATCGGTAACCAACCCGATATTTACCTTGGTTACCACCGCATGGAGCTACACGTTCAGAGAGCAGGGAGCAGTGCACACTGAGCGCTGGCTCCTTGCTCTCCTAGCTACAGCACACATCGGGTTAATTACCCGATGTGTGCTGCAGCTAAATGTGCACAGAGCAGGGAGCAGCGCACACCGCTTAGCGCTGGCTCCTTGCTCTCCTAGTTACAGCACACATCGGGTTAATTACCCGATGTGTACTGCAGCTAAATGTGCACAGAGCAGGGAGCAGTGCACACTGCTTAGCGCTGGCTCCCTGCTCTCCTAGCTACAGTTAATTAACCCGATGTGTCAACCCGATGTGTCCTGCAGCTAGCTACATGTGCACAGAGCAGGAGCCGGCACTGACAGTGAGAGCGGCGGAGGCTGGTATCGAAGGTAAATATCGGGTAACCAAGGACAGGGCTTCTTGGTTACCCGATGTTTACTGTGGATACCAGCCTCCGCAGAAGCCGGCTCCTGCTGCCTGCACATTTAGTTGTTGCTGTCTCGCTGTCACACACAGCGATCTGTGCTTCACAGCGGGAGAGCAACAACTAAAAAATGGCCCATGACATTCAGCAACAACCAACGACCTCACAGCAGGGGCCAGGTTGTTGCTGGATGTCACACACAGCAACATCGCTAGCAACGTCACAAAAGTTGTTCGTTAGCAGCGATGTTGCTAGCGATGTTGCTTAGTGTGACGGGGCCTTAAGCCAACTTATTCCTGGGATCGTGTGAGGAAACAGTTTTCTTTGAGGGAGAGGAAGAATGATGGAATCCCACCATCAAGTGCTGGTTCAGATATATTGATGACATCCTTGTATTTTGGTTGAGTCCAGATGTTGAGTTCAGACATTTTTTGGACATCTTAAATGTAAACACTATAGGACTAGGATTCGCCTTTGAATGTGACAAGCATGCAATAACATTCTTACACCTGATTTTTAGAAAAGAAAGGAATGAAATCCCTAGGGCAAGTGCATATCGAAACCTCACAACCAAAAACTCCCTATTAAAATGGGAAAGCCATCACTCCACCTCTAAAGAGAGGAATACCCAAGGGACAGTTTATTTGCATCAGAAGAAACTGTTCCAAAATACAGGATTTTCAAACACAGATCTTGGACATGTATCTGTGATTTTTGGACAGAGGTTATCCCAGGAAGATTCTGCACCAATGCTACTCTTCTGCACAAGCGAGAGACAGATGCTCCCTTATCTAAAACTAAAAAAAACTACCCAGCGGTATGTTACTAGAATCATAGTAACATTTGATAACCAAGCAGAACACATTCACCATATTCTTAAAAAACATTGGAGTATTCTATTGCCAGCCCCCAATCTAAGGAAGAGTGACCACATAATACACAGCCTATATATAAAAAAACCCCCACCAAAATAAGGAGCATGGCTGGATAGATGAAATTGTGACTTTTTCCATTGTGGGAATTGCTGTACATGTGAATAAATGGAGGTATCAAAAATGGTCGTGTGCTTCAACAGGAAAGCCTTCTATATTATAGATTTTGGCAACTGCAAGACATCTGGGGTGATCTACAAGACCAAATGCATGTGACCTACACTGCTACACTGGTAAAACTACCAGTGAACTTAGGAGATGGGTGGGCGAGCATTTGGGGGACATACGTAACAAATGGGATATCCCCGCTGCTCAACACCTTAATAAGTCCATCAAGGATGCATCAAGAATATTTCCTTTTTGCATTTTACAAACTACGGAGTTGAAAATCCGGGTGGAGGAGGGGTGGGGGCTATTTAGATAAGTGTATTCTGAGAAAAAGAAAGTAAAATCACTAACTCTTAAGGGTCAGAATGCACAGCTATCTTTAATATGTTATATTTAAAGCATTCCTACCAGATATCTGTAAATAGATTATTATAAACAGTATATAGGAAACTCCATGCTTTCTAGATTCCCTTTTTAATGGGGGTGGCATGCTTACTTGTACTACCATTGTTTTCATAATTAATTCTGAGATTTAAAAATTTGGAAATTTTATTATCTATATTTGCCAATGCCAGTGACATTTAAAGGGGAATTACATGACACACACAATCTTGAATATTTAATTCCTATATCTACCAAAGTAGTTCTCTACTATTAATAAACAATGTATATATGTGATGCTAGTCACTACTTATGGGTAGTATGGAAGGAAGAGTAGTAAGGAAAGCCAAGGTCTACTAATGAGAGGACATGGTTACTATAAAAATTCACAAACAGAAGACGGGTTTCATGCCGCGCTATAAACCAGTGGTTTATAGCGCGGCATGAAACCCGTCTTCTATTTCTGAATTTATATAGTAATCATTTCTTCGACGGGGCCGCTGCTGAATCATCCAAGCACTCATATACGTCTGCACAGGGGTTGTGACTGGTACAACCCGATCAGGTGAGTGCATGCATTCTCTCTACCTTTCAAACCCTCTCTACCTTTAAGACCCTAATGCGCCTTTTTTCCCTACTACAGATTTAATGAGAGGACATGTATGAGCACAAGGAGTGAGCAAAGTCAAAGTCGGGTCAATATCCAAGGATCAGAAATCCAGGAGAGCACGTAATAGGTTCAGGAAGAAAACAGAGATGTGGTCAGGAAATGGTCTGAGGTCAGAAGACAGGAGGTCACGACAGGAACAGGGAGCGGGGAGAGAGAAGTCAAATAACAGTCCGGAGTCAGAAAACCAAGAACAGAATGCTAACAGAAATACAAGCCAACAGCACCACTGCAGAACCAGAGATTACAACTGGCAGAGTTCAGGGGGAACATGCTCAGTAAAGAAGCCTGAGCAATTACCTGACAGGTGGAACACCTGAGAGATCAGCACCAACATGGAATCCTGCACTGTCAATCAGGCTGCTAGCTTAGTAACTCAGGAAAGTGCAGCAGAGCATCTCCAAAGGCAAAATGCTCTGCATCGAGGTATCATGACTAGAGATGAGCGAACCGGTCCCGGTTCGGCTCGAGGCGGTTCGCCGAACGGGGGGTCTGGCTCGAGTTCGGCTCGTCGAACGTTCGACGAACCGAACTCGAGCCCATAGGAAACAATGGCAGGCAATCACAAACACAGTAAAACACCTAGAAAACACCCTCAAAGGTGTCCAAAAGGTGACAAACAACTCACAACACAACACAAACACATGGGAAAGTGACAAGGACATGTACTCATGCGAAAACAAAACAGCTGGACAAGGAAAAAGAGGAGGACACACAGATATAGGCATGGCACGCCCTTCTAAAGTCATGTAAAACACCGCAAGGTGACTCCAAGCGGAGTCTCCCTTTTTTCCAAAAATTGGGCCCCACACACCCACCCCTTCAGTGGCAGCAGTTGTGCCCCAGTTGTACACTTCACAGCTAGATTTGCATCAAGCACATTCAAAAATACGCCATTCTTATCCGTCCCCAGGATGACACCGGGGTAGGTAGCAAAGTCTTTCCTGATCCCAGCTCTGTTCATCTTGGCTTCTTTTAAAAACACAGCAAGCAAGGGTTACTCCAAGCGGAGTCTCCCTTTTTTCCAAAAATTGGGCCCCACACACACCCACCCCTTCAGTGGCAGCAGTTGTGCCCCAGTTGTACACTTCACAGCTAGATTTGCATCAAGCACATTCAAAAATACGCCATTCTTATCCGTCCCCAGGATGACACCGGGGTAGGTAGCAAAGTCTTTCCTGATCCCAGCTCTGTTCATCTTGGCTTCTTTTAAAAACACAGCAAGCAAGGGTTACTCCAAGCGGAGTCTCCCTTTTTTCCAAAAATTGGGCCCCACACACACCCACCCCTTCAGTGGCAGCAGTTGTGCCCCAGTTGTACACTTCACAGCTAGATTTGCATCAAGCACATTCAAAAATACGCTATTCTTAACCGTCCCCAGGATGACACCGGGGTAGGTAGCAAAGTCTTTCCTGATCCCAGCTCTGTTCATCTTGGCTTCTTTTAAAAACACAGCAAGCAAGGGTTACTCCAAGCGGAGTCTCCCTTTTTTCCAAAAATTGGGCCACACAGACACCCACCCCATCAGTGGCAGCACTTGGGCCCTAGTTGCAAACAGGATGTTTTGATTTGCATCAAGCACATTCAAAAATACGCTATTCTTAGCCGTCCACAGGATGACACCGGGGTAGGTAGCAAAGTCTTTCCTGATCCCAGCTCTGTTCATCTTGGCTTCTTTTAAAAACACAGCAAGCAAGGGTTACTCCAAGCGGAGTCTCCCTTTTTTCCAAAAATTGGGCCACACAGACACCCACCCCATCAGTGGCAGCACTTGGGCCCTAGTTGCAAACAGGATGTTTTGATTTGCATCAAGCACATTCAAAAATACGCTATTCTTAGCCGTCCCCAGGATGACACCGGGGTAGGTAGCAAAGTCTTTCCTGATCCCAGCTCTGTTCATCTTGGCTTCTTTTAAAAACACAGCAAGCAAGGGTTACTCCAAGCGGAGTCTCCCTTTTTTCCAAAAATTGGGCCACACAGACACCCACCCCATCAGTGGCAGCACTTGGGCCCTAGTTGCAAACAGGATGTTTTGATTTGCATCAAGCACATTCAAAAATACGCTATTCTTAGCCGTCCCCAGGATGACACTGGGGTAGGTAGCAAAGTCTTTGCTGACCCATGACTTGTTCATCTTGGCTTCTTTTAAAAACAATGTAAGCAAGGGTTACTCCAAGCGGAGTCTCCCCTTTTTTCCAAAAATTGGGCCCCACACACACCCACCCATTCAGTGGCAGCAGTTGTGCCCCAGTTGTACACTTCACAGCTAGATTTGCATCAAGCACATTCAAAAATACGCCATTCTTATCCGTCCCCAGGATGACACCGGGGTAGGTAGCAAAGTCTTTCCTGATCCCAGCTCTGTTCATCTTGGCTTCTTTTAAAAACACAGCAAGCAAGGGTTACTCCAAGCGGAGTCTCCCTTTTTTCCAAAAATTGGGCCACACAGACACCCACCACATCAGTGGCAGCACTTGGGCCCTAGTTGCAAACAGGATGTTTTGATTTGCATCAAGCACATTCAAAAATACGCTATTCTTAGCCGTCCCCAGGATGACACCGGGGTAGGTAGCAAAGTCTTTGCTGACCCATGACTTGTTCATCTTGGCTTCTATTAAAAACAATGTAAGCAAGGGTTACTCCAAGCGGAGTCTCCCTTTTTTCCAAAAATTGGGCCACACAGACACCCACCCCATCAGTGGCAGCACTTGGGCCCTAGTTGCAAACAGGATGTTTTGATTTGCATCAAGCACATTCAAAAATACGCTATTCTTAGCCGTCCCCAGGATGACACCGGGGTAGGTAGCAAAGTCTTTCCTGATCCCAGCTCTGTTCATCTTGGCTTCTTTTAAAAACACAGCAAGCAAGGGTTACTCCAAGCGGAGTCTCCCTTTTTTCCAAAAATTGGGCCACACAGACACCCACCCCATCAGTGGCAGCACTTGGGCCCTAGTTGCAAACAGGATGTTTTGATTTGCATGAAGCACATTCAAAAATACGCTATTCTTAGCCGTCCCCAGGATGACACCGGGGTAGGTAGCAAAGTCTTTCCTGATCCCAGCTCTGTTCATCTTGGCTTCTTTTAAAAACACAGCAAGCAAGGGTTACTCCAAGCGGAGTCTCCCTTTTTTCCAAAAATTGGGCCACACAGACACCCACCCCATCAGTGGCAGCACTTGGGCCCTAGTTGCAAACAGGATGTTTTGATTTGCATCAAGCACATTCAAAAATACGCTATTCTTAGCCGTCCCCAGGATGACACTGGGGTAGGTAGCAAAGTCTTTGCTGACCCATGACTTGTTCATCTTGGCTTCTTTTAAAAACAATGTAAGCAAGGGTTACTCCAAGCGGAGTCTCCCCTTTTTTCCAAAAATTGGGCCCCACACACACCCACCCATTCAGTGGCAGCAGTTGTGCCCCAGTTGTACACTTCACAGCTAGATTTGCATCAAGCACATTCAAAAATACGCCATTCTTATCCGTCCCCAGGATGACACCGGGGTAGGTAGCAAAGTCTTTCCTGATCCCAGCTCTGTTCATCTTGGCTTCTTTTAAAAACACAGCAAGCAAGGGTTACTCCAAGCGGAGTCTCCCTTTTTTCCAAAAATTGGGCCACACAGACACCCACCCCATCAGTGGCAGCACTTGGGCCCTAGTTGCAAACAGGATGTTTTGATTTGCATCAAGCACATTCAAAAATACGCTATTCTTAGCCGTCCCCAGGATGACACCGGGGTAGGTAGCAAAGTCTTTCCTGATCCCAGCTCTGTTCATCTTGGCTTCTTTTAAAAACACAGCAAGCAAGGGTTACTCCAAGCGGAGTCTCCCTTTTTTCCAAAAATTGGGCCACACAGACACCCACCCCATCAGTGGCAGCACTTGGGCCCTAGTTGCAAACAGGATGTTTTGATTTGCATCAAGCACATTCAAAAATACGCTATTCTTAGCCGTCCACAGGATGACACCGGGGTAGGTAGCAAAGTCTTTCCTGATCCCAGCTCTGTTCATCTTGGCTTCTTTTAAAAACACAGCAAGCAAGGGTTACTCCAAGCGGAGTCTCCCTTTTTTCCAAAAATTGGGCCACACAGACACCCACCCCATCAGTGGCAGCACTTGGGCCCTAGTTGCAAACAGGATGTTTTGATTTGCATCAAGCACATTCAAAAATACGCTATTCTTAGCCGTCCCCAGGATGACACCGGGGTAGGTAGCAAAGTCTTTCCTGATCCCAGCTCTGTTCATCTTGGCTTCTTTTAAAAACACAGCAAGCAAGGGTTACTCCAAGCGGAGTCTCCCTTTTTTCCAAAAATTGGGCCACACAGACACCCACCCCATCAGTGGCAGCACTTGGGCCCTAGTTGCAAACAGGATGTTTTGATTTGCATCAAGCACATTCAAAAATACGCTATTCTTAGCCGTCCCCAGGATGACACCGGGGTAGGTAGCAAAGTCTTTCCTGATCCCAGCTCTGTTCATCTTGGCTTCTTTTAAAAACACAGCAAGCAAGGGTTACTCCAAGCGGAGTCTCCCTTTTTTCCAAAAATTGGGCCACACAGACACCCACCCCATCAGTGGCAGCACTTGGGCCCTAGTTGCAAACAGGATGTTTTGATTTGCATCAAGCACATTCCAAATCCACAAGCATTTACTCTCCCCAGGATGACACAGGGGTAGTAAATTCCTTCTGGATCCATGACTTGTTCATTTTGATGAACGTCAGTCTGTCCACATTGTCACTGGACAGACGCGTGCGCTTATCTGTCAGCACACACCCAGCAGCACTGAATACACGTTCAGAGACAACGCTGGCAGCTGGACACGACAAAATCTCCAAGGCGTAAGTTGCGAGCTCTGGCCATTTTTGTAGGTTTGAAGCCCAAAAGGAGCAAGGCTCCAGTTGCACAGTCATGGCATCGATGTTCATTTGGAGATACTCCTGTATCATCCTCTCCAGCCGTTGACTATGTGTCAGACTTGTTGTCTCTGGTGGCCTTGCAAAAGAGGGTCTAAAAAAATTATGAAAAGATTCCATAAAATTGCTGTTACCGGCACCAGAAAAGGTCCTACTGGTACGGGTAGACTGTTGAAGATGACGAGACCGTCCCATGTTTGTCAAGTTACAACTGGGAGATTCACTCCCTGCACCTGCACGGTTGTTTGGTGGAAAAGCCGAGCTAAGATCTAGTAACAGCTTCTGCTGATACTCCTGCATACGTGCGTCCCTTTCTATGGCTGGAATTATGTCACAAAATTTGGACTTGTACCGGGGATCTAATAGTGTGGCAATCCAGTAGTCATCATCACTTCTAATTTTGACAATACGACTGTCATGTTGGAGGTAGTGCAACAAAAAGGCACTCATGTGTCTTGCGCAGCCATGCGGACCAAGTCCATGCTGTGTTTGTGGCATAGAGGTGCTACCCGTTCTTTCTTCCTCTGACATCTGACCCCAACCTCTTTCAACTGAAATTTGACCAAGGTCTCCCTCATCCGCTGAGTCTTCCATGTCCATGGACAGTTCGTCCTCCATTTCTTCATGTTCTCCTGCACCTTGCTCAACATTTCGCCTGCTACTATGCGCCCTTGTCGATCCCTGTCCCCCATGGTCCCATGCCTGCTGCGTTGGTGATGATGAACGTCTGGACCTTCGTGATGTTGTTGTCCCTTGCGCATATGAATCCTCCTGTAGTTCCTCCCCTTCATGTTGTCCCACCCCCTGACTCCGAATAGTGTTTAGCGTGTGCTCCAGCATGTAAATGACTGGAATCGTCATGCTGATAATGGCATTGTCAGAGCTAAACATATTCGTCGCCATGTCGAAACTGTGCAGAAGGGTGCATAGGTCCTTGATCTGAGACCACTCCATCAGGGTGATCTGCCCCACCTCTGCATCTCGTTGGCCCAGGCTATACGTCATGACGTATTGCACCAGGGCTCTGCGGTGCTGCCACAGTCGCTGTAACATGTGGAGAGTTGAATTCCAGCGTGTCGCCACATCGCATTTCAGGCGATGAACCGGCAGGCCGAAAGACTTCTGGAGCGATGCAAGTCGCTCTGCTGCGGCGCTTGAACGGCGGAAGTGAGCTGACAGTTTTCGTGCCCTGTTCAGAAGGCCATCTAGGCCGGGATAGTGTGTTAAAAATTGCTGCACGACAAGGTTCAACACGTGAGCCATACAAGGTACGTGTGTCACCTTGCCCAGGCGAAGTGCCGCACCCAGGTTTGCAGCATTGTCGCACACGGCCTTACCAGGCTGCAGTTTGAGTGGAGACAACCATTTATTAAACTCGGACCGCAAAGCTGACCACAACTCCTCAGCTGTGTGACTCTTATTACCAAGACATGTCAAGCTAAAGACCGCCTGATGCCGTTGCGCTCTGCTGCCAGCATAGTAATGAGGGGTGCGTGATTCCTTCTGCGCAGTGAGAACGCTGGTGGCCTGACCAGGCAGGCTTGGGGCGGAGGTGGAGGACCCAGATGAGGTGGAGGATGCAGAAGCAGTGGCGGAACTTGGACAGACAGAGGATTGACACACAAGTCGTGGGGACGGCAAGACTTGTGCAGCAGACCCTTCACCATCTATCACCATAGTTACCCAGTGCCCAGTCAGCGACATGTAACGTCCCTGTCCATGCTTACTGGTCCAAGTATCGGTGGTGAAATGCACCCGTTCACACACAGAGTTTCTCAAGGAAGCGGTGATGTTGTGTGCGACATGCTGGTGTAGCGCGGGCACACCTTTCTTAGAGAAGTAGTGGCGACTAGGCATCTGGTACTGGGGCACAGCGACAGACATAAGGTCTCTAAAATCCTGTGTGTCCACTAGGCGGAAAGGCAGCATTTCGGTAGCCAACAGCTTACAGAGGGATAGAGTCAACCTCTTAGCTTTGTCATGGGTCGGAGGAAGTGGCCTTTTATTTGACCACATCTGAGGGACAGAGATCTGGCTGCTGTGTGTAGACGGTGTTGAGTAGGGTGTCCCTGGAAAAATGCAGGTTTGTGAGGAAAGTGCAGGCGGAGACATGATGTTGCCTTCATCCAACGTTGGTGCTATCGATGTCTGAGAGAGCTGTACACACTCACTTGTTTCCCCTTCCAAACCAACTGACGACCTTACAAGCAAACTGCCTGTTGCGGTTACAGTGGTGGAAGTTTTGCGTGGAAAAACAGGTGTGGCAGCTGTCCCCACAGTCCTAGAAGATGAAGAGCGCGCGGATGCAGTGGAAGGGGCGGGCGGTGGATGGTTCGCTCCGCTAGGCCGCATTGCAGCACGGTGAGCTTCCCACCGGGACTTATGATATTTATTCATGTGACGATTCATGGAAGAAGTTGTCAAACTGCTGAGCTTTTGACCTCTACTAAGAGAATCATGACAAATGTTACATATCACATGAGTTGGGCGATCTTTTTCGATGTGAAAAAAGGACCAGGCTAGGCAAGGCTTAGAGGCCATGCGACCTGTTGATCCACCCCGAATAATGCTCATAGGCAGAGTGGTGGCTGAGGATGCAGTTGTAGACGTGCTACCAGTGCTCCGACTCTGTCCAGGAAGGCGCAAGGTAACTTCATCGTCGGTTGCATCCTCCTCCACCGCCTCTGTTGACCTCCTCGAGTGCCTGACTGGGGGTTGACAGTAGGTGGGATCTAGAACGTCATCATCAATTGTTGTGTTTGCACTCCCCTCCCCCTCAGACCGAGCCTCTTCTTGCCCTGACGGAATATTTAAGTTGTCATCCCAATCGGGTATCTGCGTCTCATCTTCATCAGTATGTTCCTCATTGTCTATAACCACAGGTGTTACAGTTTGTGACAAAGGGTCAACATTATGCTCAGAAACTTGGTCCTCACGGCCTGAATCTGAGTCACAAAGGTTCTGGGCATCACTGCAGACCATTTCCTGTTCTGTACTCACTGTAGCTTGGGAGCAGACCTCTGATTCCCAGGCTATAGTGTGACTGAACAGCTCTGCAGACTCAGCCATCTCAGTTCCACCATACTGTGCAGGGCTGATGGAGACTTCAGAGCTGGGAGAAATCAAGTGTGATTGGGATGACAACTCAGAGGACTGGTGTTTTTTGGATGCGGTACTTGAAGTGGCTGAGAGGGCACTTGTTGGACCACTTGAGATCCATTCAAGCATTTTCCTTTTTTGCCCATCATCTACCTTTCTTCCTGTTGTTCGTGTCCGTAAAAAAGGGAGCACATCGGATTGTCCACGGTAAGTAGTAGACATCTTACTTTTGCTGGTAGATGGTCTATCTTCAGCAGATGATAATGGAGCTTTGCCACCTTCCCCACGGACAAAACCTTTTTTGCCTTTTCCACCACGCCTCTTCCCCTTTCCACCAGCATCTGTCATTTTGCCACTCATGTTGATTGCGACAAGATTGTGGACTGAAAATGTGGTAGTAAAAATTGAGAGGTGGTGAAGATTGCAGTGGTGGTCTAGCTTTATTAACAGCAGAATAATAAAGAATAAATATCCCTGACAATGCAACTTAGTTATAATTAGTTGGAGTGTGCAACGCAGGCAGACGTGCTGCAAATGTCTTTGCACTAGTGGGACTATAGCAAAGTCCAATAGCCACGTATAGGATGCCACTAGGTACACTGAGTGTTTGCTAGTATAATGGCTTGGTTAGAATGAGTTGTAGTGTGCAACGCAGGCAGACGCGCTCTGCAAATGTCTTTGCACTAGTGGGACTATAGCAAAGTCCAATAGCCACGTATAGGATGCCACTAGGTACACTGAGTGTTTGCTAGTATAATGGCTTGGTTAGAATGAGTTGTAGTGTGCAACGCAGGCAGACGCGCTCTGCAAATGTCTTTGCACTAGTGGGACTATAGCAAAGTCCAATAGCCACGTATAGGATGCCACTAGGTACACTGAGTGTTTGCTAGTATAATGGCTTGGTTAGAATGAGTTGTAGTGTGCAACGCAGGCAGACGCGCTCTGCAAATGTCTTTGCACTAGTGGGACTATAGCAAAGTCCAATAGCCACGTATAGGATGCCACTAGGTACACTGAGTGTTTGCTAGTATAATGGCTTGGTTAGAATGAGTTGTAGTGTGCAACGCAGGCAGACGCGCTCTGCAAATGTCTTTGCACTAGTGGGACTATAGCAAAGTCCAATAGCCACGTATAGGATGCCACTAGGTACACTGAGTGTTTGCTAGTATAATGGCTTGGTTAGAATGAGTTGTAGTGTGCAACGCAGGCAGACGCGCTCTGCAAATGTCTTTGCACTAGTGGGACTATAGCAAAGTCCAATAGCCACGTATAGGATGCCACTAGGTACACTGAGTGTTTGCTAGTATAATGGCTTGGTTAGAATGAGTTGTAGTGTGCAACGCAGGCAGACGCGCTCTGCAAATGTCTTTGCACTAGTGGGACTATAGCAAAGTCCAATAGCCACGTATAGGATGCCACTAGGTACACTGAGTGTTTGCTAGTATAATGGCTTGGTTAGAATGAGTTGTAGTGTGCAACGCAGGCAGACGCGCTCTGCAAATGTCTTTGCACTAGTGGGACTATAGCAAAGTCCAATAGCCACGTATAGGATGCCACTAGGTACACTGAGTGTTTGCTAGTATAATGGCTTGGTTAGAATGAGTTGTAGTGTGCAACGCAGGCAGACGCGCTCTGCAAATGTCTTTGCACTAGTGGGACTATAGCAAAGTCCAATAGCCACGTATAGGATGCCACTAGGTACACTGAGTGTTTGCTAGTATAATGGCTTGGTTAGAATGAGTTGTAGTGTGCAACGCAGGCAGACGCGCTCTGCAAATGTCTTTGCACTAGTGGGACTATAGCAAAGTCCAATAGCCACGTATAGGATGCCACTAGGTACACTGAGTGTTTGCTAGTATAATGGCTTGGTTAGAATGAGTTGTAGTGTGCAACGCAGGCAGACGCGCTCTGCAAATGTCTTTGCACTAGTGGGACTATAGCAAAGTCCAATAGCCACGTATAGGATGCCACTAGGTACACTGAGTGTTTGCTAGTATAATGGCTTGGTTAGAATGAGTTGTAGTGTGCAACGCAGGCAGACGCGCTCTGCAAATGTCTTTGCACTAGTGGGACTATAGCAAAGTCCAATAGCCACGTATAGGATGCCACTAGGTACACTGAGTGTTTGCTAGTATAATGGCTTGGTTAGAATGAGTTGTAGTGTGCAACGCAGGCAGACGCGCTCTGCAAATGTCTTTGCACTAGTGGGACTATAGCAAAGTCCAATAGCCACGTATAGGATGCCACTAGGTACACTGAGTGTTTGCTAGTATAATGGCTTGGTTAGAATGAGTTGTAGTGTGCAACGCAGGCAGACGCGCTCTGCAAATGTCTTTGCACTAGTGGGACTATAGCAAAGTCCAATAGCCACGTATAGGATGCCACTAGGTACACTGAGTGTTTGCTAGTATAATGGCTTGGTTAGAATGAGTTGTAGTGTGCAACGCAGGCAGACGCGCTCTGCAAATGTCTTTGCACTAGTGGGACTATAGCAAAGTCCAATAGCCACGTATAGGATGCCACTAGGTACACTGAGTGTTTGCTAGTATAATGGCTTGGTTAGAATGAGTTGTAGTGTGCAACGCAGGCAGACGCGCTCTGCAAATGTCTTTGCACTAGTGGGACTATAGCAAAGTCCAATAGCCACGTATAGGATGCCACTAGGTACACTGAGTGTTTGCTAGTATAATGGCTTGGTTAGAATGAGTTGTAGTGTGCAACGCAGGCAGACGCGCTCTGCAAATGTCTTTGCACTAGTGGGACTATAGCAAAGTCCAATAGCCACGTATAGGATGCCACTAGGTACACTGAGTGTTTGCTAGTATAATGGCTTGGTTAGAATGAGTTGTAGTGTGCAACGCAGGCAGACGCGCTCTGCAAATGTCTTTGCACTAGTGGGACTATAGCAAAGTCCAATAGCCACGTATAGGATGCCACTAGGTACACTGAGTGTTTGCTAGTATAATGGCTTGGTTAGAATGAGTTGTAGTGTGCAACGCAGGCAGACGCGCTCTGCAAATGTCTTTGCACTAGTGGGACTATAGCAAAGTCCAATAGCCACGTATAGGATGCCACTAGGTACACTGAGTGTTTGCTAGTATAATGGCTTGGTTAGAATGAGTTGTAGTGTGCAACGCAGGCAGACGCGCTCTGCAAATGTCTTTGCACTAGTGGGACTATAGCAAAGTCCAATAGCCACGTATAGGATGCCACTAGGTACACTGAGTGTTTGCTAGTATAATGGCTTGGTTAGAATGAGTTGTAGTGTGCAACGCAGGCAGACGCGCTCTGCAAATGTCTTTGCACTAGTGGGACTATAGCAAAGTCCAATAGCCACGTATAGGATGCCACTAGGTACACTGAGTGTTTGCTAGTATAATGGCTTGGTTAGAATGAGTTGTAGTGTGCAACGCAGGCAGACGCGCTCTGCAAATGTCTTTGCACTAGTGGGACTATAGCAAAGTCCAATAGCCACGTATAGGATGCCACTAGGTACACTGAGTGTTTGCTAGTATAATGGCTTGGTTAGAATGAGTTGTAGTGTGCAACGCAGGCAGACGCGCTCTGCAAATGTCTTTGCACTAGTGGGACTATAGCAAAGTCCAATAGCCACGTATAGGATGCCACTAGGTACACTGAGTGTTTGCTAGTATAATGGCTTGGTTAGAATGAGTTGTAGTGTGCAACGCAGGCAGACGCGCTCTGCAAATGTCTTTGCACTAGTGGGACTATAGCAAAGTCCAATAGCCACGTATAGGATGCCACTAGGTACACTGAGTGTTTGCTAGTATAATGGCTTGGTTAGAATGAGTTGTAGTGTGCAACGCAGGCAGACGCGCTCTGCAAATGTCTTTGCACTAGTGGGACTATAGCAAAGTCCAATAGCCACGTATAGGATGCCACTAGGTACACTGAGTGTTTGCTAGTATAATGGCTTGGTTAGAATGAGTTGTAGTGTGCAACGCAGGCAGACGCGCTCTGCAAATGTCTTTGCACTAGTGGGACTATAGCAAAGTCCAATAGCCACGTATAGGATGCCACTAGGTACACTGAGTGTTTGCTAGTATAATGGCTTGGTTAGAATGAGTTGTAGTGTGCAACGCAGGCAGACGCGCTCTGCAAATGTCTTTGCACTAGTGGGACTATAGCAAAGTCCAATAGCCACGTATAGGATGCCACTAGGTACACTGAGTGTTTGCTAGTATAATGGCTTGGTTAGAATGAGTTGTAGTGTGCAACGCAGGCAGACGCGCTCTGCAAATGTCTTTGCACTAGTGGGACTATAGCAAAGTCCAATAGCCACGTATAGGATGCCACTAGGTACACTGAGTGTTTGCTAGTATAATGGCTTGGTTAGAATGAGTTGTAGTGTGCAACGCAGGCAGACGCGCTCTGCAAATGTCTTTGCACTAGTGGGACTATAGCAAAGTCCAATAGCCACGTATAGGATGCCACTAGGTACACTGAGTGTTTGCTAGTATAATGGCTTGGTTAGAATGACTTGTAGTGTGCAACGCAGGCAGACGCGCTCTGCAAATGTCTTTGCACTAGTGGGACTATAGCAAAGTCCAATAGCCACGTATAGGATGCCACTAGGTACACTGAGTGTTTGCTAGTATAATGGCTTGGTTAGAATGAGTTGTAGTGTGCAACGCAGGCAGACGCGCTCTGCAAATGTCTTTGCACTAGTGGGACTATAGCAAAGTCCAATAGCCACGTATAGGATGCCACTAGGTACACTGAGTGTTTGCTAGTATAATGGCTTGGTTAGAATGAGTTGTAGTGTGCAACGCAGGCAGACGCGCTCTGCAAATGTCTTTGCACTAGTGGGACTATAGCAAAGTCCAATAGCCACGTATAGGATGCCACTAGGTACACTGAGTGTTTGCTAGTATAATGGCTTGGTTAGAATGAGTTGTAGTGTGCAACGCAGGCAGACGCGCTCTGCAAATGTCTTTGCACTAGTGGGACTATAGCAAAGTCCAATAGCCACGTATAGGATGCCACTAGGTACACTGAGTGTTTGCTAGTATAATGGCTTGGTTAGAATGAGTTGTAGTGTGCAATGCAGGCAGACGCGCTCTGCAAATGTCTTTGCACTAGTGGGACTATAGCAAAGTCCAATAGCCACGTATAGGATGCCACTAGGTACACTGAGTGTTTGCTAGTATAATGGCTTAGTTATCAGTTGGAGTGTGCAGAGGACAAGAGGGTACAGTGGCAGGATTGTGGTGCTCTGGGTAGAGGAATGGAAGACTGCCTTTCTATTCCCTCCTAATGGTGAAATGCAGGTAGGAAATCCCTGACCTGGGCTACACAGACGCTGTTGCTGTTTGCAGGACCTGTCACCTATGGCTCTCTGACCCTGCCGGTTGGAGCCCTTAAAAGGACTGCTATAAAGTGCTCTCCCTAAGCTGTCTAACGCTGTGTATGCAGCGCATACAGCTGTATCGGCTATAGGACTCAGGAAGACGGAGCTGCGACAGTGATGTCTGACACCAAAGACGCAGAAGGCAGATAATGGCGTCCGTGAAGAAAATGTCCGGTTTTATAATGCAGGGACATGTGACATGCAGATCCTATCACACATGCCGTTGCTTCTCTGGCTCAAAGTCCACTTAGCTGTGTGTGTGTCTGGGATTGGCTGACATGCTGGCCCGCCCCACAAGACGCGCGCGCTTAGGGAAGGAAGACAAGAAAAAAAAAAAAAAAAAATGGCGATCGCCATTATAGAAACAGCAGTGATCTGAAGGCGCTGTTCACGCACACTATACACTGAAATGTGATAATAGTTTGATTCACAGAGTGACTTACACTATTACAGCAGAAACCAAGCTATGATTTAGCTGTTTTTTGGCTGCTAGAACCGTTCTCGAACGTTTCTAGAACTACCGAGCTTTTGCAAAAAGCTCGAGTTCTAGTTCGATCTAGAACATGCCCCAAAATCACTCGAGCCGCGAACTGGAGAACCACGAACCACGAACCGCGCTCAACTCTAATCATGACTATATACAATATATAGTGGTGCACAGAGGACTTTAGATGCTCCTTTGTACTATTACTTGAGTGTCCCTCTACAACTGTTCTTTTGACTTCCTTTCTGGTGAGGGGCATCAGATCACTGCTGAAGCAATCATGCTCCATCTGATTCTTTTTTCTAGCACAGATGGAACATAACCACTGCAGTCAATCAATGGTCACATAGCAACCCCACATTTTCCTCCAATGGAGAAATCTGGTGAGTGAAATTTGTTCTTTTTTGTTTTGGTTTGTTTTTTTAATTGCAGCACCATTATGGACCCACTTGTAAAATGTTTATTAGTAGTGTACAACCCAATGTGAGATTTCATTAGACTTACAGACTTGTGAATTTTGTGTCCATAAAGTGTATAAATGACTTAGGTTATTCAGTACTCTAATATTCACTTTAACCATGATTTATATCTTTTTGGCATGTGTATATCTCTTGCTATAATTGTGCTAAGTAATTGAATTGAGTAGGATGTTTTCTTTCTTTTTTTTTGTTCATTAATATGTTTTCCAAACACATGAATCTATACCAGGTAGAAAAAACAGTAGGATGTAGCTAAGTAGGATGATTTTATGATTTTATTCCAATTACTTCTGTCTTTAAAATGAAACAGCACCATGTAACATTCATCTCCCATTTTTCGCTCTGTGCCTTTTCTTCCTGTGCTTATTCTTGTGATATTTTGCTACTTTTATTACATTGTATCTCCTTTTGTTTATGGTTGTAAATGCTAAGTATACATTCAGCACTGTAAACAGTTACACAACAGATGCAGGACAATGCATCATTTACAGCAGCATATTAACTAAGAAACAGAACAAAAGACTTAATTATACTAATAACTAGTCATTTTTTCACTGCTTAGTGCATATCTACTCCTGTTTACTGTTAACATAGCTTTCCATTTATTTTGCATTTACTCTATAATTAAGTTGGTGATTAGGTAAGAAAGACTTTAATTAGATATGTGTGTCATCTATAAAGCACCAGCAGCAAAGTTGCATTAGAAAGCAGAATATAGGTTTCCATTACAAGCAACACACTCCGGTAAAAGCAAAACTGAATTTGTCATTTAACTCTTTAGGGTACCTTCACACTTTAGCGATGCAGCAGCGATCCGACCAGCGATCTGACCTGGTCAGGATCGCTGTGCATCACTACATGGTCGCTGGTGAGCTGTCAAACAGGCAGATCTCACCAGCGACCAGTGACCAGCCCCCAGCCAGCAGCGACGTGCAAGTGACGCTGCGCTTGCACGGAGCCGGCGTCTGGAAGCTGCGGACACTGGTAACTAAGGTAAACATTGGGTATGGTTACCCGATGTTTACCTTAGTTACCAGCTCACACCGCTTAACTTAGCGTGTGCAGGGAGCAGGAGCCGGCACTGGCAGCGTGAGAGCTGCGGAGGCTGGTAACGAAGGTAAATATCGGGTAACCACCTTGGTTACCCGATGTTTACCTTGGTTACAGCTTACCGCAGGCTGTCAGATGCCGGCTCCTGCTCCCTGCACATTCAGGATTGTTGCTCTTTCGCTGTCACACACAGTGATGTGTGCTTATCAGTGGGAGAGCAACAATAAAAAAACGAACCAGGGCTGTGTGTAACGAGCAGCGATCTCACAGCAGGGGCCAAATCGCTGCTCAGTGTCACACACAGCGAGATCGCTAATGAGGTCACAAAAAACGTGACTCAGCAGCGATCTCAGTAGCGATCTCGCTGTGTGTGAAGTACCCCTTAGTGCTAAATGATTGATGCACCCTGATGACTGAGTTGAAGTGTAAGCTTTATAAAAGTTGAGAACTCTGCACCTTATTTCCTATTGGCTTTCTTTGGAGCGAGACGTGTATGGATTCATAACACAATTCTGCAGCATCAATTTAGCAGCTGGCAAGGGTTTCCACCGATCATAAAATATATAAGTTACTATTGCATTTCAAACGCTTTATGAAATGATTCGTACCTAAACCGGGCATGTAGAGGAAGGTGAACCCACATGGATCCCCAGGTGAGCACCGCTTTCAACTGTGTCTCCAGCGCATGGTTGGGATTGAGAATTGTCACAAAATGTAGAGATGAGCGAACCTGAGAATCGAGGTTTGGAAACTGACTACCCAAAACGCAAAGTTGGGGTTCAAAGTTCGAGTGAATTATGAGTACAAACCACTCAAGTGAGCAACTCTGTGCTTGGGTATGAGTGATGCTCAGCACTGTGTAAAAAACGTGCAGTGTTTGAATGGCTTGCACTTGGGGTAAAATCAGCGTGATCAGATGTAGTGTGCACACACACACAAAAAAATTGAAAACCCCCACCCACCTGCCCCCGGAAGTGTTCTGCCTATAGCTGGCAGCATGTGGGTGGGACCACCAACTGCTCAATTACTGACTTCCATTGAGGTTCGAATCAAGTCGGCTCGAAGTCACAAACTGAACTTTTTAAGGATTGCCCTTACCTACCGAACCGAACTTCCAAAGGATCACTCATATCTAGCAATGAGAAATAGGCTCCCTGCTCCGCTACACAGGGGTCAGAGCTAGCAACATATG
The DNA here is from genome assembly GCF_048569485.1 of Anomaloglossus baeobatrachus. Lineage (NCBI taxonomy): Eukaryota > Metazoa > Chordata > Amphibia > Anura > Aromobatidae > Anomaloglossus > Anomaloglossus baeobatrachus. The sequence continues at coordinate 538,236,330 of NC_134356.1, read as the reverse complement.
GAGGGCACCAATTATCTCTCTGGGATCACTCCTGGCACAAGGGAACAAGCATATAAGAACAAAAAAAGGAAAGAATGTGCCCCGAATAGGCGAATAACCATAAAAAATAGTAAATTTTATTCATATTTAAACACAAACAGTAAATGGACCATGCCACGTTAAAAACAATTAAAAATCCAAAGGCTAGTAGGATATGTGGCACCCCTGTGGCTTAAGATGCCACAGGGTACTGCACCTCACCCGAGGTGCAGTATTCATCTTGGATACAGAGGAGGATGTCGCCGGTAAACCACCAACAACACACTCAAAAATCACATAACACGGGAGCTCTTCCACTGGGACTGGGCTAGGGTAGGTGCTGTGGTGATCATCATGAGGTATGGGACCTCATGCCCACTAGTTTAGGAACCCGGGAGGCGGGGCACCAACAGTGGTAGTTAGGAGCCATTGCACTCAGTAGTCAGTCAGTTCTGGGCACAGTAAGCGCTAGGTCGCACTCAGGAGGAGCTAAGCAGAGACACAGACAGTTCGGGACTTGTGGTCTGGAGCTGGATGCTTGACCCAGTTTCGAAGGAAAGAAGGGTGTTCCCAGGGTTTGTGAGAAGTGCGGAAGGCACCCGTGACCTGTTCCATGGCCCAGGAGCTGGGGGTTGAGGGAAACCGACAAAAGGAGATGCACAGAAGGAAACACCGGCCTCAACCTCCAAAGTATCCGGGATCGGCTGAAGCCTATCACAGCGTAGATCGGTGCTCCAATGGCAGTGGGCTTCCAGTGAGTAAAGAACTGCTCCCTGTGTGTCGTCCCGTTACTGCCGGGGTTTCCAACGTCACTCCCCTTTGCCATAGGCGACTACCACGCCTATCATTTAGGCTGTGGAGAGCTCTAACACCCGAGCTGCGATAACATCTGCCTCAGAAGAGAGAAGTCCCGCAGTGGCGGCTAATAATTGGCCACATACCACAGCTGGCGTCACGAACAACTACTCCCATTGTCCCCATACCCATCTTTATTGACACCGCCGGGGTCACCGAATCGGGCAAGGCCAACACAGCGACCCTGGAAAAGAACCACGGCCCGGTGATGGGTAACCCCCCATACCGTGGGCGCATCAGATGAATGATTAACAACCCTCAATAAATGTCAACAATGCAGTAACCCCTAAAACAACAATAGAGAATATTTATTTATCTATTTATATATATATATATATATATATATATATATATATATATATATATATATATATATACAGTTGTACATTCCAGCTCAAGCAGGCATATAAAGTGCAATGTATTAAATAATTAACTACAATACATATACACATATAATCTGCAGGACAATATTATGCAACTCCCAGAAGTGTATGGTGCTGCTCCAATATATGTACAAACAATATTGTGCAACTCCCAGAGGAATATGGTGCTGCTCCAATACATGTACAAGCAAAACACCTGAGCAAATATTTGAAATAATGAGAAAGATGTAAAACAACCTCAAAGGATGTAAGAGATTTGGTATAGGGAAAAGGCTAAAGGTATCTAAGCCTGATTGAGCCAAGTAGAACACATCTGTAAGGGGCGAGGGTGAGAAACAACAGACAGGGGTCACTATCACTGTGTGTGTGGAGCCAATAAGCAACATTGTTACTGTGTGATGGAGATAACAGGACATTAATAGTGCAGAAAGGCATGGTGGAATAAAGGTCAGCATTATAACAAGCAATCAGCAATAGATGTCTGTGTATTAAATTCTACAGAGACAGGTTGTCAGCAGATTTTTGCTATGCATTCTAAAGACAGCATGAGATAAGCGCTAACACAGAGTTTAACAATGTGTCATTTATTACCCTGCTGTGCTGTTGTTTACTTATAGTGCAGGTTTTATCATCTTGGATTATCATTGACCAAACTACATTAGACTGACCACACCCTCTCCCTCACTGATTAGCGCCTTTCATCTATAGAATTTGTACATAGAGAGTTTGGTGCGGGCAGATAACTTTCTGAGCTCTGCTACATTGCTAAATCTAAAAACTCTGATTGTGTCACAACTGCTGCACCCAGTAATCTAAGTGATGCACAATTGGATTCAGGGTCTCTTTACCTACATCATATTGCTCATATATGAGAAAGCAAAAACCTGCTGACAGATTCCCTATAAGGTAATCTACAAGGAATAGAGGAAAGTCACTGCTTTCCTGTCAGTGAGGTGCTTCATGACAAATCCTAGCTCTGGCCTCATTTATCCCTCAGTTTTTGTTGTACATGAGCTGCTAATGTTTTTCACTGACAGCCCTCTGACACATTCTATGACACTTATCCATTTGAGTGAATGGGTCAGGAAAATATAAACCAACTAGTTGGTAGGAGAAACTTAGAAAAGAAGTAAAAAAAAATTACCATAAATGAGCCAGCAAGGGTCAAATAGCAAATTCACTCGCAGGATGCAGCAGCACCCCCATGATAAAGGCGGGGGCAACAAAGGTGCAGAATCTCAATGAGACAATCACTCTCAGCCTAACATTTCATGGAGGGGGTGGTTGCTGGTATTAACCCCTTCCCGACCGGCCGATTTTTCGCTTTCCGGTTTTTTTTCCGCCATTCTTTTTCTAAGAGACGTAACTTTTTTATTTTTCAGTCAATATGGTCATATGGGAGCTCATTGTTTGCGGAACGAGCTGTACTTTTCAATGAAACCATAGGTTTTACCATATAATGTACTGGTAAATGGCAAGAAAATTCCAAATGCAGAAAAAATTGCAAAAAAAGTGCGATAGCACTATTGTTTTTGAGATATTTTATTCACTGTGTTCACTGTATGGTAAAACTGATTTGTGGGTGTGATGCCTCAGGTCAGTATGAATTCGTAGACACCAAACATGTATAGGTTTACTTTTATATAAGGGGTTAAAAAAAATTCGGAAGTTTTGCTTACCCCTATCTTTTCATGAACCATAGGTTGACAATACAATACAATAGGTTTACTTACATTTTTGGGCCTGTGGAGAGATGATCCCTGCCCAGGTTCTCACTAGCCATTACAATAATGGGTTAGCACAACCTAATACATAATACTACCCATAATGCTCATCTCATAATAATAAAATTAGTAATATTACTATGCAGGTATCTTCCCAAGTAGTTAAGTATGGATCAGCATACCCGTGGATGCTTTGGTTAGTGGGGTTCAGCCAGAATTTAGCTAAAAGTTTGGTTAGTAACCGGACTTGACCAGAACTTGACCACCGACCATATAAGTCAATGGGGACCCGAACGTTTGGGCTGTAAAACGGTCGTAGTATGGGCTAATGGGCTGAAAAAGGACAAAAACTGGGGGTAAGAGCAGGCTAACTGTGTGGATAGTGAATAAATATTTAAAAAAACCAGTGAGGTATCCCCTTATTTTTCATAACAGCCAAGGTAAAGCAGATAGCTGCAGGCTGCAGCCCTCAGTTGCCTGCTTTACCTTGGTTTGGCTATCAAAAATAGAGGAGATCCCACGCCATTTTTTTTAAATTATTTATTTATAAAAAATAATTTTAAAAAACGGCATGTTTCTCCCTATTTTTGATAACAAGTCAAGGTAATGCAGAGAGCTGGAGGCTGGTATTATCAGTCTGGGAAGGCCCCTGGTAATTTGGCAAATCTATGAGAATTCTGAAATAATGTGCGCACGTTGCTTCTTTTTTTTCTTGCAGTTTTGGGTACAGAATAAAGTAGCAGTATGTCAATTGTTGATACTTCTGCACTAAAACGTACCAAAAAATATATGCATTTATTGGTGAGTTTTTCTGCAAAAGGTCCTTTTTTGGTGTTGAAAATTACTGCCCCTTTTCTCCAGCGTACGCTCATACCCCTATTTTTTTTCTAGAATGCAGGACATAAAGATGCACTGTTTTTTACAATGTATCTCTATGTCCGGTATGATCTCCCTGTAGAGTCAGAGGCTGCACTGCAACTTCAGATATAGAAAATTCTTCATATATCCAGCCCATATACTCAGCCGAGTTTGAGACCTCTGATTTTTAGAAGGTATAAAAAGGGCATTTTACTATGTAAGGCTAAAAGCAACTATTATTTTCTTCATTATATGGGCACTTAAAGAAGTAAAATGCAAATACGGCAGCAGAAGGCTCAGTATTGGGGAGTCAGCAGTATGAGGAGTTTGTGCAGATTGGTAATAGACAGGGACAGTGCTGGAAATGTACAGTTCCTGACAGAAGTTCTGTCTCTTATCCATATTATGTAAATAAAAGCTTATAACCTGACTCTAAATTCATCCACTGGTTTTATAAATTACTCTTTTGAAAGCTGAAACCCTCCAAAATTTAGTTTAGGTTATGAAAATAAAGTTGCTACAAAGCTGAAATCTTGATCATTTAATGAACACAGAAAGGTCAGACTTTGGCAAGACAAAAGTTTTGTCGTCCACAGAACGTAATGTGAAATTCAAACAAATAATAAACTTCTAGTACAAAGATATGTTGCATAACATTGGTGAATGAAGTTGTGGTGCTATTAGAGCCATGTTTAATATTTTGTGTGACTTCCATGAGCTTGAAGGACTGCATCTATGAGGTTCAACAATGATTCATACAATTTATTGATGACTAAAGGCCCTGTCACACACAGAGATAAATCTGCGGCAGATCTGTGGTTGCAGTGAAATTGTGGACAATCAGTGCCAGGTTTGTGGCTGTGTACAAATAGAACAATATGTCCATGATTTCACTGCAACCACAGATCTGTCAAAGATTTATCTCTGTGTGTGACGGGGCCTTAAGTCATCAGGAATAGCAAAGAATGCAGTCTTACATGCCTCTCAGAGTTCATCTAGATTCTTTGGTTTTGTCTTCCAAGCTTCCTCGTTCATCCTACCCCAAACATACTCGATGTTCATGTCTGGGAACTGGGCTTGCCAGTCCTTGAGCACCTTGATCTTCTTTGCCAGGAGGAACTTAGAGATGGATGTATGAGATGGAACCCCATCCTACTGCAGAATTTTACCCCTTTTATGATTGGGAATATAACAGGTAGTTAATACTTCTTGATATTTTAGGCTATTGATATTGGCTTCCACCTTGCAAATGTTTCTCACATCCCCATACTGAATGTAACCCCAGACCATGATGTTTTTACCACCAAACTTAACTGTTTTCTGGATGTATTTTGGATCCATACGGGCTCCAGTAGGTCTCTTGCAGTATTTGCGGCGGCTGTTGTGTAATTCTACTGAAGATTCATCAGAGAAATCCACCTTCTGCCACTTTTCCAGAGTCCATCTGTTTAGTAGGCTGTGGGACTTGGCAAATGCCACATGGTTTTTTAATTGCCTTTTGTTTAGTACTGGCTTCTGGGCACTAATTCAACCATGGAGGCCATTTTGAGACAGAATCCTACAAACTGTTCTAGTTGACACAGGGACTTGAGGTTACCAGGCCTATTGGAGCTCTGCTGCAGTGGAAGAGGGGCTAGCTTTGGATTTTCTAACCAACAAACATTCTTCCTGAGCAGTTGTCTTGCAGGGTCTTCGGGATCTGGGCTTGTCAAAAACATCTCTATTCTCTTCAATTTTTTTTTTAAATCTTTGTACTTGACGCTGAGACACATTAACCCCTTCAGCCCCAGTCTGTTTTCACCGTAAAGACCCGGCCATTTTTTGCAATTTGTACCAGTGTCACTTTGACAGGTTAGAACTCTGGAACACTTCAACGGATCCTGGTGATTCTGACATTGTTTTTTCATGTCATATTGTACTTCATGTCAGTGGTAAATTTAGGTCGATATGTTTTGCGTTTATTTGTGAAAATTTTGGAAATATGGCGAAAATTTTGAAAATTTTGCACATTTCAAAATTTGAAATTTTATGCCCATAAATCTGAGAGATATGTCACACAAAATAGTTACTAAATAACATTTTCCACTTGTCTGCTTTACACCAGCGCAATTTTTGAAACAAATTTTTTTTCCGTTAGGAAGTTAGAAGGGTTCAAAGTTCATCAGCAATTTCTCATTTTTCCAACAAAATTTACAAAAAATTGTTTTTTAGGTACCACATCACATTTGCAGTGATTTGAGAAACCTAGGCAACAGAAAATACCCCAAAGTGACCCCATTCTAAAATCTGCACCCCTCACTCTGCTCAAAACCCCATCCAAGAAGTTTATTAACCCTTTAGGTGCTTCAAAGCAACCAAAGCAATGTAGAAGGAAAAAATGAAACTTTTACTTTTTTACACAAAAATGTTACTTTAGCCATAAAATTTCGCATTTTCACAAGGGTATCAGGAAAAATGCACCATAAAATGTATCGTGCATTTTCTCCTGAGTACGCAGATACCTCATATGTGGTGGAAATCAAATGTTCGGGAACATGGCAGGGATCGGAAGGCAATGTGCGCTATTTGAATTTTTGAGTGCAAAATTAGCTGCACTCATTAGCGGACGCCATGTCGAGTTTGAAGACCCCCTGAGGTGCCTAAACAATGGAGCTCCCCCACAAGTGACCCCATTTTGGAAACTAGAGCCCTCGCATAATTTTTCTAGATGTTTGATGTGCACTTTGAACCCCTGGAAGCTTCACAGAAGTTTATAACGTTCAGCCGTGAAAAGAAAAAAAAAAATTTTACCACAAAACTGTTGCTTCAACTAGGTAACTTTTTTTTCACAAGGGTATCATGAAAAAATGCACCATAAAATGTATTGTCCATTTTCTCCTAAGTACGCAGATACCTCATATGTGGTGGAAATCAAATGTTTGGGCACACAGCAGGACTCGGAAGGCAAGGAGTGCCATTTGAATTTTTGAGTGCAAAATTAGCTGCACTCATTAACGGACGCCATGTCGGGTTTGAAGACCCCCTGAGGTGCCTAAACAATGGAGCTCCCCCACAAATGACCCCATTTTGGAAACTAGACCCCTCATGGAATTTATCTAGCTGTTTATTGAGCACTTTGAACCCCTGGAGGCTTCACAAAAGTTTGTAATGTTCAGCCATGAAAATAATTTTATTTTTTTTTACCACGAAATTGTTTTTTCAAAAAGGTAGCTATTTTTTCACAAGGGTATCAGGAAACAATGCACCATAAAACGTATTGTGCAATTTCTCACAGATATTTCATATGTGGTGGAAATCAATTGTTTGGGCGCACGGCGGGGCTCAGAAGAGAAGGAGCGCCATTTCACAGCAAAATTGGTTGGAATTATTAGCGGACTCCATGTTGCATTTGGAGATCCCCTGAGGTGCCTAAACAATGAAGCTCCCCCACATGTGACCCCATTTTGGAAACTAGACCCCCCCCATACAAAAAAAATTAGTTTGGCAAAATAAAAATACGGATGTCAGTAAAAAAAATAATAAAATAATGAGCGCCTGCAACTGACACTATGGCAAGTGCCACACGTGAGAGCGATGCACGAATCTCGCATCGCATCATACGGCACAGCTGCACACTACTGTCTGGAAGAGAGCGACCGTGCGTTATGAGACCACATACGCATCGCTCTCAAGTGTGGCACTGAGCTGACCCTTACAATATTCAGTAAAAAATACTGTAGTTGCCGATTACTACAGTATAATTTTTGGCCCTAAACTAAGTTTATTTGTATTTCTTTCTTAGTTTGCAGAAAAAAAATCAGAACGCACGCACTGATGTGCTGCAAAAAGGGGGAGGACTAGGTGGGATGAAAAAAAAGATGGGCGGAGGATGGGAGAGGGCGCGGTGGAGGATGGGAAAGAGCGCGGCAGATGGAAGAGCGGCGGAGGATGGGAAAGGGCACAGCAGAGGATGGGAGAGGGCGCGGCAGAGGATGGGAGAGCGGTGGAGGATGGGAGAGGGCGGGCAGCAGATTGGGGAGGGTGTGAGGTGGGGGAGGGGGCTTCAGATGAAGAGGATGGGATAGAGCAGGCAGCAGATCAGGGAGGGTGAGAGAGGAGGCAGCAGATCGGGGAGGGTGAGATGGGGATGGGGCAGCATATCAGGAAGGTGAGATAGCGGGCAGGAGATCGGGAAGGTGAGATGGCGGAGGCAGGCGGCAGATCGGGAAGGTAAGATGGCGGGCAGTGGGCAGGAGATCGCGGAGGTGAGATGGCGGAGGTGGGCGGCAGATCGTGGAGGTGAGATGGCGGAGGCGGGCGGCAGATTGCGGAGGTGAGATGGCGGAGGTGGGCGGCAGATTGTGGAGGTGAAATGACAGAGGCGAGCGGCAGATCGCGAAGGTGAGATGGCGTAGGCGGGCGGCAGATCGCGGAGGTGAGATGGCGGAGGCGGGCGGCAGATCGCGGAGGTAAAAGGCGGGCAGCGGACAGGAGATCGCGGAGGTGAGATAGTGGGCAGCGGGCAGGAGATCGTGGAGGTGAGATGGCGGACAGCTGGCAGAAGATCGGGAAGGTGAGATGGCGGAGGCGGGCGGCAGATCGCACAGGGTGGGAGATGGAGGGGGCAGTAGATGAGGATGGGAGAGACCGGGCAGGAAATCACAGAGGGTGGCAGCGGCTGATGGGAGAGCGTGGTGGCAGATGGAGGCGGCTGCAGCAGATAGAGGAGATTGGCGGTGGATCGGTGGCGGTGGCAGCGCATCGGGGGATCGGTGGCAGCGGATCGGGAGCAGGAGCTTACCAGGGCACTTGCAGGCATCACTCCCCTCGGCTTCCACGGACGGAGTAAAGCGGAGGGGAGTGGTCTCCAGCCCCAGATCCATGGTGATTGGAGAGATCGGTCACAAGGCCGATCTCTCCAATCAGAGCTGGGGGCGGGTGAAGCACCGATCACCCAGCTCCAGCCAATGGCCAGTGCTACAGCTGCACTGATCAGGGCTGGATTTCAATGTTTCAGCCATTTTCAATGGCTGAAATATTACAGTGGCTGTGATTGGCTGAGTGGAGTTCGTCAGCCAATCACAGCCTCCGTAGGTCCAGGGAGGAGGCACCACCCCTCCTGAGGTTAGGCAGAGGTCCCCTCCTCCCTGAATCTAAGGTTTTTGTACACCGATTGCACTCACCGGGGCTCCGGGGCCGCGATTGCGCCATGACATAGTGGGTACGTCATCGGTCGTTTAGCACCATGTCACCATGATGTACCCAGTACATCAAGGGTCGTTAAGGGGTTAAAGGTGCCAGCCACCTACACAGTGGATTTGGTCTTCAGCCTCTTGATAATCAAGGCTTTGGTCGCAGGGTGGATTTTTGGCATGTTGTCAGAAGTCAAGTTGCAGTTCAAGTGAAGGTCTGGGGTGCTGGGTTTCTTTTTATACACACCCACTAATTAACTGATCATTTAATGAGCACAGGTGAGGATGTAAACTAGGATTGGGTGCATTATATGACAAGGCAACCAAACTTTTGTCTTGCCAAAATCTGACCTTTCTGTGTTCATTAAATGATCAATATTTCAGCTTTGCAGCAACTTTAATTTCATAATGTAAACCAAATTTGGGAGGGTTTCAGCTATCACAAGAGTAATTTATAAAACCAATGGATGAATTTAAAGACAGGTTATAAGCTTTTATTTATATAACATAGATAAGCGACAGAACCTCAGTCAGGGAGTGTAAGAAATCGAATTAATCTTTCTTTGTTGTAAACTCTTCAGATGGGTCATGTCTGGAAGAAGTTGGCATGGCAAATACAAGAAAAGCAAATTACTCTATCAGAGAGAACGTCCCCTGTAATTCTCTTTATCTAACTATCCTGTAATCTCCTAATTTGTTCTGTAGGACTAGTATCTATCACTACACGGTCACCATATGGAAGGAATACCGGTCTTGGTCTTTGTAAAATTCTTTATTTTCAGTAACAGAATGGTCATCTGCTGAGGTTCCCCTGTACCCCTATACTTGGGGTGTGCCACAGTAATTGTAAACATAGTTACCAAAGTTAGGGGTCCATTTAGATGCATTTTTGCCCCTATGTGTTGACCCTTTAGATACTCCTCAGTATCATACTAACGTGAAAATTACACGTCGTTGTCTAACTGTTCATGTGCAGTATATTATACAAATCATCTAACAGAAAACTGAGAACAAGTAGACACATGCCAATGACAAGATCACTGTAACTACATCAGTTTCTTCCATTTTTCATCTATTACAGTTACTAAAGTTTAATTACTTTCGGTTCTTGCACATTTTGTGCCAGGGGAGAATTAGTGAGACCAACATTTTTTTTCCATGATGAATTACATAATCTTCTTGAGATCATATTATCTGAATTTTTTTCTGATAATTTGATATTTCATTAAGAAAGCCCCATTGTCTAAATACAGTATATATCAAAAGTGAGTACACCCCGCACATTTTCGTAAATATTCTAATATATCTTTTCATGGGACAACACTGAGGATATGGAATATAACACTGATGCAATGTAAAGTAGTCAGTGTGTGGCTTGTATAACAGTGTAAATTTGGTGGGCCCTCTAAATAACTTTACCCTCACCTACTGTATCCTCACCTATCCCTTGTAGACTGTGAGCCCTTGCGGGCAGGGACTTCTATCCTCCTGTACCAGTCTGTGCCTTGTATTGTTTATGATTATTGTACCTGTCCCTATTATGTATACTCCTTTCATATGTAAAGCGCCATGGAATAAATGGTGCTATAATGAATAATAATAATAACAACTCAATAACTTCAATAATAAGCTCATAACCATTATTGTCTAAACTGCTGGAAACAAAATTGAGTACACCCCAAAGTACAAATCACCAAGTTGTGCCCAAACTGTCAATATTTTGTGTGCCCACCATTATTTTCAAGCACTGCCTTAACTGTCTTGGGCATGGAGTTCACTGGAGCTTCACAGGAGCCACAGGATTCCTCTTCCCTCCTCCATGATAACATCAAGGAGCTGTGGATTTTAGAGACCTTGCGCTCCTCCATCTTCCTCTTGAGGATGCCCCACAGATACTCAATAGGGTTTACATTTGGGGACATGCTTGGCCAGTCCAGCACCTTTACCCTCAATTTATTTAGTGGTGGTCTTGGAAGTATGTTTGGGGGCATTATCAGGCTGCAATACTGCCTTGCAGCCCAGTTTCTGAAGGGATGGGATCATGCTCTGCTTCAGTATGTCACAGTGCATGTTGTTATTCATGGTTCCCTCAATGAACTGTAGCTCCCCACAGCTGGCAGAACTCATGCAGCCTCAAACCATGACACTGCCACCACCATGCTTGACTGTAGAAAAGACACACTTTTCTTTGCATTCTTTGCCTGGTTGCCTCCACTTCATCGGCTTGACACCATCTGAACTAAATAAGATAATATTGGTCTCATCAGACCAAAGGACATCGTTCCAATAATCCATGCTCTTAGTCCACTTGTATCCAGCAAACTGTTTGCGGGTCTTTCTTGTGTAGCCTCTTTAGAGGAGGCTTCCTTCTGAGATGACAGCCACGCAGGCCAATTTGATGCAGTTTGCGATGTATGGTCTAGGCACTCACAGACTAACCCTCACCTCTTTACATCTGCAGCAATGGTGGTAGCACTCATCCGTCTATTTTGAAAAGACAACCTCTGGAAATAATGCTGAACACATGCACTCAACTTCTTTGGTTGACCATGGCGAGGACTGTTCTGAGTAAAACCTGTCTTCTTAAACAGCTATACGGTCTTGGCCACCATGCTGGAACTTGGCAATCTTCTTATAGTCTAGAACAGAGGTCTCAAACACACAGCCGATGGCCCGCATGTGGCATCTCAGGCTGCTTCTTGTGGTTCGCAAGCACATAGCTCCCTTGACAATCGCGGCTGGTGCAGGGGCCGCAGCTGTCACTGCTCACTGCTATTTCAGATTAACATTTTACTGGCGCTGCGCAGAGTTAAGCTCTGTCTGCACTATTCAAATGGCAGTCACTGGCCAATCAGAGGCAAGCAGCTGATGAGTATGATGTCACCTGTGTGTATCTGATTGACCGACGTCTGCCTTTAGAATAGTGCAGAGACAAGTTGACTCTGCACGGTGGTGGCAAAAATGTTCATCTGAATTTTAGATGAAGCGCTGACAGCAACTGCAATCATCAAGGGGGGCTCGTGGCTGCAGACCGCATGAAGCAGGGAAGAGGACACCAAGGAAATGGAGGACAGGTGAGGAGAATGTTTTGGTTTATGTGTGTGTAGAATAGGAGACCATGACGGGACATTGCCGTTGTGTGTGTGTGTGTGTGTGTGTGTGTGTAGAATGGCACAATAGGGAACTAGGATGGGACATTGCATGTGTGTGTGTGTGTGTGAAGAATGACACAATAGGGGACCAGGATGGGACATTGCTAGTGTGTGTGTGTGTGTGTGTGTATGTATGTGTGCATGTGTAAAATGGCACAATAGGGGACCAGGATGGGACATTACTACAAAAAGAGAACCTGCATGAATGGGCTCTTTTCTACAGGATGGGGACAAAGGTGTAGACATTAGTAAAAGGGGACAAGGAGGGGGCACATTACTATAGGATGGTGCACATTACTACAGGATGTGGTCAAAAAGGGAGCACATTGATACAGATGGATGCATTAATACAGGTTGGGGACAAGAATGGCGCAGGTTACTACAGGATGGGTACATTACTACAGAATGGGGACCAGCATGGGAACATTACTTGAAGAAGGGGAACAGGATGGGGGACATTATTAAAAGATGTTGACCAAAATTACTATATGGTGCTAATTGCAAAACTATATTACTTACTAGAAAGGGAGACATTGTAAATAAAAAAAATAAAGCATGACATTTTTTTTAAAAAAAAATGTTTTTTATAAATATATTTAAACAAAAAAGTGCACATTTGTTATAATAATCAAGCAAAAATGTTCAAAAACAGTGATCCAAATGTGTAGAGAAAAAAATATGGTACAAATAAAAATGTCACTTAGTCCTGCAATCAATGAGGCCCCTCAAATTATTTTTTTACTATGTGCGGCCCATACACCCAACTGAGTTTGAGACCCTTGGTCTAGAACATTTTTATGTTGAGCACCAATTCTTTTTTCAGATCCTTTGAGAATTATTTGTCATAAGGTGCCATGTTGAACTTTTAGTGACCAGCACAAGAGAGTGTGTGAGCGATTACATCAATTTTAATGCACCTGCTCTTCATTCACACCTGAGACCTTGTAACAATAAGGCTATGTGACCACGGGGAAAGTGTCCTGTGGTTATATCCGCTGGACTTTCTGCAGGAGCTCCCAGAAATCTGCAGCACAACTTTGTCTGTTTCCATGCTGCGGTTTTATTGCGGAATGTCCTGCGGATATGCTGCGGGCATTCTCCATTGAGGATATAGTACCATTCGGCACCGCAGCATCCTCAATGCAGAACAAGTGCTGGAGTGATTGGGGAGTTCATACTTACCTCCATCACGCAGCACTTCACTCCGGCCGTGTCTGTCTGCACATTGCCGAAGAAGGTGTGAGGGCCTGAACTATGTCCGGCTGTCACATGACCGGAGCTCGTGCAGGAGCCACCCACCACCTCCTGTTGCCTGCTCCTGGCTCCACCGCGCTCCTCTGCACCGGAGGAAGTGACTCCGGTGTCTTCTATCAGGACAGATAAGTATGGGACCCTGCGAAGAAATCCGCAGGAATAATTGACATGCTGCAGATTTTTCTGCAGGGAAATCCGCATTATTTCCGCTGTGGAAAAAATGCAGCACGGGCATAGCACTCCCCAAATGCCATAGAAATGGCTGGGGACTCACTGTACTGCGGATTTTTGAAAAATCCGCACAATTTCTGCTACAAAATTGCAGCAAATGCCGCGAATTTTCCGCAGCGTGGACACATAGCCTTATACATCCCATGACACGCGGAGGGAAAATGATTAACAAAATTAGGACATTTTCACTTAAAGGTGTACTCACTTTTGTTGTCAGTGTGTCAGTGGTTAAGACATTTATGCCTGTGTGTTTAGTTATTTAGAGGGCACATCACATTTGCACTGCTATACAACTTGGACACTGTCTACTTTAACAGAGTGTCAGATCTTCATTGTTGTTCCATGAAAAGAGAGAACAAAATATTTACAAAAATGTGAGCGGTGTACTTACTTTTGTTATATACTGTACATATAGTTAAACAGAGGGAATCCTTAATCCTCTAGAACCGTTACTTGATAACATTTGAGTCTTGACATGTATTGAGCTCCAATGCTTCAGAATGTAGTGGACCATAGAGATAAGCTGTAGCATTGTGACATACATCTTTGATTTCCTAATACCCTGCATCAAACACATATATCAAGTGCAGGACAGTGTTTGCCTACAACATCAATCAATTGAATGGGCCACACTTGGCTTTAGTCATTGTTTGTAAGGAGTTAATGAGCACTAAGGATGAAAAGTGTGGATCAATAGCAGAAATCATTAGGTGGGAAAGTCTGCTAATGGGGTTTTCTGTAATTCTGCAGAAGGCGCTTTAGCAGTCATCATATTCAGCAGTGTGATACAGAGCTGGGTGACAGGGTTTATATCCAGAGCATAAACTGTCATCTTATCGTCCACAGCCAGGGCGAGAGTGTCCTGAAACATCAGAGGTGTTAAAAACCATTTTGTGGCTCCAACATGCTGTCTGGCCATGTACACCCTGCACTCTGCTGACTGTCCTGTCATCGCCTGCAAAGCAAATAAATCAGTGAAACATAATCAAAATAAAATCATGTATTTTCCTCCCACTTCCTTGGAAGAAGTGCCAAGTGTCCCCCCAGAGACCCCTCTCACTTTCTGCATTGCTGATTTACATTGACACAGACTAGCACTGTGAGCACAGGGGAGCAGGACGACGTGTGACAGATCTATTCTTAGAACATTTGTTTAGATGGATGCATTTATTTGGAAGTGTGGAATGGGGTGCGGGGAGCTCTGATTTGTAGGAAACAGGGGTCACATTATTTCCCATATTTACATCTTCATCGGCGCGTTTTCACCTCTGTCTCATGCTTGTGTGTACATTGTAAAAGTCATGTTAAAGCAATAGGGAAGACTTAAGGGTATTTGTGCAGTCATATACAATGCAGACAACAACAAGAATGTAAATCAGACAGAAAGGATTGTTTGTGCTGTAGAGAGGCTTTGAGAATGATTAATTGCTTTATTTAAAATTGTTCTTGGAATGTTGTTTCATGGGATATGCAGCACAGCCTAAAGGTATGCAATATGTTAGCATTGTGTATTGATGTAAATATTGAAAGAAATCTGTTTGTTGTGTGACAACATCCATATCAATAGCATTCCTGCTAACTGTCAGCATATTGTATTACCCAGCAATGAAAAACGTGTTCTAGAAAAGTTGTTGACAATAGAAAGCAGTGGTTTCCATTAACTTCTGTGTTTTCCCAGGACATCTCTGTGCAATGGTTGCAGTTCCAACTTTGTTAACATTTGTATCACTTTGCTCCAGCATTCTGACTAATAAGGAAAGTTTTACTGATTGTTGTGTAGCCTTCACATTTCTTGTATCAATAATGTTTTTTTTCTTTATCAGCTCCTGGGACATTTCTCTTCCATGTGGTGCCATTGCTGACAGCATGAAATGAGAAGCAGTTTTGTTTGTTAAGTAATGCCCTTTTAGAGTCAACTATCTGCTGCACACCTGTTTAATGAATAATTAGACTTACCTGTGGTTGAATTCTTGTTAATTAGAGTCTTCACATGTCAGTATCTTTCCATCAGTATTTCATCAACCTTTGTATACTAAAAAGGATTTATCAGCTCACCTGCTGCCTGGACTGCTGGATGTCCTGGGTGCTTGGCATCCGCTGGTAAGCTCCAACCAGCTGCAGATAAGTAACATAGAAGGGAATAGGATCCGGCACAAATTTCTTGTTTAAGATAAAATCATCATATTCTTTATTCCAAAAGTTTTAAAATCCTCATGATTAAGGACTCTTTTGTTTTTACAAATCTGTTAGGTTGCACTCATTTTTACTGAGCACTGTATATAGAGCTATTAAAGCACTTTATTTGCCTCTGTCAGTTACAGTATATATATATTCAGGAATTACCTCTGCCTTGTGGAACAAAACAAGCTTCTCTATTTTTTACACTATTTTCAATCTATTGATAGAACCATTGGCAGTGACCATCAGGTCCAATGTAAATATAAAAGGAGCAACAATATTATCAATAGAGTAGATTGCTTTGTTTGCAAATAATATTGTTTTTATTACCCCAGTAACTTTTTAGACTTTTCCTTAAAGACTTTAAAAAGTTTAGCAATATATATTATAAAAAAAACCCTCAGAATCTCAGATATTTACCAATATGCATTACATCCACCCTTCTACAGCATCTTAAAGGGTTTGTCCACCACTTAAAAATCTCCTTCTCATTCACCATGATGGCCCCATTAAAATAATAAAGCCTTTATTCACCTCATGGGCTGGGACTCACTCTCCCAGGATTCACTTGAGGTTGTTACATCACGTAAGCTCTTTGCCCAATCAGCGCCGGCTTCACTCTCTCCACCTTCAGACATATTACACACCAATAGGAGGTGAGAGCAGCCGCAGATCTGACTTTCTCTTGATGCTCAACTCTTCTGAAGGCAGAGACAGTGAAATCAGCACTGATTGGGTGCAAGGCTCACATGACGTAACAACTTCAAGTGAACCCTGGGAGAGTGAGTTACCAAACCCCTGCAACACCGCCGGCACAGGTGGTCAGTATAACTTTTTTCTTTAATGGAGCAAACATGGTGAGTGAGAAGGGGTTGTCCAAGTATTGAATAATCCCTTTAAGTGATGATTTACTGCAAATTAGCTCTATAGGTTACCTGGAGTACATTACTATCACATCTCCACCGAAATCTGATCCAGCAACATCTCCAGATGTGGTAGCCAGTAGTGTAGTCCAGTTATGTGTTATCCTGGCTGAGACCTCTGTTTCTGCTCAGCCAGGCTAATGAAATTGTTACTGTTCGGCAGGTGTAGGCATCTTCCTGCTGGGCTCGAGGGGCAGTACATGCAATAAATCACAGTTTCCTACTTCTATTGCCAAATATTGTGCCTGGAAGGTTTCTGGATTGCGGTGTCTGCTTGTTTGTTGATTTCTGTGATTGACACAACTTGTACCTTGTTCATCTTTTATTGTGTTTTCTACTGCTGTTTCAACCTCAGCTTTTTTTGAGACCTATCTCCCTGATTACCTGGCATCTCACCCCAGATATCCCTCTGACTATGGCTTTTGATATCTCTTTTGTCCTTAACTTGTCAATACTGTTTCTGACCTGGCTGGCTAGACTTCACTCACCTCTATTTTGCTCCACTGGCCAGCAGCCCCTCCATGGAAGCCTTCCAATGAACCCCTTTGTAAAACTAATTTCCTGTAGAGGGGTAAAACGGTGAAGGATAATGGAATCTGCCAGAGAGACTAGCAGAAAGTCTGTCCGAGGAAGCTTTTATGAGGTCTCTGACAGGCATCTGACATTTTATTTCAGAAATATGTGCAAGTAAAGTTCCAGCAATGCACTGCTATGTGACTGACAACTGCAACAAGGGTGGGAATATAGTGAAGAGTTTTCTGCAATACTTACAAATGATAGTGGGCAGGCTCTGGAATTAACAACTATGTCAGTCACAGAGTGAGGAAAACCAGGTGGCAGACAGGGCAGGAATAGATAGCAAGGTCCGACCCATATATTCCCACCCCTGTTGCACCTGTCAATCAAATAACAGTGCATTGCTATAACTTTACTTGCACATATTTCTGAAATAAAACATCCAATCTCAGAACTAAAGATATGCTTACACTCAGCATCCTAGCACCAGTATAGCTCTGGCTTTACTCTATATATGAAAAGCCTGATGGTTTGTTCTCTTTAAATCCATGGCAGAATATGGAGCCATTAGCTTCTCGCCTGGCAATTCTCTAATGTTGATAAAAACTCTACTTTTACAGTATCTCAGCCCTGGAAAACATGAAGTGTCCATAAGAAACAAAGTTCACCTTCAGGGGAAATGACTCAGTATGCTGACTCCTCAGTGATAACAGCTAATCACAGGGTTGCACTTTAGGGTGGATTGCTGCCATCCATTTGCTGGGAAGGGGAGCTACAGCAGAAGATGAGGTTACCTATCTGAGAATCTCAGTCGTCTTGTATTTTGTTTGTATGACAGTTATATAGTGCATCCAGCTAAAAGAAGTTGTCCACTATTTTAACATTAATAGCCTATCCTTATGATAGTTCATCAATGTCTAAGCGGCTGGGATCCAACACCTGACACCCTCCACTGATCAGCTGTTCATAGCGCCATAGGCAGCAGCAACCAGCCATAAATGCGTTGTTCTAGAGCTAGACCGTCAACGGAAAGTGACCGCAAATGGATACTGCAAAAACACATCCTATTCAAATTACTTGGAGGCAGTTGCACAGTACCTGGCCACGACGCTGTGAGAACAACTCTGCAACTGAGCATTTCCGGACACCTACTGTCACTGACAGGATAAAGGACAGCTGATTGTCAGAGATGCTGGGTGTCGTACCCGGCCGATCAGACAATGAAATTGACCAATCAGACATTGATGGCCTATCCTAAGGATAGGCCATCAATGTTAAAGTAGTGGACAACCCATTTAAGACTATATGCGCACTAGAAAAGTGATTTTTCTCAAGAAAATTTCTTGATCAATCAATAGATAGAGTCCCTGTGAGCACACACTGCATTTCTGTGTGGATTACGCCGGAGCTGTGTGTTGGGGGGAGTTAATAAAGGGGTGAAAGAGGGGGCTTTTTTGTATTTTATTTAAAATAAAGAATTTTTCAGTGTGTGTGTTTATTCACTTTACTTACGGGTTAATCATGAAAGCTGTCTCATAGACACTGCGATGATTAAGCCTGGACTTAAATGGCAGCGATCCGCTGCTATCCTTATTACCTGGATTGCCACCACATCACGGCAATCTGGAAGAGCCGGGGACACTCCAGGACTGCCGCATAATGGATGCGACAGTCCTGGCACAGCTGCAAGCTGATATTCTCGGCTACGGGAGGGGGAGGGGCATTAACCCTGGCCCTCGCCCTCCCCAGCTGAGAATACCGGGCCGCCGCTGTGTGTTTACCTTGGCTGGATGGTAAAAATACAGTTGAGCACACGTTTTTTTTCTCGTTCTTTTATTTTTATGTGTACGTTTCATTTGTATGTGTATTCTATATGTCTGTGTCTGTGTGTGAGTGTGATGTGTGTGTATTCTATGTCTGTATCTGTGATGTGTGTGACGTGTGTTTATTCTGCTCCGCTTCCTCTTCCTGTCATAATGACATCACTTCCCTACAAAACGCAGGCAGTGATGAACATTACCGCAGGTAAACCGCGGCTATACCGAGGGTATACCACACATCATTTGCTACCTGCGGTATACCCGTGGTATTTTGCGATTACATTACAGTGAATGTAGTGAAATACCGCAGGTACCTGCGGAAAAGAAGTGACATGTACATTTTCTCAAGAAATTTTCTCAAGATATTCTGCAGAAAGAATGTTCTTGAGAAAAAAAAAGGCAGTGTGCGCACAGCTATTTTTTTTCCCATAGGTTTTGCTGGGAAATGTCTGCAGAAAGGTTACAAACATTTCTCAAGAAATGCAAAACCGCGGGTAAAAATGCAGTGTGCGCACAAGGCGTAAGTGTTATTGGCAGATGACAGAAGTGTTGTATGTAAACCCTATGAATGTAGCAAATTATAACTATATTGTAAGTTCTGTAAATGCCTTTCTTGCCTTATGTTTGTTACTGTATAACCACTAAGGACATTGCCTATTTTACCGTGTACAGCCATTTTTATAAGTTCTCAAAGTAGTCAGTACATCAAGTCAGAACTGGGCAGAGAATACTAAATAAATCAAAAATAAATCTGTATCATTGTAACCTAAATTTCAAAACTCAAATCAATCTGTCACGCAGGTATAAATTGCTGAAAAACTGCATCTTCACTTGTACTTTTTTCAAAGGTAATATCTTAGTAGCGAGTCAGAGCTAGATTAATATATATCTAATCTCAATATCTACCATTGTGCGGGAGACGGTAGCCTACAGAGAGAGTTCTATTGGCATACGATTCATGCAGCATCAAATCATTTCTTTCCATGGTACCGGTATAAACAGTGTCTTCAGACCTGTTGGAATTGCAGCAGAATGCTTCATAACAGTAGTAATCAAACACGATTTTTTATTCATGAACCACACTGCCGCTTGAAAATGGCATGATTTTGTCATCCATCTGCTCTTGGTAATTTTCTCTCTCTCTATCCATGTGCTCTGCTGATATTTATCCTGCTTATAACTGGAAAAGCTAACATAAAATTTATAGCAATTTTAAAGAGAAGCCAATTTGGGGACAAAAAGAACAGTAGGTATAACTCATATTGCTCCTACATGAAATACAATTTGACGGTATTTAAACATGCCGGATCCTAAGCTTTTTATATGGGTTTTACACTATTTGACGAGTATTAAAATGATCACAAGGCAAAGAAATGATTATATTTATTGGATTTATTATTGTGGATGGTGGGAAATTTATGTGGAAAAAATAGTTAACGATCTGATCGAGAACAATAACAATAAATGATTATTTTTATGTGTAATTTGGTAAAATGACAAGGTCCAAATTAGATAAAAATAATAAAAGCACAACAAGTAATTTCTTAAAGGGCATTTATAGGCATATATAAATATACAAAAGTATGCTCCTCATGTGATCACCATAGTTGGGGAGAATTTTTTTTTATTTGCATTGTCTTTCTCTGCTCTGTGATGTTCTTTTGCTTTCATGCTGCCATGGCTTACCAAGGTAAAGAACTACAGTTCCTATGATTGTTCTCATCAGTGACATTTCCTTTATTTCCAACTTCGGAATGCTCTTCCATTACAATCTGTAAGTTATTGCTATAATTGCTTTCTATCTGCCCTGGTCAGGGACTAATGCGGGCATCACATGAGGCGATCTATCGTGCGATAGATCGTCGGGGTCACAGTTTTCGTGATGCACATCAGGCTTCATTGGCGACGTCGTCCCGTGTGACACCTACGAGCGATCGCAAATCGGTGAGAAATCAGGTATCGTGTACTCCTTGTTTATTTGTAAAAAATCGTTTATTTTACTTTGTGCAGGTTGTTCATCGTACCCAGGGTAGCACACATTGCACTGTGTGACACCCCGGGAACGATGAACACAGCTTACCTGCGTCCCGCGGCACCCGCCGGCTATGCGGAAGGAAGGAGGTGGGCGGGATGTTTATGTCCCGCTCATCTCCGCCCTTCCGCTTCTATTGGCCGGCCGCTGTGTGACATCGCTGTGACGCCGAACATCCCACCCCCTTCAGGAAGTGAATGTTCGCCGCCCACAGGGACGTCGATCAGCACGTAAGTACATGTGACGGGGGTTAAACGACTTTGTGCGACACAGACAGCGATTTGCCTGTGACGCACAAGCAATGGTTGCAGGTACGATCGCTCGTGCGATCGCACGATAGATCATACCGTGTGAAGCCCGCATAAGTCAGCAGGTTTCTGCAATGTAACCCGAAGATAGCATGCTGCAATAGTTAAAACAGAGATTTCAGCCCTGTGTCTGTTATCTCACAGTCTTTTTTTGTTTACTCAAAAGAGCATGAGTGACAGGATTAGTCTTTTTGCTCCCACACCACAGCCAGTACAGACAAAACACAACTTGGAGACCCATCTTGGAGTCTTGAGATTTAAAAACCTTTGAAGCAGACATCAGGACAGTAGGATATTGGCAACAATTGCACCCCCAACCATTTCCCAATAAAGTGTTTGCACAGCAGGGATGTATGGTCCATGCAACACACAGAATGTGGCCTGACATTTAAATTTTAAAAATCTAAAGCGATGAGTGACATGATTAGGCCTCTTGCTCCCGCACCCGTCAGTACAGACAAGACACAACTTGGAGACCTATCTTGGAGTCTTGAGATTTAAAAACCTTTCACGTAGACAGCTGGACAGTGGCATCAATTGCCTCCACCCCATTTCCCCATAGACTGTTTGCACAGAAGTGAAGTATAGCCCATGCAACACAATGGATGTGGCCTGACATTTTCATTTTAAAAGAGATGCATGAGTGACAGGTGTAGGCCTTTTGCTCCCAGTACCCTGGCACTACAGACAAAATACAATTTGGAGACTCTACTTGGAGTCTCCGCATATCTAAAAATTAAGGTCAGGCAACTGGAAAAATGGCAATAGTTGGCACAATAGTTGAACGCCACAACATGGATGCTTGGTACTGGCATAGTATCAAGGCCTGAATCAGTTTTTCTACCTTCACAAGAGACAACAAGATCAAAGACAGGTGTAGTCCTCTTTCTCAAAGAACCCTGGTACTACAGACAAGACACAACTTGGAAACCAATCTTGGAGTCTTGAGAGTTAAAAACCTTTGAGGCAGACAGCAGGACAGTTCCATCAATTGCACCCCCCATTTCCCAATAGTGTGTTTGCACAGCAGGGAGGTATGGTCCATGCAACACACAGGATGTGGCCTGGCATTTTCATTTTAAAAATCAAGAGAAGCATAAGAGACACATCTTGGAGTCTTGAGATATAAAAACCTTTCAGGCAGACAGCAGGACAGTGGCATCAGCTGACCCCCCCTCTATTTGACCAAAGTTTCTTTGCACAGCAGGGAGATATGGTCCATACAACAAAGGATGTGGTCACGGGTGTCTCATATGAGTAAAAAAAAAACCAGACATGGCCACTTTCATAACAGCTGACAGGCTCTCACTCACCTCAAATTTGTTAGTGAACTAGCGAAAAAAGTCTTGGCACTTTTCATTGCCTGCTCTAAATTATACAGTCAACTTCATTTCTAGGTATTATTAGTACTGCCTGTACTAATTAACAATACTTAGAAATGTGGTTGACTGTATAATTTTTAGCAGGCAATAAAAAGTGTCAAGAGATTTTTAGCTAGTTCACTAACAAATTTACAGCAGGCAGTACTAACTAACAATATGTAGAAATGTGGTTGGCTGCGTAATTTTGAGTGGGCAACGAAAAGAGCCAAGACCTAAATAGGTCTTGGCTCTTTTCGTTGCCCACTCAAAATTACGCAGCCATCCACATTTCTACATATTGTAGAAATATTAGCAAATTTACAGCAGGAAGTACTAGTTAACAATACACTGACATGTGGTTGACTGTGAAATTGTGAGTGGGCAATGAAAACATCGAAGACCTTTTTATCTAGTTCACTAGTGAATTTACAGCAGGCAATACTAACAATACCTAGAAATGTGGTTGACTGCATAATTTTGAGCAGGCAATGAAAACTGCCAAGACTTTTTTAGCTAGTTCTCTAGCAAAGTTTTCGCAGGCAGTAGTAACTAACAATACCTAGAAATTTGTTCACTGGCTAATTTGGAGCAGGCAGAAATAAGGAGCCGTACCTATTTAGATCCTTCACTGGCAACTCTTTAGCAGGCACTCTCAAGTAGCAATCACTATTTATATCAATAAATGCCAATTTATGGCACATACCTTTCCCTACACTGCACATCCCTTTTCTACACTATTGCTCTCCTATCTATCCCAACTCCCTATTATTAAATTCCTAGCTAAGCTAACTGTCTAGCAGCAACAGAGGTAGAACCTTCCCTAATGTTTCACGTTCACAAAATGGCGCCAATGCCAAATGTCAGCATTTTATGTGCAATATGAACATGTGACTTAAGCAGCCAATGACACAAGCCCTTGTGTCTGAACCTTGTAGATGTTTGCTGCTCCATGATTGGCTGCAGGAACATCTGCAAATAAAGAAAAAAAAAATGGTGCTACGCGCATCTGGTTTCTCCCAAGCCCCCACCCCTCCACTCATTAAACATATCCCTCCATTCATCATACAGCATCACAATTCTATCCAAAATCATAATACGTTATTAGAAAAGCATTTTTTTAAACGTTATCAGCGATCAAACAAAACCGACTTTTGGGGAAAGTACTCGGGTTACTGAAGCCGATGCGAGCAGATAAGGCTCATACCAAATTTGAAATTGGCGAACTTTCATCAAACAGGTTTGTTCATCTCTATTGGTCATCTCTGTTCGCCACCTCTATTGCCAGCAATACACTGTAGCAGCCTGTCCGGAAACTTTCTCACTCTTGCAGCCCACTTTCCCAGCTACATTAGTTCTTCAACTATGGTAGCACACATCATCACCCACATTCATCGGCATATAATCTCTCTTTGGTATGGGACCTCCTTTCTCCTTTTGAGTTGCTAAACTTCACCAATGTGCTGGATACACTCTTTGCTCTATGCTGCTCTTTGTAAAGCATCAACACATAAATGGCAAGAATAAAGATCAGCAGGCTAATAGTGTTAGTACATGGCTAGGAATGCCTGAGGAAGAGACCTGAGATGTCTCGAAAGCTTGCTTTGTAATATCATTTTGTTTTATTTTAGTTAGCCATTAAAAGGTATCACAACTACAAAATTTTAATTTTGTTTCTCTCACAGAAAGTAATCAATCATTTTACACGGCTAGGAGTAATAGACACACATACCATCAATAACACATTGCTGGTGGTAAAACAGAATATGAGCTGCTCAAAGAGTAGTAATCCCTCCATCCTCAAATAACACGTATGAAAATCCAAATAGTTCAAAAAGTAGAAATAAGCATGCAAATATTAATTTACCAGGGGTATCACTTTTTTATCCAAGCAGAAGAAACACTATTCTTCTACTTGTACGGAATTGTGAAGGCTACAGCTGATCAGCAACTGCTGATTGGCTGCAGGGGTCTTGTGATACTCCTTGTATCAGTCTGACAGAGAACACATAGATGAGACTGAAGAAATGGTCTTGGTCAGGAAGACCAAAAAAAAAAAAAATATATCACCCTATGGCCATTCATAAGCGTTTGTCCAATACTAGACAACCCATTTAACGCAAACATGGCTGTAGCAAGGTGTCACTGCCAAAATCATGTGTTAGTCGGCCCACCAGACCAGTCAATGGGGGCTAGGTTATGGGGCATTGAAGAATTAGGTAGGAGACTCGAACAGCTCTCAATCAAACATGGGACTCTGTACTGATTTCCACAAATAAGAGGCAACACATGCACTAGATTATGTAGGGTAGTGAATTTTACATAATTCACTCTTATTAAATAATGGAGCTGCTTTATTGTTGAACCCTTGCTTTTCAGTGGCATTAAATATAGCAATAATATTTTTTAAGTATAACACAGAGACTAATAGGTTTCATATAAAACAATCTAACTATACAACTGTGCTGCCATAAATAAGCAATAAAACACAATGTACAGAATGGAAATCAAATTAAAAGATGACCAATGGAGAGTGATTAGTGAGAAAGAAAGCCCCCATAGCATTATTATGACAGCAGCAAATATTATATGGTGGAACATGGAATAGATACTGCAGAAGAAAAGTTATATTCTGATTCCACAGGAGGAGGATTAACAAATGTGGAAAAATACAAGACTAGATGAAGAAGCAGAAAATCAATGTCTTACACTTGGTAAGTAAAAGTGTGATAGCAGTGCTAACATGTATCAGTCTCCGGCAGATGCCATATGAAGAATAGAATTGCGGTCGGTTAAACAGGTTTTCCCTAGTAAACATGGTTATCCAGTAATATAATAGAATTCAGTGGTTAAAATGATACATGAGTTGTTCTCCCACATCAATAGTCTACCATGAGTAAATTATTCTGCTTGACCTGTAACAATGCATTGTGTTGTTAACTGCAGAAAATAACTACTCAAATCCCAGCTTCAAAATCACTGCATCAAAGGTGTAATATAAGTACTGTATACTTCTGAACATTGTTGATTTATCATAACTGATATAGTACTAGTTCAGGAAGACATTTGCACCATTACAACTCCAACTATAGGAAAAACAAAGTGAGATATAAGTGTCTAAATCATACTGAGTCATATCATATTTTTCATTGGGAATGTACTTACTATATATATATAGTGGAACCTTGGTTTTCGAGAACAATCCGTTCTGGGAGTGTGCTTGTAAACCAAGTTACTCGTCTAGCAAAGAAAAGTTTCCCATAGAAAATAATGGTAGCTCAGACAATTAATTCCACAACTTGTTCAATGTCACATCCTGGTCCCCTATTGTGCCATTCCACACATGCACAGACACACACACACACACACACACACACACACACGCACATACACATATTATGCTCACCTTACCTTCTGTTCCATCGCCGGCCTCCTGGTTCTTGTAGTCCGCAGGTACAAGATGTGTATCTGGTAACCATCGTGACCGATGCCGGAGCTTCCACTGCCAGTGCGCTGACGTCAAAGGCATAAGTCGCTGGCCTCTGATTGGTCAGCGTGCTGCCTTTGAGAAGCGGCTCCCAGCGGAAGTTCTTCCATCGACTCGATGGTTCCCCGATACACATCCTGTACCGGCGGGTTAGACGAACCAGGAGGCCGGCGAGGGAGCGGAAGGTAAGGTGAGCATAATATGTGTGTGTGTTTGTGCATGTTTGTGCAGATTGCAAGAGCGGATCAGAGCGCGGTGAAAGTACGGAACCGGAAGAGTGTGCGGTGAGTATTTGCTCGTACAGCAAAGTTTGCTCGCATGGCGAAATATTCACACACCAAGTTACACGTAAACCGAGGATCCACTGTGTATATATGTGACGCCCTGGACTAGCCAGGTAGTCACAGGTAGGCCCTTATACAAACACCTCCCCCCTTAATAAGGTGACAGCAGCCAACCTACAAAACCCTTGTCACCTCCATCAGAATTTGATGTACACACCAGGGGGTGGAGCAAGGCGGTTGGCCACGCCCACCGAGGAGTCCAGAAGGCCTGAGACAGGAAACAGTACAGTAGTTCCCCGTGGGGAGCAGAGTGTGAGAACAGTGTTAGATCAGTCTCCGTAGTAAAATGGAGTGGAGATCAAGTGCAGACCTGTGTCCAGGTCTGCCACACTCTAACACCAGGTGTCTGGGTTGGAGCCCAGTCTCCTCTGGCAAGAAGGCAGACGGTGGTGGCCACTTGCTAGGAGCTGGGATTACAGCCGGTGGAAACGTAAGGGACCGGGACTGGGTAGTGGCCCACCGGTACCGAACCGGGGAACCGATTGGAAACCTGAGCACCAGGAGGGGTACTCAGACCCAGTACGAGGCCCAGAAACCACTGGACTGAGTCAAATCCACTGATTGAGGACTGGACTTTAGGCCCTTTCCCACCTAAGACCTGACTGAAGACAACATCCCAACCATAGGGATAGAAAGCCACCGCCCAGGCATCGAGATCCCACAGGCCAGCGTCTGCGGGCAAACAGGCTCTACCGGCACACACAAGGCTGGGGAGTGGACTACTGTTGCTCAGGCATAGTAGTCATCATTTCTGCCAAAAGTGAGGTGCAGGAGAAAGGCGGAAACCACCAACCTGAAAAGGGGAAAAGCGCAGCCGGCTGTGGGCACCATCCACCATCTTGTTTGGTTTACCAGAGACTCCAGCGTGTTTGTAATAGTGAGTACATCAGTGCCTTCAGGCCGCGCACCGCGCCGCACCATCCTGACACGCCAGCACCCATCCATTCCCCCACCTCAGCACCTCCCTCGGGCCCCCGGGACCATCATCCCTCTACCCACGGAGGGGTCAACACCAAGTTGCGCAACACCGTCCCAGGGAGCCTAGTCAACGGCAGCGGTGGTGTCCATCCATTCACCACAACCCGTGGGTGGCGTCATGAACTTAATCCCCAAGCAACCGCGGCCCCGGCCGTGGACCTCTCCACCGAACACCACCCCTACATGTAGCGCCAGCTTCCCTTCAGAGCAACGTGACCCACGGGTCCGGGAGGAGCTCGAGCCACCCACCGACGAGCATGGATCCGAGCGGCTCGGCAGCCGGCCGAGCCCCGGGGCGGTACACATCTATATCTATATATATAGATATATCCATATATCTATATATATATATATCTATATATATATATATATATACACACACCATATTTTTTTTCGTTTTATAAGATGCACCAGATTATACGACGCTCCTCAAATTTAGAGATTACAAAAGATAAAAAAAAAAGGGGGGTCTGTCTTATACGCCAATATTGTCTTAGTGGTGGTGGAGTGGAGTCACAGGAGGCAAGGTGGGGTGCTAATGGGGTCTGTGCCGGCAGCGGTGAGGCCTGTACTGGCAGCGCTGGGGTCTGTACTGGCAGCGGTGGGTCTGTGCTGACAGCGGTGGGTCTGTTCTGGTAGCAGAATCTGTGGTGGCAGCGGAAGTGGAGCAGGCCGGTGTGGCAGCTGTCCCAAATGCTCTGTCGGTGGTCCAGGCTTCAAAGAAATGGCGCAGCGCCGGGTGCGAGAGGTCCATCTGCGCACACACTGACTCTAGGCATCATCATTTTAAGCCAGAGAATCTGCAACACCCAACAAAGCATCTGCTGCCAGCACAGCCACCACAGCCATACAGCCATCTGCCCGCCCACATGTACAGAGAGGTAACCTCAGAAGGAAAAGTGTGTCTTATAATCAGAAATATATATATATATATACTAGAAGATGGCCCGATTCTACGCATCGGGTATTCTAGAATTTACGTATTGTGTAGTTAATGTAAGATTTTTGTTATATATATATAGATGTTGTTGTGTGTAGTTACCAAGTGTTTGTGTAGGGCGCTGTACATGTTCTGGGTGTTGTCTGGATGTGGGGGGGGTGAGAGCGGTGTTGTTTGTGTGTTGCGTTGTGTGTGTTGCGTTTAGAGATGAGCGAACCGGTCCCGGTTCGGCTCGAGGTCGGTTCGCCGGACAGAGGTCCCGTTCGAGTTCGGCTCGTCGAACGTTCGACGAACCGAACTCGAACCGCATAGGAAACAATGGCAGGCATTCACAAACACATAAAAACACCTAGAAAACACCCTCAAAGGTGTCCAAAAGGTGACAAACAACACAACACAAAAGGTGACAAACAACACAACACAACACAAACACATGGGAAAGTGACAAGGACATATACTCATGCGAAAACAAAAGGGCAGGACAAGGAAAAAGTGGAGGACACACAGATGGCACGCCCTTCTAAAATCATGTAAAACACCGCAAGGTGACTCCAAGCGGAGTCTCCCTTTTTTCCAAAAATTGGGCCCCACACACACCCACCCCTTCAGTGGCAGCACTTGTGCCCCAGTTGTACACTTCACAGCTAGATTTGCATCAAGCACATTCAAAAATATGCCAAAATTAACCGTCCCCAGGATGACACCAGGGTAGGTAGCAAAGTCTTTCCTGATCACAGCTCTGTGCATCTTGGATCATTTATAAAAAACACAGCAATCAAGGGTTACTCCAAGTGGAGTCTCCCTTTTTTTCCAAAAATTGGGCCACACATACACCCACCCCTTCAGTGGCAGCACTTGTGCCCCAGTTGTACAATTCACAGCTACATTTGCATCAAGCACATTCAAAAATACGCCATAATGAACCATCCCCAGGATGACACCGGGGTAGGTAGCAAAGTCTTTCCTGATCCCAGCTCTGTTCATCTTGGCTTCTTTTAAAAACAATGTAAGCAAGGGTTACTCCAAGCGGAGTCTTCCTTTTTTCCAAAAATTGGGACCGACACACACCCACCCCTTCAGTGGCAGCAGTTGTGCCCCAGTTGTACAATTCACAGCTACATTTGCATCAAGCACATTCAAAAATACGCCATAATGAACCATCCCCAGGATGACACCGGGGTAGGTAGCAAAGTCTTTCCTGATCCCAGCTCTGTTCATCTTGGCTTCTTTTAAAAACAATGTAAGCAAGGGTTACTCCAAGCGGAGTCTTCCTTTTTTCCAAAAATTGGGCCCCACACACACCCACCCCTTCAGTGGCAGCAGTTGTGCCCCAGTTGTACGCTTCACAGCTAGATTTGCATCAAGCACATTAAAAAATACGCCATAATTACCCGTCCCCAGGATGACACCGGGGTAGGTAGCAAAGTCTCTCCTGATCCCAGCTCTGTTCATCTTGGCTTCTTTTAAAAACAATGTAAGCAAGGGTTACTCCAAGTGGAGTCTTCCTTTTTTCCAAAAATTGGGCCCCACACACACCCACCCCTTCAGTGGCAGCAGTTGTGCCCCAGTTGTACAATTCACAGCTACATTTGCATCAAGCACATTCAAAAATACGCTATTCTTAACCGTCCCCAGGATGACACCGGGGTAGGTAGCAAAGTCTTTCCTGATCCCAGCTCTGTTCATCTTGGCTTCTTTTAAAAACAATGTAAGCAAGGGTTACTCCAAGCGGAGTCTTCCTTTTTTCCAAAAATTGGGCCCCACACACACCCACCCCTTCAGTGGCAGCAGTTGTGCCCCAGTTGTACAATTCACAGCTACATTTGCATCAAGCACATTCAAAAATACGCTATTCTTAACCGTCCCCAGGATGACACCGGGGTAGGTAGCAAAGTCTTTCCTGATCCCAGCTCTGTTCATCTTGGCTTCTTTTAAAAACAATGTAAGCAAGGGTTACTCCAAGCGGAGTCTTCCTTTTTTCCAAAAATTGGGCCCCACACACACCCACCCCTTCAGTGGCAGCAGTTGTGCCCCAGTTGTACAATTCACAGCTACATTTGCATCAAGCACATTCAAAAATACGCTATTCTTAACCGTCCCCAGGATGACACCGGGGTAGGTAGCAAAGTCTTTCCTGATCCCAGCTCTGTTCATCTTTGCTTCTTTTAAAAACAATGTAAGCAAGGGTTACTCCAAGCGGAGTCTTCCTTTTTTCCAAAAATTGGGCCCCACACACACCCAGCCCTTCAGTGGCAGCAGTTGTGCACCAGTTGTACACTTCACAGCTAGATTTGCATCAAGCACATTCAAAAATACGCCATAATTAACCGTCCCCAGGATGACACGAGGGTAGGTAGCAAAGTCTTATCTGATCCCAGCTCTGTTCATCTTGGCTTCTTTTAAAAACAATGTAAGCAAGGGTTACTCCAAGCGGAGTCTTCCTTTTTTCCAAAAATTGGGCCCCACACACACCCACCCCTTCAGTGGCAGCAGTTGTGCCCCAGTTGTACAATTCTCAGCTACATTTGCATCAAGCACATTCAAAAATACGCTATTCTTAACCGTCCCCAGGATGACACCGGGGTAGGTAGCAAAGTCTTTCCTGATCCCAGCTCTGTTCATCTTGGCTTCTTTTAAAAACAATGTAAGCAAGGGTTACTCCAAGCGGAGTCTTCCTTTTTTCCAAAAATTGGGCCCCACACACACCCACCCCTTCAGTGGCAGCAGTTGTGCCCCAGTTGTACGCTTCACAGCTAGAT
This sequence comes from Anomaloglossus baeobatrachus, assembly GCF_048569485.1. Lineage (NCBI taxonomy): Eukaryota > Metazoa > Chordata > Amphibia > Anura > Aromobatidae > Anomaloglossus > Anomaloglossus baeobatrachus. The sequence continues at coordinate 538,205,041 of NC_134356.1, read as the reverse complement.
TTGCATCAAGCACATTCAAAAATACGCCATAATTAACCGTCCCCAGGATGACACCGGGGTAGGTAGCAAAGTCTTTCCTGATCCCAGTTCTGTTCATCTTGGCTTCTTTTAAAAATAATGTAAGCAAGGGTTACTCCAAGCGGAGTCTTCCTTTTTTCCAAAAATTGGGCCCCACACACACCCACCCCTTCAGTGGCAGCAGTTGTGCCCCAGTTGTACAATTCACAGCTACATTTGCATCAAGCACATTCAAAAATACGCTATTCTTAACCGTCTCCAGGATGATACCGGGGTAGGTAGCAAAGTCTTTCCTGATCCCAGCTCTGTTCATCTTTGCTTCTTTTAAAAACAATGTAAGCAAGGGTTACTCCAAGCGGAGTCTTCCTTTTTTCCAAAAATTGGGCCCCACACACACCCAGCCCTTCAGTGGCAGCAGTTGTGCACCAGTTGTACACTTCACAGCTAGATTTGCATCAAGCACATTCAAAAATACGCCATAATTAACCGTCCCCAGGATGACACGAGGGTAGGTAGCAAAGTCTTATCTGATCCCAGCTCTGTTCATCTTGGCTTCTTTTAAAAACAATGTAAGCAAGGGTTACTCCAAGCGGAGTCTTCCTTTTTTCCAAAAATTGGGCCCCACACACACCCACCCCTTCAGTGGCAGCAGTTGTGCCCCAGTTGTACAATTCTCAGCTACATTTGCATCAAGCACATTCAAAAATACGCTATTCTTAACCGTCCCCAGGATGACACCGGGGTAGGTAGCAAAGTCTTTCCTGATCCCAGCTCTGTTCATCTTGGCTTCTTTTAAAAACAATGTAAGCAAGGGTTACTCCAAGCGGAGTCTTCCTTTTTTCCAAAAATTGGGCCCCACACACACCCACCCCTTCAGTGGCAGCAGTTGTGCCCCAGTTGTACGCTTCACAGCTAGATTTGCATCAAGCACATTCAAAAATACGCCATAATTAACCGTCCCCAGGATGACACCGGGGTAGGTAGCAAAGTCTTTCCTGATCCCAGCTCTGTTCATCTTGGCTTCTTTTAAAAACAATGTAAGCAAGGGTTACTCCAAGCGGAGTCTTCCTTTTTTCCAAAAATTGGGCCCCACACACACCCACCCCTTCAGTGGCAGCAGTTGTGCCCCAGTTGTACAATTCACAGCTACATTTGCATCAAGCACATTCAAAAATACGCTATTCTTAACCGTCCCCAGGATGACACCGGGGTAGGTAGCAAAGTCTATCCTGATCCCAGCTCTGTTCATCTTGGCTTCTTTTAAAAACAATGTAAGCAAGGGTTACTCCAAGCGGAGTCTTCCTTTTTTCCAAAAATTGGGCCCCACACACACCCACCCCTTCAGTGGCAGCAGTTGTGCCCCAGTTGTACAATTCACAGCTACATTTGCATCAAGCACATTCAAAAATACGCTATTCTTAACCGTCCCCAGGATGACACCGGGGTAGGTAGCAAAGTCTTTCCTGATCCCAGCTCTGTTCATCTTGGCTTCTTTTAAAAACAATGTAAGCAAGGGTTACTCCAAGCGGAGTCTTCCTTTTTTCCAAAAATTGGGCCCCACACACACCCACCCCTTCAGTGGCAGCAGTTGAGCCCCAGTTGTACGCTTCACAGCTAGATTTGCATCAAGCACATTAAAAAATACGCCATAATTAACCGTCCCCAGGATGACACCGGGGTAGGTAGCAAAGTCTTTCCTGATCCCAGCTCTGTTCATCTTGGCTTCTTTTAAAAACAATGTAAGCAAGGGTTACTCCAAGCGGAGTCTTCCTTTTTTCCAAAAATTGGGCCCCACACATACCCACCCCTTCAGTGGCAGCAGTTGTGCCCCAGTTGCACAATTCACAGCTACATTTGCATCAAGCACATTCAAAAATACGCTATTCTTAACCGTCCCCAGGATGACACCGGGGTAGGTAGCAAAGTCTTTCCTGATCCCAGCTCTGTTCATCTTGGCTTCTTTTAAAAACAATGTAAGCAAGGGTTACTCCAAGCGGAGTCTTCCTTTTTTCCAAAAATTGGGCCCCACACACACCCACCCCTTCAGTGGCAGCAGTTGTGCCCCAGTTGTACGCTTCACAGCTAGATTTGCATCAAGCACATTCAAAAATACGCTATTCTTAACCGTCTCCAGGATGATACCGGGGTAGGTAGCAAAGTCTTTCCTGATCCCAGCTCTGTTCATCTTGGCTTCTTTTAAAAACAATGTAAGCAAGGGTTACTCCAAGCGGAGTCTTCCTTTTTTCCAAAAATTGGGCCCCACACACACCCACCCCTTCAGTGGCAGCAGCTGTGCCCCAGTTGTACAATTCACAGCTACATTTGCATCAAGCACATTCAAAAATACGCTATTCTTAACCGTCTCCAGGATGATACCGGGGTAGGTAGCAAAGTCTTTCCTGATCCCAGCTCTGTTCATCTTTTCTTCTTTTAAAAACAATGTAAGCAAGGGTTATTCCAAGCGGAGTCTTCCTTTTTTCCAAAAATTGGGCCCCACACACACCCAGCCCTTCAGTGGCAGCAGTTGTGCCCCAGTTGTACACTTCACAGCTAGATTTGCATCAAGCACATTCAAAAATACGCCATAATTAACCGTCACCAGGATGACACCGGGGTAGGTAGCAAAGTCTTATCTGATCCCAGCTCTGTTCATCTTGGCTTCTTTTAAAAACAATGTAAGCAAGGGTTACTCCAAGCGGAGTCTTCCTTTTTTCCAAAAATTGGGCCCCACACACACCCACCCCTTCATTGGCAGCAGTTGTGCCCCAGTTGTACAATTCACAGCTACATTTGCATCAAGCACATTCAAAAATACGCTATTCTTAACCGTCCCCAGGATGACACCGGGGTAGGTAGCAAAGTCTTTCCTGATCCCAGCTCTGTTCATCTTGGCTTCTTTTAAAAAGAATGTAAGCAAGGGTTACTCCAAGCGGAGTCTTCCTTTTTTCCAAAAATTGGGCCCCACACACACCCACCCCTTCAGTGGCAGCAGTTGTGCCCCAGTTGTACGCTTCACAGCTAGATTTGCATCAAGCACATTCAAAAATACGCCATAATTAACCGTCCCCAGGATGACACCGGGGTAGGTAGCAAAGTCTTTCCTGATCCCAGCTCTGTTCATCTTGGCTTCTTTTAAAAACAATGTAAGCAAGGGTTACTCCAAGCGGAGTCTTCCTTTTTTCCAAAAATTGGGCCCCACACACACCCACCCCTTCAGTGGCAGCAGTTGTGCCCCAGTTGTACAATTCACAGCTACATTTGCATCAAGCACATTCAAAAATACGCTATTCTTAACCGTCCCCAGGATGACACCGGGGTAGGTAGCAAAGTCTTTCCTGATCCCAGCTCTGTTCATCTTAGCTTCTTTAAAAACAATGTAAGCAAGGGTTACTCCAAGCGGAGTCTTCCTTTTTTCCAAAAATTGGGCCCCACACACACCCACCCCTTCAGTGGCAGCAGTTGTGCCCCAGTTGTACAATTCACAGCTACATTTGCATCGAGCACATTCAAAAATACTCTATTCTTAACCGTCCCAAGGATGAGACCGGGGTAGGTAGCAAAGTCTTTCCTGATCCCAGCTCTGTTCATCTTGGCTTCTTTTAAAAACAATGTAAGCAAGGGTTACTCCAAGCGGAGTCTTCCTTTTTTCCAAAAATTGGGCCCCACACACACCCACCCCTTCAATGGCAGCAGTTGTGCCCCAGTTGTACAATTCACAGCTACATTTGCATCAAGCACATTCAAAAATACGCTATTCTTAACCGTCTCCAGGCTGATACCAGGGTAGGTAGCAAAGTCTTTCCTGATCCCAGCTCTGTTCATCTTGGCTTCTTTTAAAAACAATGTAAGCAAGGGTTGCTCCAAGCGGAGTCTTCCATTTTTCCAAAAATTGGTCCCCACACACACCCACCCCTTCAGTGGCAGCAGTTGTGCCCCAGTTGTACAATTCACAGCTACATTTGCATCAAGCACATTCAAAAATACGCTATTCTTAACCGTCCCCAGGATGACACCGGGGTAGGTAGCAAAGTCTTTCCTGATCCCAGCTCTGTTCATCTTGGCTTCTTTTAAAAACAATGTAAGCAAGGGTTACTCCAAGCGGAGTCTTCCTTTTTTCCAAAAATTGGGCCCCACACACACCCACCCCTTCAGTGGCAGCAGTTGTGCCCCAGTTGTACACTTCACAGCTAGATTTGCATCAAGCACATTCAAAAATACGCCATAATTAACCGTCCCCAGGATGACACCGGGGTAGGTAGCAAAGTCTTATCTGATCCCAGCTCTGTTCATCTTGGCTTCTTTTAAAAACAATGTAAGCAAGGGTTACTCCAAGCGGAGTCTTCCTTTTTTCCAAAAATTGGGCCCCACACACACCCACCCCTTCAGTGGCAGCAGTTGTGCCCCAGTTGTACAATTCACAGCTACATTTGCATCAAGCACATTCAAAAATACGCTATTCTTAACCGTCCCCAGGATGACACCGGGGTAGGTAGCAAAGTCTTTCCTGATCCCAGCTCTGTTCATCTTGGCTTCATTTAAAAACAATGTAAGCAAGGGTTACTTCAAGCGGAGTCTTCCTTTTTTCCAAAAATTGGGCCCCACATACACCCACCCCTTCAGTGGCAGCAGTTGTGCCCCAGTTGTACAATTCACAGCTACATTTGCATCAAGCACATTCAAAAATACGCTATTCTTAACCGCCCCCAGGATGACACCAGGGTAGATAGCAAAGTCTTTCCTGATCCCAGCTCTGTTCATCTTGGCTTCTTTTAAAAACAATGTAAGCAAGGGTTACTCCAAGCGGAGTCTTCCTTTTTTCCAAAAATTGGGCCCCACACACACCCACCCCTTCAGTGGCAGCAGTTGTACCCCAGTTGTACAATTGACAGCTACATTTGCATCAAGCACATTAAAAAATACGCTATTCTTAACCGTCCCCAGGATGACACCGGGGTAGGTAGCAAAGTCTTTCCTGATCCCAGCTCTGTTCATCTTGGCTTCATTTAAAAACAATGTAAGCAAGGGTTACTCCAAGCGGAGTCTTCCTTTATTCCAAAAATTGGGCCCCACACACACCCACCCCTTCAGTGGCAGCAGTTGTGCTCCAGTTGTACAATTCACAGCTACATTTGCATCAAGCACATTCAAAAATACGCTATTCTTAACCGTCCCCAGGATGACACCGGAGTAGGTAGCAAAGTCTTTCCTGATCCCAGCTCTGTTCATCTTGGCTTCTTTTAAAAACAATGTAAGCAAGGGTTACTCCAAGCGGAGTCTTCCTTTTTTCCAAAAATTGGGCCCCACACACACCCACCCCTTCAGTGGCAGCAGTTGTGCCCCAGTTGTACACTTCACAGCTAGATTTGCATCAAGCACATTCAAAAATACGCCATAATTAACCGTCCCCAGGATGACACCGGGGTAGGTAGCAAAGTCTTATCTGATCCCAGCTCTGTTCATCTTGGCTTCTTTTAAAAACAATGTAAGCAAGGGTTACTCCAAGCGGAGTCTTCCTTTTTTCCAAAAATTGGGCCCCACACACACCCACCCCTTCAGTGGCAGCAGTTGTGCCCCAGTTGTACAATTCACAGCTACATTTGCATCAAGCACATTCAAAAATACGCTATTCTTAACCGCCCCCAGGATGACACCAGGGTAGATAGCAAAGTCTTTCCTGATCCCAGCTCTGTTCATCTTGGCTTCTTTTAAAAACAATGTAAGCAAGGGTTACTCCAAGCGGAGTCTTCCTTTTTTCCAAAAATTGGGCCCCACACACACCCACCCCTTCAGTGGCAGCAGTTGTACCCCAGTTGTACAATTGACAGCTACATTTGCATCAAGCACATTAAAAAATACGCTATTCTTAACCGTCCCCAGGATGACACCGGGGTAGGTAGCAAAGTCTTTCCTGATCCCAGCTCTGTTCATCTTGGCTTCATTTAAAAACAATGTAAGCAAGGGTTACTCCAAGCGGAGTCTTCCTTTATTCCAAAAATTGGGCCCCACACACACCCACCCCTTCAGTGGCAGCAGTTGTGCTCCAGTTGTACAATTCACAGCTACATTTGCATCAAGCACATTCAAAAATACGCTATTCTTAACCGTCCCCAGGATGACACCGGAGTAGGTAGCAAAGTCTTTCCTGATCCCAGCTCTGTTCATCTTGGCTTCTTTTAAAAACAATGTAAGCAAGGGTTACTCCAAGCGGAGTCTTCCTTTTTTCCAAAAATTGGGCCCCACACACACCCACCCCTTCAGTGGCAGCAGTTGTGCCCCAGTTGTACACTTCACAGCTAGATTTGCATCAAGCACATTCAAAAATACGCCATAATTAACCGTCCCCAGGATGACACCGGGGTAGGTAGCAAAGTCTTATCTGATCCCAGCTCTGTTCATCTTGGCTTCTTTTAAAAACAATGTAAGCAAGGGTTACTCCAAGCGGAGTCTTCCTTTTTTCCAAAAATTGGGCCCCACACACACCCACCCCTTCAGTGGCAGCAGTTGTGCCCCAGTTGTACAATTCACAGCTACATTTGCATCAAGCACATTCAAAAATACGCTATTCTTAACCGTCCCCAGGATGACACCGGGGTAGGTAGCAAAGTCTTTCCTGATCCCAGCTCTGTTCATCTTGGCTTCTTTTAAAAACAATGTAAGCAAGGGTTACTCCAAGCGGAGTCTTCCTTTTTTCCAAAAATTGGGCCCCACACACACCCACCCCTTCAGTGGCAGCAGTTGTGCCCCAGTTGTACAATTCACAGCTACATATACATCAAGCACATTCAAAAATACGCTATTCTTAACCGTCCCCAGGATGACACCGGGGTAGGTAGCAAAGTCTTTCCTGATCCCAGCTCTGTTCATCTTGGCTTCTTTTAAAAACAATGTAAGCAAGGGTTACTCCAAGCGGAGTCTTCCTTTTTTCCAAAAATTGGGCCCCACACACACCCACCCCTTCAGTGGCAGCAGTTGTACCCCAGTTGTACAATTGACAGCTACATTTGCATCAAGCACATTAAAAAATACGCTATTCTTAACCGTCCCCAGGATGACACCGGGGTAGGTAGCAAAGTCTTTCCTGATCCCAGCTCTGTTCATCTTGGCTTTATTTAAAAACAATGTAAGCAAGGGTTACTTCAAGCGGAGTCTTCCTTTTTTCCAAAAATTGGGCCCCACACACACCCACCCCTTCAGTGGCAGCAGTTGTTCCCCAGTTGTACAATTCACAGCTACATTTGCATCAAGCACATTCAAAAATACGCTATTCTTAACCGCCCCCAGGATGACACCAGGGTAGATAGCAAAGTCTTTCCTGATCCCAGCTCTGTTCATCTTGGCTTCTTTTAAAAACAATGTAAGCAAGGGTTACTCCAAGCGGAGTCTTCCTTTTTTCCAAAAATTGGGCCCCACACACACCCACCCCTTCAGTGGCAGCAGTTGTACCCCAGTTGTACAATTGACAGCTACATTTGCATCAAGCACATTAAAAAATACGCTATTCTTAACTGTCCCCAGGATGACACCGGGGTAGGTAGCAAAGTCTTTCCTGATCCCAGCTCTGTTCATCTTGGCTTCATTTAAAAACAATGTAAGCAAGGGTTACTCCAAGCGGAGTCTTCCTTTATTCCAAAAATTGGGCCCCACACACACCCACCCCTTCAGTGGCAGCAGTTGTGCTCCAGTTGTACAATTCACAGCTACATTTGCATCGAGCACATTCAAAAATACGCTATTCTTAACCGTCCCCAGGATGACACCGGAGTAGATAGCAAAGTCTTTCCTGATCCCAGCTCTGTTCATCTTGGGTTCTTTTAAAAACAATGTAAGCAAGGGTTACTTCAAGCGGAGTCTTCCTTTTTTCCAAAAATTGGGCCCCACACACACCCACCCCTTCAGTGGCAGCAGTTGTTCCCCAGTTGTACAATTCACAGCTACATTTGCATCAAGCACATTCAAAAATACGCTATTCTTAACCGCCCCCAGGATGACACCAGGGTAGATAGCAAAGTCTTTCCTGATCCCAGCTCTGTTCATCTTGGCTTCTTTTAAAAACAATGTAAGCAAGGGTTACTCCAAGCGGAGTCTTCCTTTTTTCCAAAAATTGGGCCCCACACACACCCACCCCTTCAGTGGCAGCAGTTGTGCCCCAGTTGTACAATTCACAGCTACATTTGCATCAAGCACATTCAAAAATACGCTATTCTTAACCATCCCCAGGATGACACCGGGGTAGGTAGCAAAGTCTTTCCTGATCCCAGCTCTGTTCATCTTGGCTTCTTTTAAAAACAATGTAAGCAAGGGTTACTCCAAGCGGAGTCTTCCTTTTTTCCAAAAATTGGGCCCCACACACACCCACCCCTTCAGTGGCAGCAGTTGTGCCTCAGTTGTACAATTCACAGCTACATTTGCATCAAGCACATTCAAAAATACGCTATTCTTAACCGTCCCCAGGATGACACCGGGGTAGGTAGCAAAGTCTTTCCTGATCCCAGCTCTGTTCATCTTGGCTTCATTTAAAAACAATGTAAGCAAGGGTTACTCCAAGCGGAGTCTTCCTTTATTCCAAAAATTGGGCCCCACACACACCCACCCCTTCAGTGGCAGCAGTTGTGCTCCAGTTGTACAATTCACAGCTACATTTGCATCAAGCACATTCAAAAATACGCTATTCTTAACCGTCCCCAGGATGACACCGGAGTATGTAGTAAAGTCTTTCCTGATCCCAGCTCTGTTCATCTTGGCTTCTTTTAAAAACAATGTAAGCAAGGGTTACTTCAAGCGGAGTCTTCCTTTTTTCCAAAAATTGGGCCCCACACACACCCACCCCTTCAGTGGCAGCAGTTGTGCCCCAGTTGTACAATTCACATCTACATTTGCATCAAGCACATTCAAAAATACGCTATTCTTAACCATCCTCAGGATGACACCGGGGTAGGTAGCAAAGTCTTTCCTGATCCCAGCTCTGTTCATCTTGCCTTCTTTTAAAAACAATGTAAGCAAGGGTTACTTCAAGCGGAGTCTTCCTTTTTTCCAAAAATTGGGCCCCACACACACCCACCCCTTCAGTGGCAGCAGTTGTGCCCCAGTTGTACAATTCACAGCTACATTTGCATTAAGCACATTCAAAAATACGCTATTCTTAACCGTCCCCAGGATGACACCGGGGTAGGTAGCAAAGTCTTTCGTGATCCCAGCTCTGTTCATCTTGGCTTCTTTTAAAAACAATGTAAGCAAGGGTTACTCCAAGCGGAGTCTTCCTTTTTTCCAAAAATTGGGCCCCACACACACCCACCCCTTCAGTGGCAGCAGTTGTGCCCCAGTTGTACAATTCACAGCTACATTTGCATCAAGCACATTCAAAAATACGCTATTCTTAACCGTCCACAGGATGACACCGGGGTAGGTAGCAAAGTCTTTCCTGATCCCAGCTCTGTTCTGCTTGGCTTCTTTTAAAAACAATGTAAGCAAGGGTTACTCCAAGCGGAGTCTTCCTTTTTTCCAAAAATTGGGCCCCACACACACCCACCCCTTCAGTGGCAGCAGTTGTGCCCCAGTTGTACAATTCACAGCTACATTTGCATTAAGCACATTCAAAAATACGCTATTCTTAACCGTCCCCAGGATGACACCGGGGTAGGTAGCAAAGTCTTTCCTGATCCCAGCTCTGTTCATCTTGGCTTCTTTTAAAAACAATGTAAGCAAGGGTTACTCCAAGCGGAGTCTTCCTTTTTTCCAAAAATTGGGCCCCACACACACCCACCCCTTCAGTGGCAGCAGTTGTGCCCCAGTTGTACAATGCACAGCTACATTTGCCTCAAGCACATTCAAAAATACGCTATTCTTAACCATCTGTCACGCTCCCCGGGTCCTCTGCTCCGCTCCCCGGGTCCTCAGCCCCGCTCCCCGGCTCACCTGCCACGCTCCCCGCTCTCCAGCCTCCGGTCCTCGTCCTTCCCAGGCCCCCTGGTCCCCGACCGCGGCGTCCGACGGCTTCCCAGGCCCTGGCCGGCTCCCCTGCGTCCTCTTCTCAGCCTCCTTCCCTGGCTTCTGGCACCCGGGCTGCGCGCATGCGCATTAGGGCGCGCGCGCGGTCACTGACCCTTTCTTAAAGGGCCAGCGTCCATTAACAGGTAATGAGGCTAATCAGGTACAGGGTATAAAGGGGTGTATTGTCCAAGGGGGCGGGGCCTGATCTTCGTGTTCCCTAAGCTAGGAGTCAGGTCTCCTGGTGTTTCAGTGCGTGTACTCACCTATCTCTCTTTGTAGAGCCGTGCTTGCTTCGCCATCCAGTCTGCCGTATCCTGAACCCCGAACGCTGTCCTTCTGCCATCCTGACAGTCCGCACCATCTCGGATCCCTGCGGTGACCCGTCATCTTGCTCCCAAGGTTCCGGACCCCGCCTGACATCATCTCGGCTTCCGAACCTGAGCTGCGTCACCCGGACTACCACCCGTAACTCCGTGGTCCCAGGGACTTCTCCGCTATTCCCGTGTGCAATGACTGTTCGGCTGTTTCTAGTGTTCCAGCTGCCGGACTCTTTCCTACCATCTACGAGTTCGGTCCAGTGGATCCACCTCCTGGGCCTGCCCGCACACCTGGCCGTGACAGTAAGATCAGGCCATGGATCCCGCTGCAGCACTAGCGGCCTTGCAAGAGGAACTCCAACGCCAGCGTGAAGTCCAGACCCGCATGCTGAACTTCATGACTTCCGTGGACACCCGCCTGACCACGCTACAAGCGGCAGTCACGTCTACAACATCCCAAGCCGCCACTAGTCAAGCCACGTCCCCCGCTCCCGTGGCCGCTTCTTCGGATGCTTCCAGACTGCGTTTGGCCTCACCACCCCGGTACGCCGGAGATCCCAAGACCTGCAGGGGGTTTATAAACCAATGCTCCCTCCACTTCACGCAGCTGCCACATCTGTTTGCCTCCGACCAAGCCAAGGTCGCCTTCATCATGTCTCACCTGGAGGGCGAGGCACTGGCGTGGATGAACCCGTTGTGGGAGAAGGAGGACCCTATGACCAAGGATCTCCAAGAGTTCCTGCAGGCCTTCCGCAGCACCTTTGACGAGCCGGGACGCGCCTCTGCGTCTGCTTCATCCCTCCTCCGCTTACGTCAAGGAACACTGACGGTGGGCCAATACGCCATCCGTTTCCGCACGTTGGCTTCTGAACTCGGGTGGAATAATGAGGCCCTAACAGCCGCCTTCTGGGAAGGACTCTCGAGTCGCATCAAAGATGAGTTGGCGGGTCGTGACGTGCCCTCCACCCTAGATGCCCTGATTGCCCTAGCAACTCGAGTGGACATTCGTTTTCAGGAGCGCTCCAAAGAGCTGTCTCGGGAGAGACGTCCGGTACGGCATTCCCCTCCTCCACAGAAGTCCTCCGTATCGCAGTCAGCAACAGCTGGGATTCCCGTCCAAGAGCCCATGCAGATCGACCGAGTACGGCAATCTGAACAACGTCGAGCAGAGCGGCTCGCCAAGGGCCTCTGCTTTTACTGCGGAGAGGACACTCACCTCCTACGCTCCTGTCCGGAAAGGCCGGGAAACTCCAAAGCCTAGGGTTGGTAGGAGAGGCCACCCTAGGTGCTGGGACTCTCTCAGACCCGGTTATGTGGACTGTGCAAGTGTCAACGGGAGAGACGCGCTTCACGGCTGAGGCATACCTCGACTCTGGAGCAGCAGGCAATTTCATCCAGCAGGCCACGGTGGACAAGTACCAGCTGCCTGTTACTCTACTCGAGAAGCCCCTAGTGATTGCCTCTGTGGATGGGAGACCCCTCTCTGATACCATCTCCTGGGTCACCAGACCGGTCGAACTGCGTATCGGTGCCCTGCACACCGAGAACATCACTCTCTACGTCCTTCCACACATGTCCCATCAAATCCTGCTGGGACTTCCCTGGTTGCGGACACACGAACCATCAGTCAGCTGGGGTACTGGCGAAATCACCCGATGGGGTTCTGCTTGTCATGAGAAGTGTCTGAAGCCCATACAACCTATCCGACGACCTCCGGTTCCAGAGAACCTACCGGAACTGCCCTCGGCCTATTGGTCCTTCGCAGACGTTTTTGACAAGAAGGAGTCTGAGGTACTTCCGCCACACCGTCCCTACGATTGTGCCATCGACCTGCTCCCAGGAACAACACCACCTCGAGGACGGATATATCCGTTGTCTCCGGCCGAAACCAGGGCCATGTCTACCTACATCACAGAGAGCCTGGCAAAAGGATTCATCCGGAGATCCTCCTCTCCTGCGGGAGCAGGCTTCTTCTTCGTGAAGAAGAAAGAGGGTGACCTACGCCCATGCATCGACTACCGGGGTCTGAATCAGATCACCGTCAAAAACAAGTACCCTCTGCCGCTCATCCCCGAATTGTTCGACCGGCTCAGGGGAGCCCGTGTGTTCACCAAGCTGGATCTTCGGGGTGCCTACAACCTAGTTCGTATCCGCTCTGGGGACGAATGGAAGACCGCGTTTAATACTCGCGATGGGCACTATGAATACTGCGTGATGCCCTTCGGCCTGTGTAACGCACCAGCTGTCTTCCAAGAATTGGTGAACGACATATTCCGGGACCTCCTCTACGTCTGTGTCGTAGTTTATCTGGATGACATCCTTATCTTCTCTCCGGACCTCCAGACCCATAGAGAGAACGTACAGCTGGTTCTACAAAGACTGAGGGAGAATCGTCTTTACGCCAAATATGAGAAATGCGTCTTTGAGCAGTCTTCTCTCCCTTTCCTGGGATACATCATATCGGGCACTGGACTGCAGATGGATCCAAAGAAGGTCTCCTCCATACTCAACTGGCCTCCTCCTTCTGGACTGAAGGCAATCCAACGGTTCCTGGGATTCGCCAACTACTACCGCCAGTTTATCCCTCACTTCTCTGCCCTGACTGCTCCTCTCTCCGCTTTGACCAAAAAGGAGGCTAATCCAAAGGACTGGTCACCTGCAGCCGACGCCGCGTTTTGCTCCCTGAAGCGAGCATTTGCCTCCGCTCCTGTACTCCATCGTCCGGAGTTAAACCGCCAGTTCACCTTGGAAGTGGATGCCTCCTCCTCGGGAGCTGGAGCAGTGCTCATGCAGAAATCCTCCTCCGGCAAGATGGTGACTTGCGGTTTCTTCTCCAAGAGCTTCTCAGCGCCGGAACGTAATTACACCATCGGTGACCGAGAACTATTGGCGGTCAAACTGGCTCTGGAGGAGTGGCGCTACCTCCTGGAAGGAGCAGTGTACCCCGTGATTATCTACACGGACCACAAGAACCTGGAATACCTGCGGTCCGCTCAGCGACTGAACCCACGGCAAGCCAGGTGGTCCTTATTCTTTGCCAGGTTTGACTTCCAGCTCCATTTCAGACCCGCGGACAAGAATGTACGCGCTGATGCCTTGTCTAGGTCTTTCGTGCCCATGGAGCAGGAGGAAGAGACTACCCAACCTATCATCCCTCCTAGCAAGATTATTCCGGTGGCCCCTGTCACTCTGGCCCAGATACCGCCCGGAAAGACCTACGTCTCTGAAACTGACAGGCAAAAAGTGTTACACTGGGGTCATGCCTCCAAAACAGCCGGTCATGCAGGCCAGAAGAGAACATGGGGTGCGATTGTACGCCATTACTGGTGGCCATCCCTTCGCACGGACGTCGCTGCTTATGTCTCTGCCTGCTCCTCTTGTGCCAGGAACAAGACGCCCAAACACCTGCCCTATGGCCGTCTTCTGCCTCTGCCTATACCCTCAGTTCCGTGGCAACACATAGCGATGGATTTTATTACGGACTTGCCATTATCCTCCGGACACACAGTCATATGGGTCGTGGTGGACCGGTTCTCCAAAATGGCTCACTTCGTCCCTATGGCCGGACTGCCCTCTGCTCAGGAACTCGCGGAAGCCTATATACATCACATCTTCCGCTTGCATGGCTTTCCATCCCACATCGTGTCCGACAGAGGAACTCAGTTCACCTCCCGCTTCTGGAGGGCGCTCTGCAAGCATCTGGGAGTAACTCTGGACTTTTCTTCCGCATACCATCCTCAGTCTAATGGCCAAGTGGAGAGGGTCAATCAAATCTTGACATCCTTCTTACGTCACTATGTCAACGCCCATCACGACGACTGGTCCACGCTTCTGCCTTGGGCTGAATTCTCACATAACCACCATATCAGTGAGTCGTCCTCCAAATCTCCCTTCCATGTCGTTTACGGACTTCAGCCCTCCGTTCCATTGCCTATATCCCCTTCTTCGGATGTCCCTGCGGCTGATACTGTAGCCCGTGACTTCGCTACCATTTGGGACTCTGTCAAGGCGTCCCTTGGACGCGCTTCCCAGCGGATGAAGAAACACGCTGACAAGAGGCGTCTGGACCCTCCGTGTTTCTCTCCTGGTGACCTGGTCTGGCTTGCTTCCCAGTACATCCGATTGAAGATACCTTCCTACAAGCTGGGTCCTCGCTACATCGGGCCGTTTAAGGTCCTCAGCAAGATCAATGAGGTCTCCTACAAGCTGCAGCTCCCGGCCACGATGAGGATACCCAACTCATTCCACGTCTCCCTGCTCAAGCCGGTTGTCCTTGGTCCCTTCTCCGCTGCTGCCAGTCCGGCTCCTCCACCTATTGCCGATGACGACATCTATGCGGTAAGGGATATCGTGGCCATGAAGACTGTTCGAGGCCGACAGTTCTTCCTGGTGGACTGGGAAGGGTATGGTCCTGAGGATAGGTCCTGGGAGCCCAGGGAGAACGTGGGCACTCCTCTGATCCGTGCCTTCATGTCCCGGTTGCGGGGAGGGGGGCGTGGGGGGGGGGTACTGTCACGCTCCCCGGGTCCTCTGCTCCGCTCCCCGGGTCCTCAGCCCCGCTCCCCGGCTCACCTGCCACGCTCCCCGCTCTCCAGCCTCCGGTCCTCGTCCTTCCCAGGCCCCCTGGTCCCCGACCGCGGCGTCCGACGGCTTCCCAGGCCCTGGCCGGCTCCCCTGCGTCCTCTTCTCAGCCTCCTTCCCTGGCTTCTGGCACCCGGGCTGCGCGCATGCGCATTAGGGCGCGCGCGCGGTCACTGACCCTTTCTTAAAGGGCCAGCGTCCATTAACAGGTAATGAGGCTAATCAGGTACAGGGTATAAAGGGGTGTATTGTCCAAGGGGGCGGGGCCTGATCTTCGTGTTCCCTAAGCTAGGAGTCAGGTCTCCTGGTGTTTCAGTGCGTGTACTCACCTATCTCTCTTTGTAGAGCCGTGCTTGCTTCGCCATCCAGTCTGCCGTATCCTGAACCCCGAACGCTGTCCTTCTGCCATCCTGACAGTCCGCACCATCTCGGATCCCTGCGGTGACCCGTCATCTTGCTCCCAAGGTTCCGGACCCCGCCTGACATCATCTCGGCTTCCGAACCTGAGCTGCGTCACCCGGACTACCACCCGTAACTCCGTGGTCCCAGGGACTTCTCCGCTATTCCCGTGTGCAAGGACTGTTCGGCTGTTTCTAGTGTTCCAGCTGCCGGACTCTTTCCTACCATCTACGAGTTCGGTCCAGTGGATCCACCTCCTGGGCCTGCCCGCACACCTGGCCGTGACACCATCCCCAGGATGACACCGGGGTAGGTAGCAAAGTCTTTCCTGATCCCAGCTCTGTTCATCTTGGCTTCTTTTAAAAACAATGTAAGCAAGGGTTACTCCAAGCGGAGTCTTCCTTTTTTCCAAAAATTGGGCCCCACACACACCCACCCCTTCAGTGGCAGCAGTTGTGCCCCAGTTGTACAATTCACAGCTACATTTGCATCAAGCACATTCAAAAATACGCTATTCTTAACCGTCCCCAGGATGACACCGGGGTAGGTAGCAAAGTCTTTCCTGATCCCAGCTCTGTTCATCTTGGCTTCTTTTAAAAACAATGTAAGCAAGGGTTACTCCAAGCGGAGTCTTCCTATTTTCCAAAAATTGGGCCCCACACACACCCACCCCTTCAGTGGCAGCAGTTGTGCCCCAGTTGTACAATTCACAGCTACATTTGCATCAAGCACATTCAAAAATACGCTATTCCTAACCGTCCCCAGGATGACACCGGGGTAGGTAGCAAAGTCTTTCCTGATCCCAGCTCTGTTCATCTTGTCTTCTTTTAAAAACAATGTAAGCAAGGGTTACTCCAAGCGGAGTCTTCCTTTTTTCCAAAAATTGGGCCCCACACACACCCACCCCTTCAGTGGCAGCAGTTGTGCCCCAGTTGTACAATTCACAGCTACATTTGCATCAAGCACATTCAAAAATACGCTATTCTTAACCGTCCCCAGGATGACACCGGGGTAGGTAGCAAAGTCTTTCCTGATCCCAGCTCTGTTCATCTTGGCTTCTTTTAAAAACAATGTAAGCAAGGGTTACTCCAAGCGGAGTCTTCCTTTTTTCCAAAAATTGGGCCCCACACACACCCACCCCTTCAGTGGCAGCAGTTGTGCCCCAGTTGTACAATTCACAGCTACATTTGCATCAAGCACATTCAAAAATACGCTATTCCTAACCGTCCCCAGGATGACACCGGGGTAGGTAGCAAAGTTTTTCCTGATCCCAGCTCTGTTCATCTTGGCTTCTTTTAAAAACAATGTAAGCAAGGGTTACTCCAAGCGGAGTCTTCCTTTTTTCCAAAAATTGGGCCCCACACACACCCACCCCTTCAGTGGCAGCAGTTGTGCCCCAGTTGTACACTTCACAGCTAGATTTGCATCAAGCACATTCAAAAATACGCCATAATTAACCGTCCCCAGGATGACACCGGGGTAGGTAGCAAAGTCTTTCCTGATCCCAGCTCTGTTCATCTTGGCTTCTTTTAAAAACAATGTAAGCAAGGGTTATTTCAAGCGGAGCCTCCCTTTTTTCCAAAAATTGGGCCCCACACAGACACCTTATCAGTGGCAGCACTTGTGCCCTAGTTGCAAACAGGATGTTTTGATTTGCATCAAGCACATTCCAAATCCACAAGCATTTACTCTCCCCAGGATGACACAAGGGTAGTAAATTCCTTCTGGATTCATGACTTGTTCATTTTGATGAACGTCAGTCTGTCCACATTGTCACTGGACAGACGCGTGCGCTTATCTGTCAGCACACACCCAGCAGCACTGAAGACACGTTTAGAGACAACGCTGGCAGCTGGACACGACAAAATCTCCAAGGCGTAACTTTAGAGCTCTGGCCATTTTTCTAGATTTGAAGCCCAAAAGGAGCAAGGCTCCATTTGTAAAGTCATGGCATCGATGTTCATTTGGAGATACTCCTGTATCATCCTCTCCAGCCGTGTACTATGTGTCAGACTTGTTGTCTCTGGTGGCCTTGCAAAGGACTGTCTAAAAAAATTATGAAAAGATTCCATAAAATTGCTGTTACCAGCACCAGATACGGTCCTACTGGTACGGGTAGACTGTTGAAGATGACGAGACCGTCCCATGTTTGCCAAGTTACAACTGGGAGAATCACTCCCTGCACCTGCACGGTTGTTTCGTGGTAAAGCCGAGCTAAGATCGAGTAACAGCTTCTGCTGATACTCCTGCATACGTGCGTCCCTTTCTGTCACAAAATTTGGACTTGTACCGGGGATCTAATAGTGTGGCAAGCCAGTAGTCATCATCACTTCTAATTTTGACAATACGAGGGTCATGTTGGAGGTAGTGCAACAAAAAGGCACTCATGTGTCTTGCGCAGCCATGCGGACCAAGTCCACGCTGTGTTTGTGGCATAGAGGTGCTAACCGTTCTTTCTTCCTCTGACATCTCCCCCCAACCTCTTTCAAATGAAATTTGACCAAGGTCTCCCTCATCTGCTGAGTCTTCCATGTCCATGGACAGTTCGTCCTCCATTTCTTCATGTTCTCCTGCACCTTCCTCAACATCTCACTTGCTACCATGCGCCCTTGTTGATCCCTGTCCCCCATGGTCCCATGCCTGCCGCGTTGGTGATGATGAACGTCTGGACCTTGGTGATGTTATTGTGTCTTGCGCATATGAATCCTCCTGTAGTTCATCCCCTTCCTGTTGTCCCACCCCCTGACTCCGAATAGTGTTTAGCGTGTGCTCCAGCATGTAAATGACTGGAATTGTCATGCTGGTAATGGCATTGTCAGCGCTAAACATATTCGTCGCCATGTGCAGAAGGGTGCATAGGTCCTTGATCTGAGACCACTCCATCAGGGTGATCTGCCCCACCTCTGCATCTCGTTGGCCCAGGCTATACGTCATGACGTATTGCACCAGGGCTCGGCGGTGCTGCCACAGTCGCTGTAACATGTAGAGAGTTGAATTCCAGCGTGTCGCCACATCGCATTTCAGGCGATGAACCGGCAGGCCGAAAGACTTCTGGAGCGATGCAAGTCGCTCAGCTGCGGCGCTTGAACAGTGGAAGTGAGCAGACAGTTTTCGTACCCTGTTCAGAAGGCCATCTAGGCCGGGATAGTGTGTTAAAAATTGCTGGACGACAAGGTTCAACATGTGAGCCATACAAGGTACGTGTGTCACCTTGCCCAGGCAAAGTGCCACACCCAGGTTTGCAGCATTGTCACACACGGCTTTACTAGGCTGCAGGTTGAGTGGAGACAACCATTTATTAAACTCGGACCGCAGAGCTGACCACAACTCCTCATCTGTGTGACTCTTATTCCCAAGACATGTCAAGCTAAAGACCGCCTGATGCCGTTGCGCTCTACTGCCAGCATAGTAATGAGAGGTGCGTGATTCCTTCTGCGCAATGAGAACGCTGGTGGCCTGACCAGGCAGGCTTGGGGCGGAGGTGGAAGACCCAGATGAGGTGGAGGAGGCAGAAGCAGTGGTGGAACTTGGACAGACAGAGGATTGACACACAAGTCGTGGGGACGGCAAGACTTGTGCAGCAGACGTTTCTCCATCTATCACCATAGTTACCCAGTGCCCAGTCAGCGACATGTAACGTCCCTTTCCATGCTTACTGGTCCAAGTATCGGTGGTGAAATGCACCCGTTGACACACAGAGTTTCTCAAGGAAGCGGTGATGTTGTGTGCGACATGCTGGTGTAGCGCGGGCACACCTTTCTTAGAGAAGTAGTGGTGACTAGGCATCTGGTACTGGGACACAGCGACAGACATAAGGTCTCTAAAATCCTGTGTGTCCACTAGGCGGAAAGGCAGCATTTCGGTAGCCAAGAGCTTACAGAGGGATAGAGTCAACCTCTTAGCTTTGTCATGGGTCGCAGGAAGTGGCCTTTTATTTGACCACATCTGAGGGACAGAGATCTGGCTGCTGTGTGTAGACGGTGTTGAGTAGGGTGTCCCTGGAAAAATGCAGGTTTGTGTGGAAAATGCAGGTGGAGACATGATGTTGCCTTTATCCAACGTTGGTGCTATCGATGTCTGAGAGAGCTGTACACACTCACTTGTTTCCCCTTCCAAACCAACTGACGACCTACCAAGCAAACTGCCTGTTGCGGTTACAGTGGTGGAAGTTGTGCGTGGAAAAACAGGTGTGACAGCTGTCCCCACAGTCCTAGAAGAAGACGAGCGCGCGGATGCACTGGAAGGGGCAGGCGGTGGATGGTTCGCTCCGCTAGGCCGCATTGCAGCACGGTGAGCTTCCCACCGGGACATATGATATTTATTCATGTGACGATTCATGGAAGAAGTTGTCAAACTGCTGAGGTTTTGACCTCTACTAAGAGAACCATGACAAATTTTACAGATCACATAATTTGGGCGATCTTTTGCTATGTCAAAAAAGGACCAGGCTAGGCAAGGCTTAGAGGGCATGCGACCTGTTGATCCACCCCGACTAGTGCTCAGAGGCAGAGTGGTGGCTGAGGATGCAGTTGTAGACGTGCTACCAGTACTCCGACTCTGTCCAGGAAGGCGCAAGGTAACTTCGTCATCAGTTGCATCCTCCTCCACCACCTCTGTTGACCTCCTCGAGTGCCTGACTGTGGGTTGACAGTAGGTGGGATCTAGAACTTCATCATCAATTGTTGTGTTTGCACTCCCCTCCCCCTCAGACCGAGCCTCTTTTTGCCCTGACCGAATATTTAAGTTGTCATCCCAATCGGGTATCTGCGTCTCATCTTCATCAGTATGTTCCTCATTGTCTATAACCACAGGTGTTACAGTTTGTGACAAAGGGTCAACATTATGCTCAGAAACTTGGTCCTCATGGCCTGAATAAGAGTCACAAAGATTCTGGGCATCACTGCAGACCATTTCCTGTTCTGTACTCACTGTAGCTTGGGAGCAGACCTCTGATTCCCAGGCTATAGTGTGACTGAACAGCTCTGCAGACTCAGCCATCCCAGTTCCACTATTCCACTATACTGTCCAGGGCTGATGGAGACTTCAGAGCTGGGAGAAAGCAAGTTTGATTGGGATGACAACTCAGAGGACTGGTGTTTTTTGAATGCAGTACTTGAAGTGGCTGAGAGGGCACTTGTTGGACCACTTGAGATCCATTCAAGCATTTTCCTTTTTTGGCCATCATCTACCTTTGTTCCTGTTGTTCGTGTCCGTAAAAAAGGGAGCACATCGGATTGTCCACGGTAAGTAGTAGACATCTTACTTTTGCTGGTAGATGGTCTATCTTCAGCAGATGATAATGGAGCTTTGCCACCTTCCCCACGGACAAACCCTTTTTTTCCTTTTCCAGCACGCCTCTTCCCCTTTCCACCAGCATCTGTCATTTTGCCACTCATGTTGATTGCGACAAGTTTGTGCACTGAAAATGTGGTAGTAAAAATTGAGAGGTGGTGTAGATTGCAGCGGTGGTCTAGCTTTATTAACAGCAGAATAATAAAGAATAAATATCCCTGACAATGCAACTACGGCCCTTAAACTGGCAGCATACATTGCTAGCATAATGGCTTAGTAAATATCAGTTGCAGTGTGCAATGCAGGCAGAGGTGCTGCAAACATCTGTGCACTACTGGGACTATACAGAAGTCCAACAGCCACGTTTAAGATGACACTAGGTACACTCAGTGTTTGCTAGTATAATGGCTTAGTAAATATCAGTTGGAGTGTGCAATGCAGGTGTGGCGCCCCTGAGGCTTCCGTCGCCACAGGTCATTGCACCCCATCCAGCGGTGTGATGCCCCATTCTGGGAGAGGAAGAGAGTGAACTCCGGTCCCCTGGTAAATCCACACTACACCCATTGCTAGGAACACACTGGGACCAGGGAAAGTGGCAGACAACCCTCCCATGCTGCATGCTGGGAGGGGTCGTAAGACCCATCCCTGCTCCTATAGGGTAGAACAGGTCAATTGGGGAGGTGGGAGGAGCCGTCTGAGAGCAGACACAGAGAGGAAGGTCAAGGTTAGTCAGTCAAAGTTAGAGGGAGAGTGGTGAAGGAGGAGGAGGCCTGCCGGAGGCAGGCAAGGAGGAGAAGAGAAAGAAAAGAAAGATCCAAGTCAGACAGGAGCAGAGAAACAGAAAGAGATGCTTCCTGGTGAAGATCCTGGGACTCGGAGGGTCCAGGTGACACCACGTAGAGAACAGAAGGAGTCGCAGGGCCACGGGTAGTCTGTATAGCTGTCTAGGGCAGTTTAGAGCTGCGGTGGCCTGGTCCACAATAACATCGGTGGAGGGATCAAGCTGCGACAGGGGACGGTCCCTAGAGACTGGAGGAGTGCAAAGATCATCTCCAAACAGTAAAAACCGAGGCCCAGGGAATGTTGTAGACTCCCCGGGCCAGAACCCATAGCAGAACTTCCAGAAAAGGGGTAATCAGCCGACAGGTGACCCCCCAGCCTGGAGGCTGTAGTGGAGACCAAGCCAGGTTTATCCTATCAAAGGCAAGGCTAAGGAAGACAGCAGAAGATAGAGACACTAAGAGAAGGGTACCGGCTTTTACTCTCAGAATCACTCAGAAACGGCGGAGGTCCCTGACAGTGGTCCCAGCAGTCCAAGGGTCCCCGGGACCCGACAAGAATTGTGAGTAAAGAACTTGAACTGCACCCTTGGAGTGGTCTTGGTTATTTCAGCTGCATAGACATTCACAAGCACCAACTGTGCCCCGGGCATTGCTCCACCTGTGGGGAGCAGTACCCCCATTGCTGCTATATCATCACCCCGGAGGCCTCACACAGCAGCGGCGGCTTAATAGCCGCATACCACAGGTGGCGTCACGAACACAAACTTTATTCACCTAGCCACATATTGTACTGACACCCACCAGGGCCACGGAGCCGGGCCCAGCCACCACTGACTACCACCGGACTAGTCCGGCCCAGCACCGGGTGTCCCATAGCCCTGGGGTGGGCGAGTCAACTTTTGGCGTCACGAACAGGATTTCGTGCCCGGTCACACCGGGTACTGTGCGCCTGAAGAATCGTGAAATAGCCTGTGTTTACTGTGAGAAACTGCCGCCATTGAAGCCACTGAGCGCGGGAAGAAGGGGGGCGTGAAAGAAGAAAGGGCGCGAAGAGAAGCCCCGCCCCCTTGTCCAAGAAAAGAGCGCAAAGCAGTGCCCGCCATGGAAGACGGAGGAAGAAGAAATGGCGACTAGACAAGCTGGCCGGCTGGCAGATAGAGTCTAAATGCCAGACCAGCAGATAAAGAAAATGTACCTTATCGCAAGCGGAGTGATGCCGGTCGTGATGGGCTGGGCGCCAGTCTGGCGCCAGATACTAGTGCAGCCTCCGGCCCCGCCTCCAAGAAGGGAAAGGGTGCAGCCGAGTGGCGTGGTCGAGCACCCGAGCAGTGTTCCAGTCAGCATTCCCCAGGTCGGCAGCATGGCGGAGGAGCTGCAGCAAGGTGCATCAGGGACCGGAAGAATGGATCCTGAGCTGGACCTGCTCCGGGAGGAGATGCGAACCTTGGCTCGGAGGCTGAGCAACATGGAAGTAGAGGCGGACCGGCAGAGAGAAACACCGCTGGTGCCGGAGGGCCTGGGTCAGTGGATGGATGCCGCGGAGCAGCAGCAGGGTGAGCAAAATGAACCCCCGACCCGTCCGGACCCATGGCCCCGCCAAACGCCATCGCCTAACCCTTTCACCGACCCACTGGCCTTCCCCGCCAGCCCTGCTGACGCCCGGTGGGGTACCGGAGGCCTGCCGGAGACCCCCGCAGATGGCGCCTGGGGCGGGGTGGACCCCGAACAGCTGGCGGGCCCCCTACCGAGTCCCCCTGTGAGCCTCCTGGGAATGACATCCCCGGGAGTGAACTGGGATGCAGCACCCATTGAAAGTGGGGGACTTTAGCAGTCACTGAGCCCCAAGGAGACTCCCCTAGCAAACGAGCTGACTTGCCGGAGACTGGTGGTAGAGTACCAGAGGGAGCGGGAGGTCCGGGAGGAGAAACGGAATGCCAAAGAAGCCGCTAATCTGGCCTCCAAGGAACAGGTCAGGAAGGCCCTGAAGGGATCCGAGGGTCCAGTGAGACGGGGCCTAGTAGTCGACTTCCGTCAAAATGGCGGCTGGGGCTTCATCAGGGAGCCCGGTCTGGGCAAGGACGTATTTGTGGCCCGACGCGACATTGAGGAGCACCTGCCCAGAGGCCACCCAGGGAGAGATGCTAAACCGGGTGATGTTGTGGAGTACACACGGCTGATGGGGAGCCGTGGCTGGTATGCGCTGCATGTGCGTATCCTAAGGGAAGAAGCGGCCCCAGAAGAACCAGAGTGGCGCCGCACGATGCAAGCGCACAGCATCTCCCCTAGCAGCAGCACTACCTCAAGGCAGGCCCAAGCCGCAGAACTGAGCAGCGGGCCTGCAACAGCAACGCAAGAAACACAGACCCGAATCTCCATGGCTTGTGTGATGCAAGGAGCACGGCCAAAGCAGGGCCCCAAAGACCACAGTAACAGCCCCCTGCAGATGAGCAGCCCTCTGCAGCAATGCCGTATAGTACCTGCAAGCAGCCCCACTCCAATCCAGGCTGCAGAACAGCGCAGAAGGTCAGGGACCAGCGCCCATGGGACCCAGACGATAATCTCGTCGGCATACCTGCTGCCAGGAGCAATGCCGGAGTGGGACCCCCGCATCTACCCTCGTGAGTAAGGATGAAGAGATGCTGAACTGTATATAGCCCCTGTCTGTCCCTCATTCTTTTTGAAGATGTCCCTTGTGTTCTGCCCTAATGTTCTTTTCGAAGATGACACCCTTTCCTGCTGTACTGCCCCTCATACTTTTTGAAGAAGTCACCCCCCATGTGTATGTGTACCGGGCCACTAGACTGGAATGTGGTCCCTGGTAAATGTGATGTGTAAAGTGTCCTGTGTAACCAGGCCACTGGACTTAGTGGCTGGTTTTGTTTTCCACTTTGTTGATTGAAAGAAACGAACTGCCAGGCTACTGGACTTGTTGTAGCCAACAATGTAATTAGTTGCACCCGTTGTGCCCCCTACCAGAATTATGGGGGATGTGCCCGAACCGTGCAATGAACTGGAAGTGCACACATAGAGTTTTCTTTATAAGAAGTTCGTAACGTTCGAATCATTGTGCCTCCCATAAAGGGAAGAAATGTTTTATTGTTTTATGTTATTCATAACAAAAATGTTTTGCAGTTCTTCCACATGTTTTTGTTGTTTTTCAGCCCGAGGACGTGCTGAGATTTGCTGTGGGGGAGTGTGGCGCAACTGAGGCTTCCGTCGCCACAGGTCATTGCACCCCATCTAGCGGTGTGATGCCCCATTCTGGGAGAGGAAGAGAGTGAACTCCGGTCCCCTGGTACATCCACACTACACCCATTGTTAGGAACACACTGGGACCAGGGAAAGTGGCAGACAACCCTCCCATGCTGCATGCTGGGAGGGATCATAAGACCCATCCCTGCTCCTATAGGGTAGAACAGGGCAATTGGGGAGGTGGGAGGAGCCATCTGAGAGCAGACACAGAGAGGAAGGTCAAGGTTAGTCAGTCGAAGGTAGAGGGAGAGTAATGAAGGAGGAGGAGGCCTGCCGGAGGCAGGCAAGGAGGAGAAGAGAAAGAAAAGAAAGATCCAAGTCAGACAGGAGAAGAGAAACAGAAAGAGACGCTTCCTGGTGAAGATCCTGGGACTCGGAGGGTCCAGGTGACACCACGTAGAGAACAGAAGGAGTCGCAGGGCCACGGGTAGTCTGTATAGCTGTCCAGGGCAGTTTAGAGCTGCGGTGGCCTGGTCCATAATAACATCGGTGGAGGGATCAAGCTGCGACAGGGGACGGTCCCTAGAGACTGTAGGAGTGCAAAGATCATCTCCAAACAGTAAAAACCGAGGCCCAGGGAACGTTGTAGACTCCCCGGGCCAGAACCCATAGCAGAACATCCAGAAAAGGGGTAATCAGCCGACAGGTGACCCCCCAGCCTGGAGGCTGTAGTGGAGGCCAAGCCAGGTTTATCCTATCGAAGGCAAGGCTAAGGAAGACAGCAGAAGATAGAGACACTAAGAGAAGGGTCCCGGCTTTTACTCTCAGAATCACTCAGAAACGGCGGAGGTCCCTGACAGTGGTCCCAGCAGTCCAAGGGTCCCCGGGACCCGACAAGAATTGTGAGTAAAGAACTTGAACTGCACCCTTGGAGTGGTCTCTGTTATTTCAGCTGCATAGACATTCACAAGCACCAAATGTGCCCCGGGCATTGCTCAACCTGTGGGGAGCAGTACCACCATTGCTGCTATATCATCACCCCGGAGGCCTCACACAGCAGCGGCGGCTTAATAGCCGCATACCACAGGTGGCGTCACGAACACAAACTTTATTCACCTAGCCACATATTGTACTGACACCCACCAGGGCCACGGAGCCGGGCCCAGCCACCACTGACTACCACCGGACTAGTCCGGCCCGGCACCGGGTGTCCCACAGCCCTGGGGTGGGCGACTCACTGGCAGACGTGCTGCAAATATCTGTGCACTACTGGGACTATACAGAAGTCCAACAGCCACGTTTAGGATGACACTAAGTTCACTCAGTGTTTGCTAGTATAATGGCTTAGTTATAATGAGTTGGAGTGTGCAATGCAGGCAGAGGTGCTGCAAATATCTGTGCACTACTGGGACTATACAGAAGTCCAACAGCCTCGTTTAGGATGACACTAAGTTCACTCAGTGTTTGCTAGTATAATGGCTTAGTTATAATGAGTTGGAGTGTGCAGAGGACAGGAGGGTACAGTGCCAGGGTTGTGGGGCTCTGGGTAGAGGAAAGGAAGCCTGCCTTTCTATTCCCTCCTAATGGGGAAATGCAGCGAGGAAATCCCTGACCTTAGCTACACAGACGCTGTCTCTGTTTTCAGGACCTGTCACCTATGGCTCTGACCCTGCCGGTATGAGCCCTTAAAAGGACTGATAGAAAGTGCTATCCCTAAGCTGTCCAGCGCTGTGTATGGAGCGCATACAGCAGTATCGGCGATAGGACAAAGGACGGAGCTGCGCCAGTGATGTCTGACACCAAGGACGCAGAACAGATAATGGCGTCCGGACGGGCAGATACTCGTTTTTATAATGCAGGGACATGTGACATGGACATCCTATCACACATGCCGTTGCTTCTCTGGCTAAAAGTCCACTTAGCTGTGTGTGTGTCTGGGATTGGCTGATATAATGGCCCTCCCCACTACACGCGCGCGCTTAGGGAAGGAAGACAAGGAAAAAAAAAAAAAATGGCGATCGCCATTATACAAACAGCAGTGATCTGAAGGCGCTGTTCCCGCACACTATACACTGAAATTTCATAATAGTGTGAGTCACAGAGTGACTTACACTATTACAGCGGAAAGCCAGCTAGGAATTAGCTGTTTTTTTGCTGCTAGAACCGTTCTCGAACGTTTCTAGAACTATCGAACTTTTGCAAAAAGCTCGAGTTCTAGTTCGATCTAGAACAGGCCCCAAAATCACTCGAGCCTAGAACTGGAGAACCTCGAACCGCGAACCGCGCTCAACTCTAGTTGCGTTGTTTGTGGAGCGCTGTGTGTGTGTGTTGTGCGGTTTGTGTGAGCTGGGTGTGGGGTGTGTGTGTGTGTTTTGGTGGGAGGTATGTTTTGTGCAATGTGTGTGTTGTGCGGCATGTGCGTATATTTGTGTGTGCCGCGCTGTTTGTGTGTTGGGTGTCTGTGTAGGGCGGTGTTTGTGGTTCCCAGTGTGTGTGTGTGGTGTTGTGCAGTGGGGGGAGGTGTGCACCCCCCATCGTGCTCCATCCCCCATGCTGCGCACCCCCCATCGTGCTCCATCCCCCATTCTGCGCACCCCCCATCGTGCTCCATCCCCTATGCTGCTCACCCCCCATCGTGCTCCATCCCCATGCTGTGCACCCCCCATCGTGCTACATCCCCCATGCTGCGCACCCCCCATCGTGCTCCATCCCCCATGCTGCTCACTCCCCATCGTGCTCCATCCCCCATGCTGCGCACCCCCCATCGTGCTCCATCCCCCATGCTGCGCACCCCCATCGTGCTCCATCCCCCATACTGCGCACTCCCCATCGTGCTACATCCCCCATGCTGCGCACCCCCCATCGTGCTCCATCCCCCATGCTGCGCACCCCCCATCGTGCTCCATCCCCCATGCTGCGCACTCCCCATCGTGCTCCATCCCCCATGCTGCGCACTCCCCATCATGCTCCATCCCCCATGCTGCGCACCCCCCATCGTGCTCCATCCCCCATGCTGTGCACCCCCCATCGTGCTCCATCCCCCATGCTGCGCACTCCCCATCGTGCTCCATCCCCAATGCTGCGCACTCCCCATCGTGCTCCATCCCCCATGCTGCGCACTCCCCATCGTGCTACATCCCCTATGCTGCGCACTCCCCATCGTGCTACATCCCCCATGCTGCGCACCCCCCATCGTGCTCCATCCCCCATGCTGCGCACCCCCCATCGTGCTCCATCCCCCATGCTGCGCACCCCCCATCGTGCTCCATCCCCCATGCTGCGCACCCCCCCTTCGTGCTCCATCCCCCATGCTGCACACTCCCCATCGTGCTCCATCCCCCATGCTGCTGCACACTCCCCATCGTGCTCCATCCCCCATGCTGCGCACTCCCCATCGTGCTCCATCCCCCATGCTGCGCACTCCCCATCCTGCTACATCCCCCATGCTGCGCACCCCCCATCGTGCTACATCCCCCATGCTGCGCACTCCCCATCGTGCTACATCCCCCATGCTATAATAGTTCTCCTATTATACTCAGAGAGGAGTATAATAGGAGTATTATAATAGGAGGAGTAGTCCTGGGGGGAGAGGAGTATAATGCCGGCTCCCTGCACATGTGTACCGGGAGCCGGTGTACGCTGGTAACTATGATACACATCGGGTAACTAAGGGACCTTAGTTACCCGATGTGTATAATGGTTACCAGCGTTCACCGGCTCCGTCACGATCCCAGCAGTGCAAGGTTAGGTCTGGCGATGCGTGCGTAGGGCCAGGGCGAGCGGCCAATCCTTGCGGAGGGCGGGGCCAGGCCGAGGTGAGCGACCAATCCGTGTGGGGGGGGCGGGGCAAGGCCGCTGGGGAGCTGGTGTACACTGGTAACTATGATACACATCGGGTAACTAAGGGACCTTAGTTACCCGATGTGTATAATGGTTACCAGCGTTCACCGGCTCCGTCACGATCCCAGCAGCGCAAGGTTATGTCTGGCGATGCGTGCGGAGGGCCGGGGCGAGTGGCCAATCCGTGCGGGGGGGCGGGGCCAGGCCGAGGCGAGCTACCAATCCGTGGTGGGGGGGCGGGGCCAGGCCGAGGCAGCGGCCAATCAGACGCTTGTCACCGTAAGGACACAATTTTGGAGCAAGACAGACAGACAGACAGAATAAGGCAATTATATATATATATATATATATATATATATATATATATTTATACATATATATATTTTTATATATATATATATTATATATATATATATATATATATATATACAGTACAGACCAAAAGTTTGGACACACCTTCTAGATCAATGCGTTTTTTTTATTTTCATGACTCTGAAAACATGTGGAATGAAATACTTAAAGTGTGAAACAACGGAAAATATGTCTTATATTCTAGGTTCTTCAAAGTAGCCACATTTTGCTTTCATTACTACTTTGCACACTCTTGGCATTCTCTTGATGAGCTTCAAGAGGTTGTCACCGGAAATGGTGTTCCAACAGTCTTGAAGGAGTTCCCAGAGATGCTTAGCACTTGTTGGCCCTTTTGCCTTCACTCTGCGGTCCAGCTCACTCCAAACCATCTTGATTGGGTTCAGGTCTGGTGACTGTGGAGACCAGGTCATATGGCGTAGTCAAATAGCCCTTACACAGCCTAGAGGTGTGTTTGGGGTCATTGTCCTGTTGAAGAATAAATGATAGTCCAACTAAACGCAAACCGGATGGAATAGCACGCCGCTGTAAGATGCTGTGGTAGGCATGCTGGTTCTGTATGTCTTCAATTTTGAATAAATCCCCAACAGTGTCACCAGCAAAGCACCCCCACACCATCACACCTCCTCCATGCTTCACGGTGGGAACTAGCCATGTAGAGTCCATCCATTTACCTTTTCTACAAAGACACTGTTATGAACCGGCTAACTGGGTTGTCGTCCAGTCTGACGTGTCACTACACACGTGACCGGTTCCCTGGGTTATCTCAGAGCCATCCAGCTCTATAGTCTCTGCCTAACCCACTGGGTGCCAGCAGCTCCATTACCATCTGGAGCACGGTGGGCTCCGACTGGCGATTGGGATATATACCCCCTGGTCCTAATCTGCCAGTTCCCCCATAACAGACACGGTGGTTGGATCCAAAGATCTCAAATTTGTACACATCAAACCAAAGCACAGATTTCCATTGGTCTAATGTCCATTCCTTGTGTTCTTTAGCCCAAACAAGTCTCTTCTGCTTGTTGCCTGTCCTAAGCAGTGGTTTCCTAGCAGCTATTTTACCATGAAGGCCTGCTGCACAAAGTCTCCTCTTAACAGTTGTTCTAGAGATGAGAAGATGTGTCCAAACTTTTGGTCTGTACATATATATATATATATATATATATATATATATAGAATATATAAAATTATTACAGTACAATCCTTTTTTAAGTAAGATTTTAAAGTCTGTCTGAATACAAAATCAATTTCCAACTTTCAGATATACATATAGCTATATAAATGTGTGGTGTATATATATTTATCTATATACAATCATGGCCAAGAATGTTGGCACCCTTGAAATTATTCCAAGAAATTAAGTATTTGTCCCAGATAATTGTTGCAGTTACACGTTTTGTTATACACATGTTTATTTCCTTTGTGTGTATTGGAACAATACAAAGAAAAAACAGCAAATTGGACATAATTTAACACAAAACGCCCCCAAAAGGCCAGCCAAAATTGTTCATACCTATCCAAAATTGTGGGTAAAACTTTGTTTCAAGCATGTGATGCTCATTTAAACTCACCTGTGGCACGTAACAAGTGTGGGGAATATGAAACTCAAACCGGATGAAAAGGAGAAACGTGGACTCCATCTTTGCATTATGTGTGCCACACTAAGCATAGGGAACAGAAAGAGGAGAAGAAAACTCTCTGAGGTCTGGAGAACCAAAATTGTTGAAAAATATCAACAATCTTAAAGGTGCAAGTCCATCTCAAGAGATCTTTATGTTCCTTTGTCCATGGTGCGTAATGTAATCAAGAAGTCTATAACCCATGGCATGTAGCTAATCTCCCTGGACATGGACAAAACAAAAAAAACACAGAGAAAAAAGGCAGATTGGACATAATGTCACAACCTACCCCCCCCCCCAAAAAAAAAGAAGCTGGATAAAAATGTTGGTACCTTTATAAAAAATGTGGATAAACAACTTTGTTTCAAGCATGTGGTGCTCATGCAAACTCACCTTTGACCAGTATCTCCAGAGATCTTGATGTTCCTTTGTCGATTTTGTGCCACATAATAAAAAGTTTACAACCCATGGCACTTTAGCTAATCTCCATGAACATGGACAGCAGAGAAAAATTGATGAAAGGTTGAAACACCGGATAGTCCAGATGGTGGATAAGCAGCCCCAGTCAAGTTCCAAAGAAATTCAAGCTGTCCTGCAGGCTCTGGGTGCATCAGCGTTAGCACAAACTATCTGTCAACATTTGAATGAAATGAAACATTATAGCAGGAGACCCAAGTGGACCCCACTGTTGACACAGATACATAAAAATGCTGGAGAAGTTTGTCTAAAGGCATGCGTGTAAGCCAAAATCCTTCTGGGAAAGTGTTTGGGGACAGATGAAACTAAGAACGTTTCATAGAACATCTTTTTTAACCCATGACAGCAATTTCTGAAGTAACTTTAACTGGACACGGTGGCAGAAATACCTATCGTATTTAGAAACGGATCCTTGCTACTCAGGAATGAGCCTGACTGGAAGGAGCCAGCTATAGTGAGTATGGCCTAAGCCCAAAATAGAGCTGTAGGTTGTCGAGATAAAGCAGCTGGAAGGAGTGGGGCTGAAAAGGTAATATGTAAGCCTGTCCTGGAGGAATGGCAACTAGCTGGGCTGGCCAGGTCAGGGCAAGAAGGAAGATAATAGGGTGATGAGAAGTCCAAATTCCTTATATTATGTAGCGGAAAAGTTCTTTGAAAAGTACATGCCGCCACTTGTAACTGATATGCCTGTACCTCTGTATGAAACAGAGTAAAATATGGATACCAAGATTTGCACATGCTACCGACTATATATATGTTATACCAGTTTTAGCCATAAAACCTATTTTATTTCTATAGAATGGACTGAGATTGAGATATTCCTTGTCTAGTGCATGAGCTGTGGCATCTTATAGTATGAGGCCTGAGTGAGGAATACCGGACTCAATCCGTAACATACACACTCAACGGAACCTGTTTCTCTAGTGCTAGGGGCCGTAGTGTTATACCTGGACCCATGAGACAATTACACGCTCATGAACACAGCAAAACAGATTTATGAGCAATTGGTGGAGATCTCAGACCCGAGCTGCCAGGACAAGAACACCTCAGAACATTTTAACATTAATTCTCCCAATAATATATTCATTTTTCCAATCTTTAAGTTATCAGTGACATTTTCTTGTAATGAAGTGTAATTCAAGACCTTCAGCTACTAATCATTCTTAAGGAGTTACTTAGAAGCGATTTTTCATTTTTGCTCTTTAGTTTTTTCCACCCCTTTTTCCAAGAGCCATAAGTTTTTTTTATTTTTTTGTGAACATAGCTATGTGATGGCTTGTTTTTGTGTCATAAATTGTATTTTTGAATTACAGCATCCATTTTATCATGTGATGCTTTGAAAAGTGGGGAAAAATTCAAATTTGGTGAAATAGCAAAAAAAAAGTGTCATTTTAGAGATTTTTTTAAATTTATTTATTTATAATGTTCATTTTACTGTAAAAATGACCTAGCCATGTGATTTTCCAGTTCAGTATGAATAATGAGGCACCAAACATGCCAAGTCTTTGTTTTATTTTACATAGTTACATAGGTTGAAAAAAAGACCTAGGTCCATCTATTCCTTCCTTCCTCCACCAATGATATATTTTGCCATTAAATAATTTATCACCGCCAATCCAGCCCTTTTCAAAAGCTGTTATAGTATCTGTCATTACTACCTCTTGTGGTAGGGCATTCCACAGTCTGACTGCTCTAACTGTAAAGAACCCTTTCCTATTTAGCTGCTGAAATAGCTTTTCTTCCACTCGCAGTGTATGCCCCCTGGTCCTTAGTACTGTCTTTGGAAAGAATAAGTCATGTGCCAGTCCTTTATATTGACCGCACATGTATTTATACATATGAGATCTCCTCTGAGACGTCTTTTTTCTAAGCTAAACATATCTAACTTTTTCAACCTGTCATCATATGGGAGGCCTTCCATTCCTTGTAGTAGTCTAGTTAGCTGCCTTTGAACTGAGTCTACAGCGGGCTTTACATGCAGCGATATCACTAGCGATATTGCTAGCGAGCGTACCCGCCCCTGTCGGTTGTGTGTCACGGGCAAATCGCTGCCCATGGCGCACAACATCGCTAACACC
The DNA here is from genome assembly GCF_048569485.1 of Anomaloglossus baeobatrachus. NCBI lineage: Eukaryota > Metazoa > Chordata > Amphibia > Anura > Aromobatidae > Anomaloglossus > Anomaloglossus baeobatrachus. The sequence goes on along the minus strand of NC_134356.1, from coordinate 538,172,090 downwards.
CATCACACTATACTTACCTGCCTAGCGACATTGCTGTTACCGGCAAACCGCCTCGTTTGTAAGGGGGTGATTCGTGCAGTGTCACAGCGGCGTCACTAAGTGGCCACCCAATAGAAGCGGAGGGGTTGAGATGAGCGGGCCGAACATCCCGCTCACCTCCTTCCTTCCTCATTGTGTGCGGCCGCAGGTACGATGTTGTTCCTCGTTCCTATGGTGTCACACATAGCGATGTGTACTGCCACAGGAACGACAAACAACATTGTACCTGCAACAGCAATGATAATCGGGTTAGGAACGGCTGGACAACAATCAACGATATGGTGAGTATTTTTGATCGTTACCGGTCATTCCTGCAGTGTCACATGCAACGATGTCGCTAACTAGACCGGATGTGCGTCACAAATTCCGTGACCCGAACGACATCTCGTTAGCGATGTCGTTGCGTGTAAAGCCTGCTTAACTTCTGTATGTCCTTCTTAAAATGCGGAACCCAAAACTGGATCCCATATTCCAGATGTGGCCTTACAAGTGATTTATATAGGGGTGACAATATGTTGGGATCACGGGATCTAATCTCTCTTTTTATACACCCTAAAATCTTGTTTGCTTTAGCAGCTGCTGCCTGACATTGAGTGCTGCTTCTCCGCTTATTTGTAATGAGAATACCCAAGTCTTTTTTCGGTTTTGTAATCCCGTGTTTACTTCCAAATGGTAAAAAAAAATCTGAAATTTTTAACAAAAAACAACAATTTGGGGTTGATACAATTTTTGATCACTTGGTATAACATTTTTTGTGTGGTTGGTTTGGCCAAAAAACCATAATGCTAGCATTTTGATATTTTTTTTTTCATTACGCCATTTTTCCAATCAAATTAATTTATTTTATATTTTGATAGATCAGACTTTTGTTAACAGAGCAATACCAAATACGAGTATGTGTGTTTATAGAAGGAAAAGGGGGGGTGATTTAGGCTTTTATATTTTTTTCTGATTTTTTTAAGACATTTGTTTTCACTTTCTATCGTATTTTTTAATTCCTGTTAGGGAACCTAAACCTTGCATGAATAGGCACAAAAAAGATGCACCTGCAGATTGACAGCGGCATTTAACAGATTAACAGACGCGAGCAGAGTTCTACTCCACCTGCAACTTTTAGGAGCAAATAATGGCTGATTAGCACAGCCATCATCTGCCAGCAAGATGCTGGCTCGGTTTGCTAGCCAGCATCAAATTCTGGAAGCTGACATATGACGTAACCAGTATCCTGTACATACCCATAGAAAGGGGTGAAAGAGAGCTTGTCATCAGATTAATATATTATAATTAGTGGCTCCAGGATGGTTTAAAATTTGTAAGGTAATTTCATTTTTCTTTTTTACATACAGAAGATAGTTAATTTTTTATGATTTATACAGAGATACGATCTTAAAGGGAACCTGTCAGGTGCAATATGCATCCAGAACCACTAGCCGTTCTGGGTGCCTAACTGTCCCTGTATACACTAGCATATATAAAAAGTATTTCTAAAGATCTTTTTATGATATGCTAATGAGCTCAGAGACATGTCGCAAGGGCGCTAATTCTGTCGCAAGGGCGTTAGTTTTGTCTCAAGGGCGTTAGTTCCTGCGCTCATTCCGCCCTCTTAGCATGGTAGTATGACCACAGGGGCGTGCTAACATGCTATTCAATGCAGCGGCGGTGATACACTTATCTGTGTTCACTGTGACTGCTGATCAGAGTGCCCAACACTTCCGGTCATGCGCACTAGACCTCTCTGAAGCTGAGACGCGTACACCCGAGTTCATACTGCGCATGACCGGAAGTGTCAGGGATTCTGATCAGCGGTCACAGCAAACACAGGTATGGGCATCATAGCTGGGCAGTGGGTATTGAATAACATGTTAGTACGCCCCTGTGGGTGTGGTGCCATACTAAGAGGGCAGAATGAGTGCAGGAACTAACGTCCTTGCAACTAGTCCCTGTTCTCATTAGCATACAATAAAAGATCTTTAGAAATACTTTTTCTAAAGATCTCTTTATCTATACTAGTGTATACAAGGACTGTTAGGCTAGGTTCACACACTGCGTTTTTTTGACACTGCATTTTTGTGCATTTTTTGCGGCAAAAACCGCACAAACGCACCCGCGTCAAAAAAACGCGGCAAAAAACGCGCGTTTTGCCACGATTTGGTGCATTTTTTTCTGCGTTTTGCTGCGTTTTTGCTCACTGTGTCTTTATGTGTTTTTTATCAGTGAACAAAAAAATAAGGTCTGATGTCATTTCCTTCTTCAATATGTTCTTCATTCTCCACTAGAGTATGCAGGAGAGCAGACAGCTGCAGAACTACAAGGCTCAGCATACTCCATCCAGGACTGTATGCTGGAGGGAGAGTCAGGGGGAGCAGACCTACAAGGCTCAGCACCCTCCATCCAATAGTGTATTCAGGAGAGCAGACAGCAGCTGTCAAACTACAAGGCTCAGCATCCTCCATCCAATAGTGTATGCAGGAGAGCAGACAGCAGCTGTCGAACTACAAGGCTCAGCATCCTCCTTCCAGGACTATATGCAGGATTTCTTTGCCCCCCCAAACAAAAAAAATGACGTGGGCTTTGCCATATTTTTGTATGCTAGCCGGGTACAGCAGTTGTACCCGGCTGGGAACCAAAAATATAGAGAAGCCCGTTTTTTAAATTATTTCATGAATTTCATGAAATAATTAAAAAAAAAAAAAGTGAGCTTCGCCTAATTTTTGTGTCCAGCCAGGTACAACTAGGCAGCTAGGGATTGGAATTCACAGTGCAGGGTGCCCATGCTTTCTGTGCACCCCCGCTGCGAATTGCAGTCCGCAGCCACCCCAGAAAATGGCGCTTTCATAGAAGCGCCATCTTCTGGTGCTGTATCCAACTCTTCCAGCTGCTCTGATGCTGGGTGGCTCACTGGGTGATAATGGGGTTAGGGCTAGCTGTATATTATCAGCTGGCCCTAAGCCCGAAATTCATGGTGTCACGCCAATATTAGGCATGGCCACCATGAATTTCTAGTAAAGATAAAAAAAACACACAGAAAAATATTTTTATTAGAAATAAAACACAACACAATTAGTGACTCCATCTTTATTGAAATAAAGAACCCCCCTCCGCAGTAATCCTGGGTCAAGGGTCCCGTGCCGTCCAATCCGGATTCAATATCAACTGATCGGTTTGCTGGAAGGCAAAGCGATCAGATGATGTGTCAGGTTCAAGTGCCTGAATCACATCACACATCAGCTGATTGTATAAAAGCAGATTATACAATCAGCAGATGCATCGGTGCAAAAAAATACTTATGTGCTGATTACCGGCAGCTCCTGGACCGGAGTCTGATCCCGTCCGATCGCTGCAGGAGCTGCCGGTAATCAGGGATGAAGTCTCCTAACGCATCCGCTGATGGGTTAAACCGGCCGGGCGCTGGCGTCACCCCGAGACTTACGATCAGCTGATGCATCAGGTGATCGATCGCCAGGTCCTGCATCCTGCAGGCATACGTATCCGGGGAGACTGCACACACCCGGAGCGGCGGTACCGGGAGGAGATGGGAGCGGGCATGGCACCGGGACCCTGCAGACAGGTGAGTATGACATTTTTTTTTCTATTGTTCACTTTTGTTTTCGCAGCCGCTTCCACCTCCTGCCCGTACATGACGTCGCACGGCAGCAAACATGCACAGGACTGGAGGTGAAAGCGGCGGTGACGGTACCGGGAGGATTCACGCTTCTGTGTTTACTGACAGAAGGAATCCTCTTCCTGTACACGTCACTTTACTACCCACCTCCTGCGTTTATAGCTGCGTTTTTGCTCTTAGAAACGCACCAAAACGCACCTATTTGCATTTCTCATTGTGTCTTTCAGCATCCCATTGCACTCAATGGATGAAAAGCACAGTGAAAAACGTGGGAATAATTGACATGCTGCGTTTTTGTGGCACCACAAAAACGTAGCTGAAAAAAAACGCTGTGTGCAGACAGCAAAAATGAAAACTCATAGAGTTTGCTGGGGAAGCAAAGTCATGCAATTTTCTGGGCAAAAACGCACCCGAAAAACGCGCAAAAATGCACTGTGTGAACTTGCCCTTAGGCAGGGATTAGCAATATACACCCAGAACTGCCCGTGGTTCAGGGAGCACATTGCACCTGACAGGTTTACTTTGAAGTCGCAATTACACTAGTTCATGTAAAAACTAAATGTGGGGTTTTTTTTTTGCAAATTGTGACTTTTATAGAAACTACTGAATGTTTCTGAGCAGTCATGGGACCACTGCCATCAATGTATTCCTATGGACTGTGCAGATTGTGTGAATGTCTATGTGTTAGCCCCAGCCGCATGCTACAAACTATATTCTACTTTCTTTTGAAATCCAAAATGGCTTTAATCCAGATTAAACTAATTTGTGTTTCTATTTATTAATTGTGCCTGCATTATTTATTGTTATTTTATTAAATCTGACCAATCTGTCTGGACCCCGTGTCCTGGTAATCAGGGTGCACGTTCGGTGGGTCATTCATTACTTCATTTTCTTAATAAGAAGCTTATAGCAGAGCCTTCATGATGTCGGCGCATCCAGCTTCATTATTGTGCATGGCATACTTTGCTCTTACAGCAGTTTAATGTTGAGTAATCTGGCTCCCGGAAGCACACAGCAGCACCACCTACTGGCAATCAAAAATAAGGAATGGAAACGAAATTCTGTAGCAGCATCACATATAGCTGTACAGGGAAGACAGCCGCAATACTTATTTTTAACCCAATTAGAGTCATCTCTTAAAGGGGACACGTCACAGAACAGGAGTATTTAAAACCTACTGGTTTGTTATATGCTTTACAGCTCCACACTGACTCCGCATACACATTTATATTTCCACAGGTAATGAACATTACATTTTCATTTACTGCTTTTAATTTTTTTATATCTCTGCAAGCAAATTTTTATCAATTTAAAAAAGTCTTTTAGTAGAACCTAAGAGGAGGATGTGATTTGATTTACATTGTGTTACAGTTAGAATCCTAATTTTTGAGTACCGTATTTTTCGTTTTATAAGAAGCACCGGATTATAAAATGCACCCCAAATTTAGAGATAAAAAAGGTAAAAAAATAAACATGGGGTCCGTCTTATAATTTGGTGTTGTCTTACCAGATGGGGGCAGCAGTGGTGGTGAAGCAGGGTCACAGGAGGCAGCCGCGGTGGGTCAGTGGCATCAGCCGCAGAGGGTCTGTGGTGGGTCCGTGGGGGCAGTGGCGGTCAGTAGAGGTGGGCAGTGGCGGCAGACGCGGCAGCATCTATGCAGGAAGCCGCTGCGGGTCCATGAAGGCAGGCACGGCGCTCAGTGGCGGCATGCGTAGCGGCATCCGTGGTGTCTGCAGTCCTGGTTCAAATGGTGGCGCATGCGCAGATGGAGCTCTCATCCAAGGGCTCCATCTGTGCACGTGAAGACTCCCAGAGCAGCTCGTGCGCAGTTGGAGCTCTCATCGAAGAGCTCCATCTGCACACGCGCTGACTCCCAGCGCCATCATTTGAAACTGAGACCGCAGACACACTGGGACACCTGCCGCACAGCCACCCACCCACGCACACAGAGTGGCAGCCAGCAGGCCACTCGCCTGCCCGCCCGCTCAGAGAGGCAGCCGGCACCGACAGGTACCTGGCTACCGCACGCAGCCACAGGCACCCAGCTGCCCGCATGCAGCCACAGGTACCCGGCTGCCCGCATGCAGCCACAGGCACCCGGACGCCGCACAGACAGCCCCCCGGTAAGCTATGTTCAGATTTTAAGACGCACCCCTCATTTTCCTCCCAAATTTTTGGGAGGAAAACTGTCTTATAATCCGAAAAATACAGTACTTATATCTCATCTATGTAAACAACATGTATAGATAAAACATTACCAGTGTATCTGAGTACAAAATCAGGAGCTGGAATGGGTACAGTTCCACTTGCACAGAGCTTCCGATGCGAGAAGCGATATGCTAATGATGCTTTGTTGCTAGCATCAGCTGAGTCATGCGACTGGGATGTGATCTTGCAATCATATCACAGCTAAGGATAAGAGGGAGGGAACATTTTCTCCTCATCTCCTCTGCTGCCTGTCTCTGCGTCCATCGCACTGCAGTCGGATGACATGCGAGTGCAGTGCAATATTTCACACGCTCCCATAGACTTGTATAGGGGTGCGTGAGTTGAGAATCGCTGCCAAATGCAGCATGCTGCGATTAATTTCTCAGGCCGATATGGCATGAGAACTCAATAACAGATGGACACTGCCCCATAGTTTTGCACTAGAGTGAGAGCACTTTGATGTTTTATCGGATTGCACTCATCCGTGTAAAGCGCAAGTGGAACCGAGACATTACCCATATTATTTGTCAGTGCTTTTCAAAGATTCAAATCATTTTTTTTCCTAAAAGATTGTGCAACTAATACAGTCTTTAATAATGGCTCTACACTACCTTCTGTGCATCTTTGAGTCTACAACGAGACAATCTGGATGCCACCGCCTTGTTGACCAGTTATTTACATGTGGCCCTTTGGGCTCTTGAGTGCTATTTGGCTACAAATTTCAGTGAGCTAAGCTCTGCGGTTAAGCTTCTTTTTAGTCTGTTATTACTGCTCATGTGCGAAGGAGGCACATAGGAAGCTCCTCATAGACACATCCGCCTACGTATACATGTAACTGGTGATGAGTGAGCACTGGGAAATCTCCTGGAAAAATTCTCGAGTTCCCCATTGACTTCTATTATACTTGGGTATTAGAGTCGCGCCCATCCAAGCATCCAACTGCTCATTACTTAAAGGAAACCAATCTCCAGGATTTTCCTATCTAACCTAAAACTAGTGCTATACTGGCACTATTATGCTGATTCTACACATACCTGTAGTTGTCAGATTGGATGTATAGTATTTGAAATACAGGCAAGTGTATGACATAAATGTACAGCTTTTTTATTGGCAGCAGCTGTCGAATAGCTGATATGTGGGTTGGGTTTTGCTATCTATTCTCACCTCTGTCTGCTGCCTGGCCTCTGTAGATGCTAGAATGTATGGGCTCCTTCCAGGTATGAGTCATTTCTGTCACATGATAGGGGAGGGTTAGGCTAAGTTCACATTTCCGCTAAAATGTATCAGTCTTAATCCGCTGCTATGGTAAACAACGGAATCCGTTTAGCGGATTCCGTTGTGTCCCATAGACTTGCATTAGTGGCGGATTGCGACTGATGACCCTGCGTTGCGTCCGCTGCGTCGCAGTCCATCATTTTTGACTGACCGCTGGGCGGGGAGCAACGCAGAATGTAACATTTTTCTGGCCGTCGAAATTGACGCACCACGCAGGAATCCATCGCCATCCGTCAAGCTTGTAATGCACGTCTATGGTGCTGGATTCCATCATAATTAGTGTTACAACGGAATCCAGCGCTGGATTCCGTCATGCTCTACTGAGCATGCCCAGGAAGTTGCTAAATTTAGAAAGGTATATAAAGAAGCTGTTATCAACAATCAGACAATGCTACCTGACCAACAAACCAGCCAGAGCAGACCCAGAGCACATGCAGAGAAGACCTTCCAGACACCAGCTAGATCCAAGGAGGAACAGCCATTGCCATGGTGAGGTGTTTTTCTGAAATCTGTTGTCCCCCTTTTTTTGTATCTTTTTTTTTTTTTTTTATTTGTTATGGGTTTTTTTTCCATTTTATTGTTTTATTTGAGTGTTATTTTGTATTTTGTAGCTTTGTATTTTGGTTTTTTTATTTTGTATTTTTATTTGTTTTTTTATTTTTTTTGATTAGTATTCTTTTCCTTTTTTTTGTTAGATGTTTTATTCATTTTTCTTTTTTTGTTCTATATATTTTGACTTTTTTGTATGTTTAATTAGTATATTTATTTTGTATTTTTTGTGGTTCCATTTTTTCATTTTTTTTTTTTTAATTGTTCTGTATTTATTTGTACTGTTAAATTTTTCAATAAAGAGTTTATGCTCCTTTTTTTTTTGGTTTAGAAAAATCGAAAAAAAGTTAAAAAAAAAAATAAATAAAAAAATAAATAAAAATATTCCCAATCTGGTCATTTTGCCTATTTTTGCGCCTGTTTAGTGTTTTTATATGGTTTAAAATTTTGGTTATCATCGATATTTTTGGGGTTGGATTCCGCAATGGTCACACGACATTAATGCACTTTGTTGCATAGGGATCTATATTTTTACGGTTAAACGTGAAAACATGTGTGTGTGGATAGTTTTAATGGTGTTTTATGAGGTTTTAAAAATAGAATTGCAGAGGGAGGTAAAATTTGGGAAAAAAAATTGTGCTATGAGGGTATAGATTTCTTCAATTTATGGGATTATTGTACCTTGGTGGATTGGGTTATTAATGGTATTATTGTGGGTGGGGATATTGATGTATTCTTTTATGGTGGGTATATTAAAAAGCATCTGTTTGCAGGCCATGTACCGGTGATTAGCAACCGGTTTAATAATAATAATTTTAATTTTTATATAGCGCTATTAATTCCACAGCGCTTTCACATGTATTTGCAACACTGTCCCCATTGGGGCTCACAATCTATAGTAGAGTCCCTATCTGTATGTCTTTGGAGTGTGGGAGGTAACCGTAGAACCCAGAGGAAACCCATGCAAACACGGGGAGAACATAAAAAATCCTTGCAGATGTTGTCATTGGTGGGATTTGAACCCATGAACACAGCGCAGCAAGCATGCTGTGCTAAACACTAAGCCACCGTGCCAGCCGGTTTAACATCTTTTTTTGTCTCTCCATAGCACTTTGCTCGGTGGTTGACATCAACCAATCAACTTTTCTAGACGGTTCTGCGACGTGTCGTTTAGTGCAACAACACTTTCCAACACATGTAAGTATGTATGTTTGCAGGCCACTGTACCGGTGATTAGCGGTCACTTTGTTTTACTAACGTGTTTTTTGTCTCTCCATAGCACTTTGCTCGGTGGTTGACATCAACCAATCAACTTTTCTAGACGGTACTGAGACGTGTCGTTTACTGCAACAACACTTTCCAACACATGTCAGTATGTATGTTTGCAGGCGAATGTACCGGTGATTAGCAACCGGTTTGTTTTACTAACGTTTTTGTTTTAAATTTTTATAGCTCTTATTGAATCTTGTCTTCTTCTGGGAGCCCCCCTTCAAAGCAACAGCGATTGGAGGTAATTATTATCAACCAATTGACTTTGTGATCTGAGATGAAATATAACAAAAATTTTACAAACTTGCATACAGGAAGAGCAGGCGGAAGATGAAGCACAGGGGAGCCCAAAAGAAGGCGAACGGGGTGGCGAGATGTCTGGTGAAGGCTCGCAACATGTAAGTATATTCATATAATTTATATCACAAACATTACAACACAAAATAAAAATGTTGTTGGTTCTATTGTTTTAATTCTATTTTTAGGTGCAGGGTGGTGCCCGTCCTAGAGTCCCTCCCAGCGATGCCCGGGGTCGTGTGCGCGACGGTGGTCGCCAGCATGTGAGTTTGTGTTTTTTTTAAAAATTTGGTATTAGGAGTTCTTCACATTTATTCTGAAAGGATGTATCACATTAATGGCTTTAATGTTCAATATGTTTCTGATTACACAGGGTTCACAGCGGTGGCAGGACGGGGATTCAGATGGGGAGGAATCTGGATTCGATGTCGACCTCCTCATCGACCTCGTCCATGAAAGGCAGCCGATGTGGTCCATGCAAGACCACCACCATGCTGTTGCAGTTGTCACCCGACGGCTCTGGGACCAAATCGCTGAAATCATGATTGATGGATGGGAGGGACTCGACAAAAGGGCCAAAACAGAGCACGTAAGTATAGATAATTCATTGAATGTACTTGTCGGCTTTACACTGTAATTCACTGAACCTTGTGTATTATCTATTTTCAGGTACAAGGCTGATCACCCGGTGGCGGTCCCTACGCGATTGTTTCAGGAGGGAGTTAAATCTGGAAATGCAGGCTCCAAGTGGTTTGGGGAAACGCAAGGGCTCCAAGTACAAGTATGCCGGAGCCCTTGCGTTCCTGCAATCGTCTATGATTGCTAGAAGGTAATTGCACTGACTTTGAGTTCATCTGTAAATTATTTATGCTTGCTCTTTTTGGAGAACAGAATGCTTATTAAAATTTGAAAGTAATTTTAATTTTGTCTTTTGTTTAATCCCACAGAACATTCAGTAGCACAACGGAGCCTGCAGCAGTCCAGCCCCCTCCTGAAACGATGACAGAAGAGACCGTCACCGGTGCCACCTCCAACAGTCCCTGTGATCCCTCCCTTCCACCTCTACCTCTGATCCTACCATCCCTTCCACCTCTACCTCTGATCCCACCATCCCTTCCACCTCTACCTCTGATCCCTCCCTCCCTTCCACCTCTACTTTTTCCCTTCCCCCTCTACTTCTTCTACATCTTTACCTTCCATACCATCTTTCCCAACAGCTTACTGGTAGACCTCAGTGCATACAGCTGCTGCTCAGCAGCGAGTAGGTGTTCCCTTAACCAACCCCTTGGACGCTTCTAACACTCGAACAACTTTTGGTTCGGTGCGACAGCGCCCAAGGGGACTGGATAGGGGCAGCTCCGAAATCTTGACTCTGAACGCATCCATCCATAGCTTAATGAAGGTGTTATCAGAGCAAATAATTGCTGGCTTCCTTCTGATAAGCCATAGCTTACAGGAGTTGTCCAGCAAGATGGATCTGATGCGTTCAGAGTTAAGACCCACAAAATACTATTTCCAATCCATAGTCGGACAGCTGGAAAACCTAACCTTTGAGCAGCAACTGTATGTGATGCAGGCCTGCCAGGATGCTCTTTGCAGAGTACGTTCCCTTTCTTCTCTTAATTTACCCACTACTCTACCACTTCACCCTCCAGCCTCTACTCTTCCTCCTCAGCCTCCAGCACCTACTCTACCACCAGCCCCTACTGTACCACCTCAAACAGCCCCTCTGCCAACACCTCACCCAGCCTCCACTACTCAACCACCTCAGCCAGCAGCCCCTACTCACCAAACTTCTACACAGTTTCAGCCCTCTGGACATTACCCATCACCTGTCCAGTACCATTCTGCAATCCAAAACCCTACATCAATGCCTGCCCATCATCCACACTCTATACAAACTTATGTTCCTTCTCCATCCCCACTTTCTAGCCCACAAATGTCAGCCCCAACTCCATCCCCATCTTCAATGTCCGCTCCACCAACACCACATTTCCCATACCATCATTCTGTGTCTGTCCCCCTCTTACTACAAAATCCACCATATCCCAGCCCTCAGCCTTCTCCCATCCCTCAGCCTTCTCCCAGCCCTCATCAATATTCTGTCTCTCCAAACCCTTTTCTTCCCAACACTTTTCTTACCTTTGCCACACCTTCCCATTCTGTATTACCCTCTGCCCAACCTTCCCCTTCCCTCTCCTCTTTACATACCCCATCTGTTGAAGGGGGCAGCCCTGCGAGCCTCACCAGTGTTATCTCCACCCCACGATCTTACGAGAATTTATAAAAATATTTGACAATTGTTAACTTTCAAATAAATCATGCGTAAAATTTACTCATGTGTCTGTCTTGTTTATATAACGTCACACAGTTTTCAAATACATTTTTATTTACATTTTAAAAGCGATTTACAACATCAAGTGTCCAAAAAAAAGAATACATTAAAAAAGAATAAATTACAACACAGATCGTCGAAAACAATTTGCAATATTCCTCAATCTTACAGTAGTTTCGCACATATTATGTAAACATAAAATTACAATAGTGTAATAAGATGGTTGAAATAATATAAATTAAAATGAACAAATATCACACCATTTGATCCTGCCAGTCAAGTCTGCCAACTGGAGAAACAAAGTAAGCGGCGAACTGTTCACGGACTTGCAGAACATCTTGACTGCTTCGAAAGGTGATGTTTCGGTACTCTGGCAATGGATTCGAAACTTGTTCCTCAGTAGCAATGTCACCATTTGATAAAAGATAATTATGTAAAACCACACACGCTTTCACTACATGGTCAACATTATCAACTTTCAAATTTATTGCACTTGTCAAAACTCGCCATTTAGCAGTTAGTATGCCAAAGGCGCATTCAAACATGCGGCGAGCTCGACTTAACCGATAATTGAATATTTTCCTGGTGTGTGTTAGAGCACGGCTAGAAAACAGTTTCATCAAATGTTTGTGCAGTTGGAATGCTTCATCTCCCTCTCAAACGAAAGGCATCGGTGGTCCATCAGTGTTTGGAAGCGGTGTTGCTGCAGGGAAGGAGAAACTGTTTCCGTACAAATTTCGTCCCATTACTGATAGTTTGAAAACTTGAGAGTCGTTACTTTTGCCATATGCTCCTATATAAATTGCTATAAACTTATAGTCAGCGTCAGCTATAGCCATCAACACAATTGAAAAGTACTTTTTGTGCTGCTCCTCTGCAACCCTATATGCCAACATGTTGGCTTGATGAGAGTATTCCATGAAAGCCAACCGAATTTTAGAAGTAACTGCATCCATCTTGATTCTTCTTCTCCAACCTGTAGATGAGCTGTGCAAACACATTTATATACATCTCCAAAAGTTCAGCCACTCCTATTGGGCTGTCCAAAAGAAGAGAGAAAAAACACAAAAAAACAATAAACATACAAAAACGGATCCGTTGGAAACGGACGCTAATGGATGTAACGGACATAACGGATCCGTTTTTTCACAGGATTCCTGTGAAAGGAATCCTGTGAAAAACACATCTGTTGCATCAGTTGACAACGAAAAAACGACGGATCCGTTGGTGACAGACCTAACGGATTTAAAACAACTGAAATGTGTTCTTAGCCTTAGAGATGCAGCCCATACTGTCTAGCATCTACAGAGGTGAGAATAGATAGCAAAACCTCACTCACATATCAGCTATTCGACAGCTGCGGCCAACCAAAAAGCTGTACATTTCTGTAACTTTACTTGCCTTTATTTCAAAAACTATACATCCAATCTGACAACTAAAGCTATAAACGCCCTTTGATAAAGCTATGGCGAAACTCGTCAGGGTGTCCTGTGGTAAGATACAGCATGTGATTATTGGGGTTATTTTGTATATTTGCATATGGCTGGTCATTTAATGTGGTGAGGTGTGTCCGGATTCTTATTATAGTGTTTTGCCCATATTTTCCACTTGGATTTTAATCATGGCATTACTTACTTGCATTTACATTTGATAGTTGTGTTATACCCTGACACTCCTCATTATTGTGTTATAGGCCATTGCTGTATTGCACCCATTGCCATTATTATTTTCATGCTGTTCCAATTTCCATTTATTATTCACTTGCTATGCAGGGTGTTCTCTTGGTATGGATCAACATTTCATTATTTAATACATTTATGTTCGTAATTTTGAATGTGGCAACTTACCTTTGCTTAGTGTTGTTTATCAGGATGGGGATTCTATTTGTTAGCTCAGTTTTCCATTTTTGTCAATATTAACATTTATTATAACAGTATCTACTATTGTTCACATCCTGATAGACTCCACTGCTTATTGTTGTTGGTCATTGTTGAATTATTACAATTGCATTTTTTTGTGGATTGTTGTTCCTCCATATGTCATTGTCTTGCTCTGCATAACTTTTTTAAAAAAATATTATTTTAATATATTTTTATGCTTCAATAAAGATTTTTCTAAAATTTCATTATTGTAGTTCTTTGTAAGTATAGTAAGTAGTCACTGTGAACTACATAGTCATTATGATTGTATAGGCTCTTTTGAGTGGTGATCAATATTATAGGTTTGATCACTCCAGGAACATGAAATGCTTCTTAAGGAACCCCTCCTTGGATGCCCTGGATGTCAGTTTCGTGTTAGGCACAACAATCTTCAATGTTCTTATTGAATGAAGGAGGTTGTTGGCCAAAATCTAGCAATTCATGACCACACGCATCCTCGCTTCAATACTGTGCAGTTGTCTTGTCACTGTTGCAGAAAAGCACCCTGAAAGTATGATGTTTCCATCCCCCTGCTGCATGGTTGGCACAGTGTTCTTGGGGTTATACTCATCCTTTTTCTTCCTCCAAACACGTCTAGTAGAGTTGATACCGAAAAGTTCTATTTTAATCTCATCTGACCACATGACTTTCTCCCATGCCTCCTCTGGATCATCCAGATGGTCATTGGCGGACTTTAAACAGGCCTGAACATGTGCTGGCATGAGCAGGGGGACCTGGTGTACCCTGAAGGATTTTAATTCACGACAGCTTAGTGTGTTACTAATGGTAATCTTTGAGACTGTGGTCCCAGCTCTCTTCAGGTCATTGACCAGGTCCTCCTATGCAGTTCTGTGCTGATTCCTCACCTTTCTCAGAATCATATTTACCCCACGAGGAGAGATCTTTCAGGGAGCCCTAAACCGAGGAGGATGGACAGTAATCTTGTGTTTCTTCCATTTTTTAATAATTGCGCCAATAGTTATTGCCTTCTCACCAAACTGCTTGTATTTTGTCCTGCAATCCATCCCAGCCTTGTGCAGGTCTACAATTTTGTCTCTGATGTCCTTAGACAGCCCTTTGGTCTTGGCCATGGTGGAGAGGTTGGAGTGTGATTGAGTGGGTAGACAGGTGTCTTTCCTACAGGTAACAAGTTCAAACAGGTGCAATTAATACAGAATAAGGAAGTGGTGTCTAGCTTTCACATATAGTTCCTATGAATAGCAGGCAAGAAAAATCTATTACTATTGCAATTAATACAGATAATGACTGCAGAGTAGGAGCTTCTTAAAGAAAAAATAACAGGTCTGTGAAAGCCAGAATTCTTGCTGATTGATATGTGATCAAAGACTTATTTCATCCAATAAAATGCTAATTAATTATTTAAAAATCATACAATGTAATTTTCTGGATTTTTTTATTCTCTATGTCACAATTGAAGAGTACCTATGATAACAATTACAGACTTCTGCATTCTTTGTAGTTGGAAAAATGTGCAAAATCGTCAGTGTATCAACTACTTATTTTCCCCTCTGTAAGTAAAGCTGAGTTATGCTACATAAACGATCTGGTCAATTTCAACTTGCTATATACTCATTTGTTTAACTTGTCTTTTTCAAGACATTTTAGAATGAAATATTGGTGTTGTTTAGTACATGGGCTTGCTTGATGGCAAGTTTTAACAAAAGTATACCAAAGACATAGGAATACTACAGTATAACTCTGTTCATAGGTATGTAAATGTAGGAACATATACACAGGGACATAATTCATATTTTCAACAACAGATTTCCTACTTTAATTAATGACAAATATACAGAATACCCATGAGACACAGTGTAGTGTGCCATGGGAAATTATTCCTATCCTATAGCCAGTTAAATATTAACAATATTTAAAGTTCACCATAAATGAATGTAGATTGAAAATAAATAGTACAACATGATATAGTAATTTAAAAAAAATGTAAAAACATTTGTGCCTTCACCTCATTATGCTCATTCTGTACAAATGGATTTATATGTGGACATTCAGTATCATATAGCTATGTTACATTATGCATTGTGTAGAGAGAATTGTGTACCATGCACAGCACACTATAGTCAAACTACTTTTTTCTGCCACCTCCCACAATCCAATTTAAAAGCAAAACTAACATCACCATTATTATAGCACCAGAACCCACATCAGTACAGGAACACAGTCCTAGAAACACCATCAGTACATGAATACAGCACCAGAATCTACATGAGTACAATAATACAGCACCAGAATCGATATGAGTAGAAGAATACAGCACCAGATGTATCAGCAGTTTAAGAATACAGCAACAGAACCAAAATAACTACATGAAAACATCTGCAGAATAAATATGAATACATGAATACTACACTGGAACCAACATCAATACACGAATAGACCACGAAGATCTACATGAGTACATGTAAACATATTCCTAGCCAACATCACTACATAAATAAAGCACCAAAACGGATATTAGCGTATGAATAAAACATCACACTACTAACCATATAGTAACTACTATAAACATGTAGTTAGTAGCATAATTAATTATTTAAATTAATTCACCTTATAGGTGATTTCTGAATTTAGTGGAATCATCCATTTTATTTTCTTCTCTATCTTATGTAGACTACAATTATAAAATCTCCTGACCACAACTAATTTATGCAGACTTACCTCTGTTTCTGGGATTAGCAGCACATCTGTATGAGGTTCTCTGAATAATCATATCTGCTGATGCTGTGCAATAAATAAAAAAAAAATCCCCTATGCTCTCCCCTTGAATAACAATATTCTCCTTACTATACCCCTGCCTAAGAATATGACCCACAGTGTTATGACTAAGACTATGTACCATACGGTGCCCCATACAAGCTTGAGAGCACTCTGTGCCCCTTGCACAACATATGGACTCACACTATCTCCTGATTAAATTAATGTTCCAGACTATATGTATGTTATTTAAATAGTAAGTGGTAAAGCTTACTAGTATAGGTGAATTAGTATCAGTGCCCCATACTTCAAAGGTGATCCATTCCAAAACCTCAACACTGAAAATTAATCTTGTATTTGACTTACTATTTAAAAATCATTTATTTATATTTTTGTTAAAAATATGGTCTGCATATTGTACGCCATGTATGACATATTGCACAATACTGTTCCTCCTGATCAAAGTATTACTATGCCCTGCACTATTTGATTAAAAGGTGAGCTTACATTGTATATCCTGATTAAAATTTGGTGTTTTGTATCCTTCTGTTTATCCCCCCCCGTCTTTCCTTCCATGTTTATTATTAGTTTAGTGGCGAGTCTAGTGTACTCGTCAGCCTACTCACTAGACAGGTTGAGTTTAGGGCCAGCTGAGGGACCCAGGTATCCTGCTCACAACAGGTTGAAAGAACCTGTATAGGGATGCTAGGGAGCACAGGAGTCAGTTTGAGATGAGTTCAAGAGGTGTCCCCTCAACCCTTTCCCTAGTGGCAGGGACCTCCATTTTAAAGTGACCCCTTTGTTTCCCCTTTTTGGTGGTGTGGTCTTATTGCATGTGTGATGTGTTACATATGGACATCTCTTACTCCGTGCATGACATGTGGCCACTATGCCAAAAAGGACTCCTTAG
This sequence comes from Anomaloglossus baeobatrachus, assembly GCF_048569485.1. NCBI lineage: Eukaryota > Metazoa > Chordata > Amphibia > Anura > Aromobatidae > Anomaloglossus > Anomaloglossus baeobatrachus. The sequence goes on along the minus strand of NC_134356.1, from coordinate 538,154,933 downwards.
TGTACCATATTGGACTGTTTCTACCTTGTTTAGTGAATTGGCTGAGAATTAGCCAGCTGTTCTGCTGAATGAATTAGTGGTGTTATGAAATGCATGTATTAGCCCTGTCTATAATTTCTACTCCAGATTTAATTGATACATTGCATTATTAACTGAACATTAGGTTTAGAAATGGTCCACGTTCTCCTACACATGATAGCATGGTAACAACACACAGCTGAGTATCTTCCAGTGAGGCTGAGGGTACACCATTAGTTCTCAAAAAGCACTGGCATTCACTAAGGGGTAAAGCAGTGATTGTACAAAAAGGAACCAGGTGGGAGTTGAGTTGACACAGAAATGGGTATCTGGGAGCATATGATTGTTTCTGGTCCCATAATCAGGAATGGATCATAGTGATGTGATAGAGAAAGAAGAGGAGGAGTATTCTGAGTTTGACAAGCAGTACATGATGATGATAACAGAGACCAGGCACTACGTGACAACAGGGCCTGGTTAACAGAAAGATGAGCGTGAGGAAAAGAGGTAAGAAGAAAGAATAAGACTTTGTCATATCGCTGGCCAGGTTGCCTTTCTCACATTACCAGATGATGTTGCTACATTTTTGTTGATGAAAAGCTGTAGTTCCTTATGGAACTGGGGCGTCCACAACTATATTTCCTCTTGTACAGCCTGCACACTGCAAAATATTTGTTGCCAGAAAACTAGAAACTAATTCTTACACTCAAGATTCCTGCATTTAGGACTCATCGCCATCACATCCACTAGTAATTTTCAGGCACTTTCTATATGTACGATAGCTGTGGCATCACATTTTGCAAGATTTCCACAAATCAGACCCCTATCTTTTAGCTAGAAGTCAGCTCTGCTCTTTATCGCACCACATCACAACCCACTCTACTGTGATGACATCTACTCCCTCCTCTGTTTAACATCACCTCCTCATCGCAATGATCTGGTTCCCAGGTCCTGTCCAAACACATTCATTATCATCATCTCTGATACAGTGTGGGAAATCTCCTGAGCTCTTTGCTCCCCTTCTGATACTTACCCAGATTTGTCCTGACTCAGATTGCCATTACCACCTTGTCCGTCACTGCCGATGCTATTACCGCCATGGCTGACAAGGACACGAACATATCTAGGCATTTGAATCATGTATTCCATTTTCTCTGCCTCATCTCATCGAAGTACAAATCTTAACTGTTCATCTCATCCAATAAAATAACTGGAAGTTATTGTGAAATATTTTATTTAACCCCCAAAGCTTTGAGACTAAAGAACTAGGAAGCAGAAAAGATAGATTTTTCATTGACAGAATTGAAAGTTCACAATATTAATTGTTATGATATTGGTAGGGAAGGACTATGCAGAATATTGACTCAAACTGATGGCGTCACTGTCAGAGGTTGCATCATCCTGCAGTGACTAAGATGAGTGATGAACCATATTTTCCATAATGTTCTTTACTTCTTCCCTACTAATACTCTTGCCGGTGAAATAGGAGGTCAATTGTGACCTTCATTTAGTAGTACTACTCCTTGCATGTCTGGTGCCAGTGATGCTGGTGGTGCTTCTGCTAGTGGCACCCACATTCTTGTTGCCAGAAGCCATGGTATTGGATTTTTTTTTATATTACCCCATGCATTGCCATTGTCACTTTTTCATTTACCATGCATTTTTTAAAACACAATAATAAAGGGCCATTTACCCGCTGCGACATCGCTAACGATATATCGTCAGGGTCACGGTGTTTGTGACGCACATCCGGCGTCGTTAGCGACATCGCAATGTGTGACAGGCTGGAGTGACCTTAAACGATCGCAAAAGAGGCAAAAATCGTTTGTCTGAGAGAGGTCGATTATTTATGAAAAATCGTTGTCTGGTCAGTAGCAATGTTGTTCCTCATTCCTGCGGCATCACACATCGCTATGTGTGACACCGCAAGAGCGACGAACATCACCTTACCTCCGTCAAAAGGCAATGAGGAAGGAAGGAGGCGGGCGGCATGTTCCAGCTGCTCATCTCCGCCCCTCCTCTGCTATTGGACGGCTGCCGTGTGACATCGCTGTGACGCCACACGAATTGCCTCCTTAGAAAGGAGGCGGATCACCGGCCAGAGCGACGTCGCAGGGAAGGTAAGTCCATGTGATGGGTGTTAGCGATGTTGTGCGCCACGGGCAGCGATTTGCCCATGATGCACAACCGATGGGGGCAGGTACGCTCACTAGCGATATTGGTACTGATATTGCAGCGTGTAAAGTACCCTTTATTTTTATAGTGCTGAAGAGAAGAAACGGAGTTAAAGTTAATTAATATTTTTTTTTATTCCATAGGTTTACGTGTTTCAGGGATCCAGTCCCCTTCTTCAGGACCAAATAAAAATCAACAATAATAACTTATATGACGCTGACCTATGGAATAAAATAATTTATTAATCAACAACCTTTCTATATTGGCAGTAGCGTGGCTTTAACACTGCTTTTTCTCTCCAGCACTGAAAATTAATCCACGTGGGGTTCTGGCAGCCGCCATCATCTTTAAGCCTTCATAAGGGTTGTGACTTACACATCCCTGCCATGTGAGTGTGTGACGCCCTGGACTATCCAGGTTGTCCCAGGTAGACACACAAAAACACTACACCCCCTTCCCAGTTAGGTAACATCAGTCAAACTTAAAAGCCTTGTCACCACCCTCCAGGTTTGATGTCCACACCAGGGGGGTGGAGCCAGGTGGTTGGCTCCGCCCACTGAGGAGTACACAGGCCTAAAGGGGGGGAAACCAAGTAGTTGGTTCTAGCTCAGGCTTTGGAAGAGTCAAGTTTAAGTTCATGGGCAGTCCTGTGTCCAGGCTGCCCAGAGACTACCAGGTGGCACTGGCAAGGAGGCAGACGGTAGTGGCCGCATGCAGGAGACCGGGAAAACGGCCAGCGGAACCGTAAGGGACCGGGACAGGGTAGTGGCCCGCCAGAAACGAACCGGGGAGCCAACTGGATACCGAAGCACCAGGGAGGGTACTCAGACCACAAACTAGGCTAGATGCCACCACCATAGTCAAATTAACTGATTGCGTTCTGGACCTCAAGGGTTCATTCCCACCTAAGTCCCGATTGAAGGCAACAGCCCAACCATTCCGGATAAGTGCCACCGCCAAGGGCAAGAGATCCAAAGGGCCAGCGTTTGTGGGCTAACGGGCTCCTACGACAAATACACGTTGGGGAGCGGACTACCGGTGTCTAAGCACAGGAGTCAAGATTCACACACAGAGGTGCAGGAGAAAGGCGGGCACCACCAACCTAATCTGGGAAAAGCTGCAGCCAGCGGTGGGCCCCGTTCATCACTCCATTTGGTTTACCAGTGACTCCAGTGTCTTGTGGCAGAGTGAGTACACCAGTGCCATCAGGCACCGCGCCGCGCTGCACCGCAACACTATACCCTGTACCCGGGCATCGACCCGCTGGACCCCGGGACCAACATCCCCTACCCACGAAGGGGTGAACACCTAGCTGCGCTACTACACCGCTCCCGGGGGTCCCCACACCTTCACCGCAGCGGTGATGTCTACAATCACCACAACCCATGGGTGGCGTCACGAACTATCATTTCAAACCAAACACCCAAATCCCTGCGTGTAGCGCCAAATCCCTTACAGAGCGATGTGACCCCCGGCTCCGTGAGAGGCTCGAGCCACCACCCGCAGTACAAGCATGGATCCAAGTGGCTCGGCGGTCGCAGCCGAGCCCGCGGGGTGGTACAAGTGTTAATTCCTATACACTGAACTTTAATTTTGGTAAGACCCTATCTGCACTCTCTTTTCTTAGTTTTCTAATAATTATTTTTTGTCATAGTTTTCCATCATAATTTCCCCTTCTCAAGAAAGATTTCACAAGATTTTTTTGGTATAGATGCAAAAAAGAACCCCAAACATCTGCAATAGACCGGAGTATTGAAATGGTGCCAACAGATTTCAAATTTCACTAATCATAGATATGCAGAAAATTTGTTTTTGAAACACATACTTTGTGAGGTAGAGAGTGGTAGTAAATGTCTTCATTATCTTCAATTCCCTTTTGTATTTCTAAAACACAGTTATAACAGGAATGAATAGGAACAGTAGCTACATGTCCAGAAATATAGCATCAGGAAAAGGCCGCAATATTGGTATGATGTCAATGGCTGTCAAATTAGACTAGTATAAGAGGTGTGCAAAATTTCAAAACAGTCATTTGTAACACACATACTTTTCTGGGGTAGAAACTTGTTTTTTTCTTTAAGCAATAGTGTGAGCTTGCTTGTTTCTGTATGAAGAAAGAAAGAAAATATGTAATTGAAATGTAGCAGCTGCAGTAGCAGCTGTCAGATACATTATGTAATCACTGTTGGGATCAACCACCAGCACTTCTAATACAAGCTCCTCCCTCTCTCCTTTTTCTTTCTCTCCCCTTATCAATTGAATCTCTGTATTATTCTCCTTTCTTCACATACTACTATTCTAATATTTACTATTACTGTTGTGATAGCGAATCTGTAGAATTTATCCATTGTTTTGGCTGTGTCTTCTCACTATCAAAATTCACCCCAAAATGGCTGCTGCATTCCATTTCTTGACTTCTATAAAGGCTCAGCTAGTCCCTCTCAATTGGATGTACTATACTAGTCATGGCGAACCTTTCACAGGCCGAGTGCCCAAACTGTAGCCCTAAACTCCTTTTTTTTTTTCCGAAGTGCCAACCTATCCTATTATGTAAATAATTGATTTTAACCTTACCTTTTCAGTCTTCTCTTCAGCAGGGGGCATCACGCTCATGCATGCTTACCACACACTGAAGCTGAGCCCCTGCCTTTTCCAGACACAGCAGTTGGATTGATCTTTCTGGAAAAAATTGCAGCATATTAAACAGAGATTTTGGCCTGGAATGCAATCAGATGTCACCCTGTAATCCACATCTACGTTTCAAAGTCTGAACATCTTGAAATCCCATAAACACGTACGAGTTGCTCCCCTCCCCCTTCATTCAGTTCTATCCCCCTTCCTGGTCACTTCCTCGTAAACATGTCCCCCATCCTTGCTTATATTTCCTACATTCTGGTATATTTGTCTCCTTCATGGCCCCATCCTGGTAAATGTACCCCATGCCAGCATATTCCCCATCCTGGTAAATTTACCCCATTCCTGGTAAATGTCCTCCATTCTGGTAAATGTACCCCATCCTGGTAAATGTACCCCATCATTGTAAATATATCCCATCCTGGCATGTTCCCCCATGCTGTTAAATGACCCCATCCTGGTAAATGTACCCCATTCAGGCATGTTCCCTTATCCTGGTAAATGTCTCTTTTCCTGGTAAACGTACCCCATCCTGGTAAACGTACCCCATCCTGATAAATGTCACCCTTCCTGCTAAAATGTTCCCCATCCTGGCATTTTTCCTCATCCTGGCATGTTCATGTACCCCCATCCTGGCATGTTTCCCCCATCCTTTCATGTCTCCCCCCATCCTGGTAAATGTATCCCCCATCCTGGTAAATGTACCCCTTCCTGGCATGTTCCCCTTCCTGCTAAATGTACCCCATCCTGGCATAGCTGCAAGGATGGGGGGAAACATGTTTCCCCCCATCCTTCCATGTTTCCCCCATCCTTGCAGTCATGTTTCCCCATCCTTGCAGTCATGTTTCCCCCATCCTTGCATGTTTCGCCCATCCTTGCAGCCATGTTTCTCTCCATCTTTGCATGTTTCCCCCATCCTTGCAGCCATGTTTGCTCCGTGCTCTCCATGTTTGCCCCGTGCTTACCATGTTTGCCCCGTGCTCTCCATGTTTGCCTTGTGCTCTGTATGCCCTGTGCTCTGTTTGCCTCGTGCTCTGTATGCCCCGTGCTCTGTTTGCCCCATGCTCTGTTTGCCCCATGCTCTGTATGCCCCGTGCTCTGTATGTCCCATACTCTGTTTGCCCCGTGCTCTGTTTGCCACATGCTCTGTTTGTTTGCCCCGTGCTCTGTTTGTTTGTTCCATGCTCTGTTTGTTTGCCCTATGCTCTGTTTGCCCCATGCTCTGTTTGCCCCGTGCTCTGTTTGCCCTGTGCTCTGTTTGCCCCGTGCTCTGTTTGTTTGCCCCGTGCCCTGTTTGTTTGCCCCATGCTCTGTCTGTTTTCCCCATGCTCTGTCTGTTTGCCCCGTGCTCTGTCTGTTCCCCGTGCTGGCACTGTCCCCCCACACCTTGGCACAGCCGCACACAGCTTAAAAATAAAAATAAAAAAACACACCTTCCAGCCCCGCTCCTCCGCTGCGCACCGCTGGGTCCTCAGTCAGTTCAGTTCCCACGCGGCCACAAGACACCAGCACCGCCTACTGACGCTCTTCCGTCTCCTAGGCAACAGGCCTGCGGCCCAGGAGAGGAGGCGTGTCAGAAGGAGGAGAGATGTCTCCTCTGCTAAACATAACTTTGAACTGCCGGCGCGACCACACCGACAGTTCAAAGTGGCTCAGTGTGGTGACAGCGCACGTGCCGACAGAAAGGGCTCTGCGTGCCCAGTCTGGCATGCGTGCCATAGCTTCGCCATCACTGTACCACATACCATGTAACATAATATCTGCAAGGCATTATGGCTTTTAATAAGATCATATCTGGCTTTTCTGGCTGATCTATGGATCTTTGACATACTGTAAAGCATTTTTTGGCAATTTGCACAAAGCGAATTGCAAAGCGTTAGAATTTGTCGGGTCCAGCAACTTCCTAAAAATTTTAAACACATTTAATACACATCATATCACCCCACTTTAGTGTTGCTTTTTTGTCTGTTTATTTTCTCAGGGAGATATTTTTTAAAGGGCTTGGTGACCTTAGGAGACTTTTTTTTACATTGTGTCACAGAAGCAATAGAAGATAAATGGTGAAAAACTTTTACTTAAAATACAAGAATAACTCCATTAAAAAAAAAGTTTTAGACTAAAACTAAATATATAAAGATAAAAAAAAGTTACCAAACGTGGACAGCCACTTTAAATTAGTGACTATTCCCCCACCACAGTGGAGCCATAGTGATCTTTGTCGCTACCTATGCAAAACAAAAGTCAAGATGGTTTTATCATGAGCTGCTAAGGCAAGGACCAAGATGTCAAAGCTCATTTCAGCTTACTGAGTGCTTTGTCATCTCAATAGCTACTTATGCCAAGCAAAGGAACTAGCAACAAACTCATCTTTAGGCTGGGGTCACACTTGCGTGTGACTCGTGCGAGTATCTGATGTCACTGGACCGGCCGCGGCTTTCCTGACAGGAGCGGGTCAGCATCATAGAAATACATACAGCAGAGCCGCTCCTGGCAGAAGTGAAGCCAGCCGGTCTGTGCAGTGCGATCCGATACTCACACGAGTCACACGCAAGTGTGACTCCAGCCTAAAGGTGGTGTCAACACAGCGACGACGACAACGACGTCACTGCTACGTCACCATTTTCTGTGACGTAGCAGCGACGTCCCATCGCTGTCGCTGTGTGTGACATCCAGCAATGAGCTGGCCCCTGCTGTGAGGTCGCCGCTCGTTGCTGAATGTCCAGCTTCATTTTTTGGTTGTCGCTCTCCCGCTGTGATGCACACATCGCTGTGTGTGACAGTGAGAGAGCAACGAAACGAAGGGAGCAGGGAGCAAAAGCCAGCATCTGGCAGCTGCGGTAAGCTGTAACCAGGGTAAAACATCGGGTAACCAAGGGAAGACCTTTCCCTGGTTACTCGATATTTGCCTTCGTTACCAGCATCCGCCGCTCTCGCTGCCAGTGTCGTCTCCCTGCTCTCTGCACATGTAGCTGCAGTACACATCGGGTAATTAATCCGATGTGTACTGTAGCTAGGAGTGCAGGGAGCCAGTGCTAAGCAGTGTGGGCGGCTCCCTGCTCTCTGCACATGTAGCTGCAGTACACATCGGGTAATTAACCCGATGTGTACTGTAGCTAGGAGTGCAGGGAGCCAGCGCTAAGCAGTGTGCTCGGTTCCCTGCTCTCTGCACATGTAGCTGCAGTACAATTCGGGTAATTAACCCGATGTGTACTGTAGCTAGGAGTGCAGGGAGCCAGTGCTAAGCAGTATGTGCGGCTCCCTGCTCTCTGCACATGTAGCACAGCGACGCGTGTCGTTATGATCGCTGCTGCTTCTCCTGTGTTTGACAGCAAAGCAGCGATCATAACAGCGACTTACAAGGTCACTGTTGCGTCACAGAAAATGGTGACATAACAGCGACGTCGCTGTTGCTGTTGCTATGTGTGAACCCAGCTTTACATCTACACTCTACACATGAACCTGAAGTTCAGCATTATTGAGCTGCTGTATTTATCAAGCTCTCCAGCTGCCTGTCATGCTGTGTTCTGCTCTTAACTCATCAGGTGGCTTTGCATCTTCAGACTCTGTTCACACTTCAGATTCTGACAGGTCACATGGTGCATTTATGTTGCTCTGTCAGAGCAGGGTGTCAGCTGGTTTTGCTCTCTCTGGTGTCTGGTCTAGTGGGAGTTTTTTCCTGCTGGTCTGTGAATTGCTGCTGTGAGCATTGGTTATGGAAGACCTATCATAACCACCTCTGCACATTAAAAGATGATGGAACCTGGGGTCCCATGCCGATGATAGCGCTAGCTTTGCTCCAGTCACACCGGTCCTGTGATTTGATCCAGCTTCGGTGATTTGTTGTATACTGTTTGGTGTGTGGTGGAAATACCATTGTAGTTTGTTTATTTTCTTCTGGTACTTTATTTCTCCCTGAGCATGTATAGTTTTTTCCCCTGAGTGTTCTTGCTGTGAGTTTGAGCTTTGGTTTTCCCTGTTTGTTGCTATTTGTGGGATATATTTCTCCTGCCCCAGCCCTCCTGGGGCTGAGGGTGTGGGAGTGTTAGACCAGGGATTTTCAGGAGTCAGGATTACGCTGGCAGTCCAGACCTCACCGCCATCAGGCATACTTCTGGAATAAGGGACAACTTAGGGTCATCTAATCTGAGGGCCAGTCTAGGCGCCCCATCTTTCAGTTATCATATTACACTACATGACACTGCCAGGCTGACATGCACTGCTCCTTACGCCATTCCAAAGAAAACCCCACAGCAGCCAGGATTAGGTGTTGTGGAATTTTTCACCCCCAGAGAACACTGTACCCATGAGTTCCCGTGGATCAACTGTCGCGGGCGGGGAGGGAGCCGTCGCTGCTCAGGTCTGGCGCTGCTGCTGCTGCTCGGTGGCTCGAGCGGTGGGCCGGATCCGGGAACTCGAGTGGCGCTCCTCGCCCGTGAGTGAAAAGGAGTGGTTTGGGGAGTTGGTCCGTGATGCCACCCACAGTTTGTGGTGAGGTTGGGACACCACCGCTGCTCTGGACGGGGATCCTGGGAGTGATGACAGGGAGCAGCCGAGATGTTTCTCTCCCCTCCGTGGGTAGGGGAGTTGGTGGTCCCGGGGCCCGGTGAGGTGGGACAGGGAGGCAGGGTTGGCGAGGTGCAGGGTGGCGGGGGAAGCGCGGTGCCAGATGGCACAGAGGTACTCACTCAGCCAAGAATGGATACAGAGTATCCGGTAAAACAAACGGCTGGATGGACGGGTCCCGCAGCCGGCTGCTGTGGTTACTCCCGGTAGGTTGGTGATGGCTGCCTTTCCCTGCACCTATTGTGTATCTTCGGTCCCGATGGCTTCCCACCGGTAACCCGCTCCCCAGCTTGGATATGGGCCGGAGGAGCCCCTTTTGCCCGCAGGCTCTGGCCCTGGGAATTCTAACTGTGGCGGTAGTTGTATTTCCCTTTCTTGGTTTGGACGGTTGCCTTCAGTCGGGTTTTTGTTGCTAGGAAACCCCGGAGGTTCTGGTTGCTAACGGATTTGACCGGTTTATTGGCGACTCCAAGCCTGGTCGGGGTCCGTAGGCCCTGCCGATTTGTGCTGGCTTCTCTTCGCTCCCCGGTTCGGTACCAGCGGGCCACCGCCCATCCCCGGTCCTACGGTTCTGCGTCGATCGGCCTCTCCTGCAGACGGCCACCACCGTCTGCCAACCATGCTCTCAGTGCCCGGGCCATGTACCTGGACACGGTCAGTCTGCTCCTCTACTCCTTTACTCTCCCTAACGGTTCTCTACTGTTTTTCTGACTTCCTTTCCCGCCTCCAGGACTGTGATCTCCTCAGCGGGTGGGGCCAACCGCCTGGCTCCACCCCACCTGGTGTGGACATCAGCCCCTGGAGGGAGGCAACAAGGATTTGTGTGTGACTGGTGTGCTTATCTCGGGGTGTGGGGTGTGTTGTTGCAGTACCTGGGATGACCTGGCTAGTCCAGGGCTAGTCCGCGGGCTGCCCGTCCATCACCGGTTTTATTTTTGTAAACTGTAAAAAGAGGTAGAAAAACAGGTAACAACAAACACAAGTCATTGTATAAATCTTCCCATAACGGGAGGCACGGTACTTTCAACGTTACAAATGGTAGACAAATTTATTAGCAGTAACGGTCGGCTTCCGCTCTCTCCCGCCCAAACAACCTGGCCCTGATGCTGCCCCTAAGAAGTGGGCAGCACCCCTTGACCCCAGTCCATATCCAGGCTGCCCGAGCGTGTACAGGTACAGTATTTCATACCCTACGGTCTTTTCAGGGGACCCACGTCCATGGGGAACCCCTGACCCCTGGAGGATGGCCACCGGTCCAGGTGGTGGCCGGGCCCCAGCCTACTCTGCTGCGACCCCTTCCTCCAATCTGCCTCTCCGGAGGCGGCAACGGAATTAAGCCAATTATTTACATTCCACAAGTTTGTGGTTGCCCTGCAAGTTCTCGGGCGTGTCCGTAATTAGTTACTTACGCACGGTGCAAAGGGTCCCTACGGGGACAAACTTGCCGGCAACGGCCGGTTCAATCACGGTTGCCAATCTGGTTAACTTCTTGGTTGATTACTTTCATTCATTTAACAACGGTACTGGTGGTCCCAACGGGGACAACGGTGCAACGGAGGGACCGCTGACTTTGGGGCGTCTACCACCGCAGGGGGTCGGCCCACTCAGGGACCGGACGGTACATCGGGTTCTCCTTCCATAAGCAGTGCAGCCCGGAACCGCTGATCGCCGTTGGAAACGGTGGTGGGGGCAGCATGCTCGGAACCTCCTCCTCCATCAGCTGCACTCTCTCTGGACCTCCAGCTGCGGTGCTGGCCCCCGGCTCCCACGCAATCAAGGCTGGTTCAGGAGCTTGGGTGGCCTGATCGTGATGCGGCACAGCCGCCGCGGCCCCTTGCTCATGGGTCCATACCACGGCAACCATTTGGCGCATCTCCACCTTCCAATCCAGCTGCTGCTGCAAGCTCTGCGCCCTCACCTTCAAGCAGAACCGGCTCAGCTCCCGCTCCAGCCAAGCAGCGGTCCCGGTGGGGAGCTCACCTGGGCCGCAATCTTCAAAGGCTACTCCTCGGTTCCCCCAGAGCTTAGACGCTCCGGTAGCGGGTGCTCCCGTGCTCCAGCCAGAGGACGCCGCCATCTCTCCATCCGCGTCCCCCCTTGGTCTTTTTTCAGCACCTCCTCTTCAGGGGCGGAGCTTTGGCTTTCGCGCCTCCACTGCTCGAGAAGACGCTCGAGTGGGAAAATCTTCGCACCCAAGATGGCGGATTCTGAAATTTTTCGGCCGGACACCACCGGCGGGACACAAGGCGCACTTCTGCCAGCCGGCAGAACGGTAAGATCCTGTTCGTGACAACAAGTTATGTCGCGGGCGGGGAGGGAGCCGTCGCTGCTGCGCTCTCGCTGGCGCTCGGGTCCGACGCTGCTGCTGCTCGGTGGCTTGAGCGGTGGACCGGATCCGGGGACTCGAGCGGCGCTCCTTGCCCGTGAGTGAAAAGGGGTGGTTTGGGTTTGGGGAGCTGGTCCGTGACGCCACCCACAGTTTGTGGTGAGGTTGGGACACCACCGCTGCTCTGGACGGGGATCCCGGGAGCGATGACAGGGAGCAGCTGAGATTTTTCTCTCCCCTCCATGCGTAGGGGGGTTGGTGGTCCCGGGGCCCGGTGAGGTGGGACGGGGAGGCAGGGTTGGCGAGATGCAGGGTCGCGGGGGCAGCGCGGTGCCAGATGGCACAGAGGTACTCACTCAGCCAAGAATGGATACAGAGTATCCGGTAAAACAAACGGCTGGATGGACGGGTCCTGCAGCCAGCTGCTGTGGTTACTCCCGGTAGGTTGATGGTGGCTGCCTTTCCCTGCACATATTGTGTATCTTCGGTCCCGATGGCTTCCCACTGGTAACCCGCTCCCCAGCTTGGATATGGGCTGGAGGAGCCCCTTTTGCCCGCAGGCTCTGGCCCTGGGAATTCTAATTGTGGCGGTAGTTGTATTTCCCTTTCTCTGTTTGGACGGTTGCCTTCAGTCGGGTCTTTGTTGCTAGGAAATCCCGGAGGTTCCAGTTGCTAATGGATTTGACCGGTTTAACAGCAACTCCAAGCCTGGTCGGGGTCCGTAGGCCCTGCCGATTTGTGCTGGCTTCTCTTCGCTCCCCGGTTCGGTACCGGCGGGCCACCACCCGTCCCTGGTCCTACGGTTCCGCGTTGATCGGCCTCTCCTGCAGACGGCCACCACCGTCTGCCAACCTTACTCTCGGTGCCCGGGCCACGTACCTGGACACGGTCAGTCTGCTCCTCTACTCCTTTACTCTAACTAACGGTTCTCTACTGTTCTTCTGACTTCCTTTCCCGCCTCCAGGACTGTGATCTCCTCAGTGGGTGGGGCCAACCACCTGGCTCCACACCCACCTGGTGTGGACATCAGCCCCTGGAGGGAGGCAACAAAGATTTGTGTGTGACTGGTGTGCCTATCTCGGGGTGTGGGGTGTGTTGTTGCAGTACCTGTGACGACCTGGCTAGTCCAGGGCGCCACACAACCATAGTACGATACTTCATGTAAGTAATCAAAGAAAATGCAGTGAAAAGCACTATAAAAACATTAAACAAAATAACAAATACACTAGTCCTATGTGTTTTGAGCACTAATGGTCTTAATCAAAGCCTATGATTATGAGCTGTAGTGTTCAAATGCAAAGGCCTAGTGTGTTTATTTTATTTTTTTCCTTTTGATATTTAATTTTTACCAATTAATAGTGCTTTTATAGTCCTTTTCATCTTGGTTGCTGGATGTCTTCCTATCAGGGACGAAGTTGAAGTTACGCAGGGGATGGATATTTCAGCAATACAATGATCCAAAACACCGCTCCAAATCTACTCAGGCATTCATGCAGAGGAACAATTACAATGTTCTGGAATGGCCATCCCAGTCCCCAGACCTGAATATCATTGAACATCTGGGGGATGATTTGAAGCGTGCTGTCCATGCTCGGCGACCATCAAACTTAACTGAACTGGAATTGTTTTGTAAACAGGAATGGTCAAATATACCTTCATCCAGGAACTCATTAAAAGCTACAGGAAGCGACTAGAGGCTGTTATTTTTGCAAAAGGAGGATCTACAAAATATTAATGTCACTTTTATGTTGAGGTGCCCATACTTTTGCACCGGTCAAATTTTGTTTAAAAGCGGATTGCACATTTTCTGTTACTACAATAAACCTCATTTCAATCCAGAAATATTACTGAGTCCATCAGTTATTAGATATATGAAACTGAAATAGTTGTTGCAAAAAGCCAAATTGTTATAAAGAAAAAAGGTTAACATTAATAGGGGTGCCCAAACATTTTCATATGACTGTAGTTTCATTAAATATTTTGAGTTGAAATTTCTCTTTTTAAGCTTCATGTACTAGTGCAAGTACTGTGTATATTTTCCCAGTAACTGAACGTGTTTATAATACTTGACTTGATAGTGTTTATCTATTGGAGTGAATGCTTCCACAGTCATTTTGAGAGTCTCAGGGCAAATTACAGTTTAAGAATGTTACCCTACGCAATCAGATCTGTATAATTAGGTATTACTTAAATCCAGCTTTTATCTCAGTGGGGGATTTTACTAACTAAAACAACAGACAATTTCATATATGTTTCATTAAAGACACAAAAAAAATCCTCTGACAAAATTGTAACAATTGTCTGACATACGTAAACCATTTCCAGGGAAGGCTTTAACTGAAAATTACACCAGGATCCCAAAGGAGTAAATTCCGCAAAGTAATAGCATTTAGATGACAAAGAAATTACCGGAATCACGTAACTGACGACTGTTGTGCAAATACGGCTGTTTGATGCTCACTGTATGCTTCTTTTATACTCTCAGTTTTCTGTCATTTTCATGAAATGTATATCTTTCCTAATCCTGTTATCCAAAAATCTTCCTGTGAATTCACCAATCTGCTTGTTTTACCGATAGAGCCAAAAGTATGTCTTTTCTAATTGCCCTGCTTGCCTCCTCTGCAGGAACGCTGTAATTAGAGGTAATCGGTCTAATTTTCCCTCTTCTCTAATCATTATTGAAGCAAACGTGTTCTACTTAAAACAAACTAATCCCTAAAAAAAAGATACTGTCACATTCCCGAACGGCGTGGGAGGAGGAAGATGTCTTCTCCGCCTACTCAGGATAATTTATAGGTCTTAGAATAAAACATTTTTTTTTTCTTTGGTTGATCTGTCAGTGGATTATTGAAAGTGTCATTGAATTGATGCTTTGTGTTTAAAAAAAAAAAGAAAAGAAAAGAAAAAGCAGGAGAGGAAAAAAAAAGCATTATGAGAATGTATAACAGCTCTGAGTAGATTCAGTCCATTAAATGCAAGGTCAGAATTCCTCGGTTAACTCTAGCCAGTCTGCACGGCAAAAGCATTGTGAGAATTACAGAAAAACACAGTTAAGATGCAGAGCCACGTGTCCTGGTGATTGTTGGCTGAGTTATGAAGCAGGCTGAATGTCATTTACAGATCAAGCTTCTGGCCTTCTGAGGAAGTATGTGCAATGAATGTGTATATTTTTTTTTATTTAAAAAGGTGAATTATCCTTTACTCTGTGCAAGTTTTTGCAGACTACTAAGAAATCAACTGATGTGCTTGCTAGAAGTTCTGACCAGAAATATCCAACAGAATATATGCCGTCTTAGGCTTCCTTGACACGTCCATGATAAAAATGCACATTTTTCACGGTCCGTGTTGAAGGTGCGTATGGCCATCCATGTGCCGTGATTTTGGCACACGTGTTCTCCGTGTGATATCCATGAACTTTTTACTCATCTGTCCCTGTGGCTGCTGTCACCAGCGCAGCTGCTTCCAGGTCCAGGTGCAGTGAATATTCATAAGCATAAAGAGCTGGCCTGGAAGCAAGTAAGAGGAGCGCTGAAGACAGCAGTGCTGGAGACAGGTAAGTATAGAAAATAATTTTATTTCAAAGACACGTGTTTTCTCCGGTACATGTCACACTGATGTCACACAGATCACCATTAGTGTGCGGGCCAAGTGACAGTGCTGCCAGGGAAAAATGGACTTTTCTCCGTATGGAGCACACGGACACACATGTGCACCACACGGGCACATATCCATGAAAAAACATGGATGTGTGTTCAGACCCATTGATTTTAAAGGGTCTGCGTATTTCCGTGTCTCCGGTACGTATGAAAATGGACGTCATATGTACCGGAATCACAGACATGTGGAGGGGGCCTTAAGAAGACCTTTTTTACTGTACTATATATTCCTTTTTCTGGTGAAGTGATGAGACACCCAATTCTATTGCACTTGCTCCTGTTTTTTGTCAAGCTTTTGCTGTTTTGTGCCTCTTTTTGTTTGCGCCAAACTTGTCTTTCCATTTACACCCTCTTTGAAGTCTATTTTATATCCCTTCTTATTTTTTTTCTGTTAGGTTAGGATTTCCAAATGTTTTGGCCTGATTCATTATTCGCAAGTTTGCAAAAGGTCACAAACTTTGTTGCAAACATACACAAGTCCTTCCTAGGAGTGATTTTATGTACTGCAGGAACTTTTTTTTACTATTTTTGGTGACAATTTGCAAATCGGGGGATTTTGTCTGTGCTCTAAAAAAAAAATTGCAAAAAATGTTAAAGACAAAAAAAAAGACTACTTTTGACTTTGCGCAGAATTCATGAACCATGTGAATAATTTTAATGAATTTGGAACAAAAAACAACAAATACAAGATTAAAAAGTGAGAAAAAACCCCCGCAATTAATGAATGGGACCCATAGGGGTAAATTTATCAAAGAGTTTGAAAAAAAAAAAAAAATGCTGGAGTGTTCCTTAAATGATTTTTGACATAATTAAGAAGGTTTATATCGATAGCCTACAGTTTTTATGCATGACCAAAATGTTATCCATCCAACAGTTTCCTCACCACATTTTTCCTCACCACATCCACAGCACTAGCATTAAAATCCCACAGCGTGGAATCTTCAACCAGAAAGAAAAAAAAGGTGGCACTCACCAAATAAAAAATCTTCATTTATTAAACAATTCAGACATATTAAAGCAGAGGGGGATGCAGGGGGCATCAGGTATGATGGCGACCGTTTTGCGCCTGCAGGCGATTTGTTGAGTCCAGAATCACTCTGTGGGTTAGCAGGTCTGACAGCGCTTATCCTCGCAGCACTCCCCAGCTCCCTGGACCTCTTGGAGTAATTAATCTTCAGGAGCGACGTGGTATTTATTTGTACCCACCATCTATTTTTGGACTCTCTTTTTGGATTCTACTTGTCAACTCTTATCTGGAGATTCTATTCACATGGATATTCACTCCAGCTAATTGTTTGGGAGATTCCTGTACAGACATTCACTCTAGCTAATTATTTGGAAGGGTGAGTGTTATGTTTTGATATTAGTGTATACAGCATGGGTCCTTTTTTGTAACTATTTGTAGCAATTTATAACACTGCTACTCTGAAACATTGTCATTTTGGGATCTCTGCTTGCAGACTTCTGTATAGGGCTATTCACATTGGTTATATGTTTGAGGGCTGATTATTATAATTAGCTATCACCTTTTCTGCCCTCTTGTTCTCTTTGTCTCAAATAATATCAACTTTTATAGTGCCTAGCTCAGGGGTTCTTTCTTATATTTAGTTTTTTTTTATGTGGTAATGTACAGTGCCTACAAGTAGTATTCAACCCCCTGCAGATTTAGCAGGTTTACACATTCGGAATTAACTTGGCATTGTGACATTTGGACTGTAGATCAGCCTGGAAGTGTGAAATGCACTGCAGCAAAAAAGAATGTTACTTCTTTATTTGTTTTTTTTTTTTTTAAATGGTGAAAAGTTTATTCAGAGGGTCATTTATTATTCAACCCCTCAAACCACCAGAATTCTGTTTGGTTCCCCTAAAGTATTAAGAAGTATTTCAGGCACAAAGAACAATGAGCTTCACATGTTTGGATTAATTATCTCTTTTTCCAGCCTTTTCTGACTAATTAAGACCCTCCCCAAACTTGTGAACAGCACTCATACTTGGTCAACATGGGAAAGACAAAGGAGCATTCCAAGGCCATTAGAGAAAAGATCGTGGAGGGTCACAAGGCTGGCAAGGGGTACAAAACCCTTTCCAAGGAGTTGGGCCTACCTGTCTCCACTGTTGGGAGCATCATCCGGAAGTGAAAGGCTTATGGAACTACTGTTAGCCTTCCACCTCCTGGACAGCCTTTGAAAGTTTCCACCCGTGCCGAGGCCAGGCTTGTCCGAAGAGTCAAGGCTAACCCAAGGACAACAAGGAAGGAGCTCCGGGAAGATCTCATGGCAGTGGGGACATTGGTTTCAGTCAATACCATAAGTAACGTACTCCACCGCAATGGTCTCCGTTCCAGACGAGCCCGTAAGGTACCTTTACTTTCAAAGCGTCATGTCAAGGCTCATCTACAGTTTGCTCATGATTACTTGGAGGACTCTGAGACAGACTGGTTCAAGGTTCTCTGGTCTGATGAGACCAAGATCGAGATCTTTGGTGCCAACCACACACGTGACGTTTGGAGACTGGATGGCACTGCATACGACCCCAAGCATACCATCCCTACAGTCAAGCATGGTGGTGGCAGCATCATGCTGTGTGGCTGTTTCTCAGCCAAGGGGCCTGGCCATCTGGTCCGCATCCATGGGAAGATGGATAGCACGGCCTACCTGGAGATTTTGGCCAAGAACCTCCGCTCCTCCATCAAGGATCTTAAGATGGGTCGTCATTTCATCTTCCAACAAGACAACGACCCAAAGCACACAGCCAAGAAAACCAAGGCCTGGTTCAAGAGGGAAAAAATCAAGGTGTTGCAGTGGCCTAGTCAGTCTCCTGACCTTAACCCAATTGAAAACCTGTGGAAGGAGCTCAAGATTAAAGTCCACATGAGACACCCAAAGTTGGAGAAGATCTGCATGGAGGAGTGGGCCAAGATAACTCCAGAGACCTGTGCCGGCCTGATCAGGTCTTATAAAAGACGATTATTAGCTGTAATTGCAAACAAGGGTTATTCCACAAAATATTAAACCTAGGGGTTGAATAATAATTGACCCACACTTTTATGTTTAAAATGTATTAAAATTTAACTGAGCAACATAACTTGTTGGTTTGTAAGATTTATGCATCTGTTAATAAATCCTGCTCTTGTTTGAAGTTTGCAGGCTCTAACTTATTTGCATCTTATCAAACCTGCTAAATCTGAAGGGGGTTGAATACTACTTGTAGGCACTGTATAATCTCTGTGGGGCCTCAGTGTTGTGACCCCCCTCCTCACTATGTGACTGCATTGACATTAAACATAGCAGCAGGGGGGCTGCATGGCCTCCATTCCAACTCTTCCTTGCTGTCAAGTATTCTGTGAGGTGATACATAATTAATATTTTTGTGGGATAACCCCTTTATGTTGAGGATGATTATGCTATGCCAGTGATTATATAAGTTTCCAAGTTTCCATCTAAGTATAAGAGCCATAGAAGTGGATCACTTATTATGTTATTTTGGTGTTTCAATTAGTTTATTAAAAAAAGACAAATACATTGTGCCTGTGAATTATAAACGTTTTCCAAAAAAATTAAATTAATTTGACCAGCCTGCTTGTTCCTTACTTTATGATTGATATGGATATTTGACTGATACTTGTTTGTGAGCTCAGTGTACTTCATCAGGATAACATCGAGCTTTATTTCCTGATTGACTTAGTAAATTATAATTTACTATAATTTAAAGGGAATTTTTCAAAAGGTTTTAGCTACTTCATCTGAAAGCAGCATAGTGTATGCAAAGAGATTCTGAATCCAACGTTATATGACCTAGATTACTGGGTATAGCCAATTTGACACAATCAAAGATTTTAGATTTAGCAAAGTAGCCAAGGTTTTTTTTGCAGTTTTTTAGCTGCCGCCACCAACATCAGTCTTTTAGTGTACATTTCTATAGACAGAAGCTGAAAATCACAGAAGGGGGTGGAGTCGGATTTGAGCTCATGCTCTTCTCAATCAGACTAATGGTAAAGTTACTGACACTTAAGTTAAAATTTAGGTAAAGAAAAACACACTTGTGATAAGAGACACATGGCTGAAATCTCTCTGTTAACCCATTCAGCATGTTGTTTCCAGATTACATAGCATAAACCTGCTGACAGATTGCCTTTAAGTGCACAATTTAAATACTTTTATGTAAATTACATCATATAAGATTTTGCCAAAATGTTAATCTTGTCATTTGTAACAGTAATTGAATTATACGCTGTAGTTCAGAATTTCAATTAATAGTGAACAGAAATCATCCCCTAACACATTAGTTATCCCTAAAGACTTCTCCATACAGAGGAACGCTTGGCTTGGCAGAGAATTTCTATGTTCTCTATGGAAGCTGCTGCCGAAATCATCAGTCATGTGAGCTTATCTACCTGACAAACAGAAGGATTGGTCATTGAAATTCCAATGGCCTTTCCGACATTAGTTGTTGGGAAGAGTCGGAAGGCCTTGATACACATTACACTTTTTGACAATCCCACTGATATTTATGTGTTTGGCGGACTTTATTCTAATGTGTATGGGAGGCTTTACATCTTATTTTTGTTGAGTTAGAAAATATCCGTATGTAATATTCAGGGCTTAGGGACTTGGAAACATGTTATTCTAAGTTATTCTAATTGTCAAAGTGACCATATACATTTCCATTCTTAAGTGTTGTTGGGATTTGGTCCATACATAAAAAATCCCATTACATTTTAAAGGTTAATGTACAAAATAGAAATCTGAATAACCACAATCTCCTAGTCTTTCATTAAAGGCATCTTTCACAGCTCAAGAAGGATTAATGTACATCAATTGTGTGCAAACCATTTGTGAGTAGAACAAATTCCAATCTTATCCCTGAGGTTTGCGCTATTCCCATTGTGGTCTTATCAAGACTCTGATTGTCTAGAAGCACAAAAGCAAACAGTCCGTGAGGTAGGAAGCAATTTGCAGTCGAGATGTTTTAAAAAAAAATATTCTTCCCAATAATAGTGGCGCTGATAACACAGTAAGCTGAAAATGAATTTGTTATATGAGGCAGAAGCTGAGGCTTATGTATGAAGAGCGTCTCCGTTAAGACAACACTTCAGAGATTTCCATTCCCTCTGCTGTTGCAGGTGCTCGGTTCTCAGTTAATTATTTTTCACAGCCAAAACAACAGTCTGAAACTTCCGAGCCCATGGTGCGCTTCTAGCCCCCTACCCTCCTGGTATTAGTAAATCATGCAGATCACCTTTGGTTTACTCACCATTTCAGCTCCTGGCGCCAGACTTCTGCACTCTGATGCTTTAGGTCCCAAGAAAGCCATTAAAAATCTTTTATTAGACCATTCAATGCTAAATTACAATGTTCACAAATAGATATAGATTATTATTATCATGAAATGAAGATACCAGTAACTCCAGCCTCTCACAGTATGGGATAACACAATGCTTTACACTAACTAGTTAAAAGAAGAGGACCATTAACATCTCTGCTCCCTGAGAAACAATGGTATCACCGCTGACTAATATATGGTTCCTATTTTCTTCTGTAATCTTGATAATCTGCAATGAATAGTGTTTTCTTCATGCACAATGGTTTTTTTTAGCTCCTAAAAAACATCAAACATTAACAAAGGTTTTAATTGCATTTATTTTTGATTCCATTGTATTTGTATCATATTTTTTCATGCATTGTAAAATTTATAGATAAGATTTTAGATCTGTTAAAAAAAAAATGTAGGGTAAACGCCCCCACCCCCATAAAACGTCTAAATGAAAACACCATGAAAAATGCCACAGAAAACCTAATGTGAATTCAGGCTTATAACACTAGCGTATTTCACGAGGACCATGCACTATTTTTGGTTATTTCATCTAATGATTATTTTTTTATCTTATGAAGGAGCATACTGTACTCAGTTAAATACAGACCTACGTTGAATTATTAGCTATTATTTATATTTTTAGAGCTTCATTGATTCTATGGTACTTTATGTGTAAAAAGAGTTTACATACAAAATATAAATTTAAAATACAAGGAATGTAAGAACAGTGACATATTGGTACAGAAGGGAGAGGACACTGCTCGAACAGGTTTACAGCCTACATGGAAATGAGAAAGGAGACAGTATGTTAGGGCGTTGCAGAAGCTCCGGTGGTGGTGAGGTGACAGTTAAGTCATTGAAGGCTGCAATCTTATTTCAAAAGATGGTTGTCACACTAGGTACAGGGAAGTACTAAGCAAACAGTGAAAGGGAAGTGAAATCCTGTGTCTAAGGAAAGGGAAGATGATGACCCCTCACCAAACCTACTCCTGGTCACTGGAGTCCCTCAGCACCCTAAATAGGTTCCGCACCTATGTGCTGAGCTGGATATGTGACCCCAGGTGTCCCTAGTGCTGGACCCTAAATACGGAAGAAATGGGATGAGCTCTTCGTCATCCCCACTAAACACTATAAACGACATAAGGGGGGCATACAGGGGGAAAATGTATGAGCTACTTATCTACAAAAGACTTAGGTAGAAGTTCAGCAAAGTTTTAAGCAACAATACCACAGAGGAGTATAAGAAACCTGCTTGCAACCAAGGCTTGAATGAACTGAAAATATCATTAACACCAGTCCAAGGAAGGAAGGAGTATTGAAGCACCAAGATAATGTTGATGTTAAGCCGTTGCGTAAAAGGCGAGCTCCTGCTGGGTCCAAAAGGGGACAGATGAATCCAGCAGGAAAAAGCTACCTATACCAATAAATACTGACAGCAGAAACAACGGAAAGTTGGGGAGTATTCTGCTCAGCCAAATGCTGTGACCTTCTATGGCCAAAAACTACATGACTGTCTGTCACCCATGCCATACCTGTGACAATGGATTTTCAAGTATCTTCTGAGGGTTATGAATGTTGGAGACAATCGTACATGTAGAGGCATAGAATTGCAGAGGAAGGGGCATACTCAGGAGAAGTCCTGGAGGCGATTGGGTCAGCAATAGAGATGAGCAAACCCAAGGTCCGGTGTTTGCATCAAACACAGACTTTACAATAAAAACAGAATTTGGATTCAGCGTTCGATTGCTTTATGTATGAACACCACTTGCGCGAGCATCGCTGTAACATAGTAACATATTAACATAGTAACATGGTTTGTAAGGCGGAAGGAAGACATTATATCCATCTAGTTCAGCCTATTTTTAGTGCAGCTGTTCTGCAGTGTTGAACCAGGGGAAGCCAATTTTCTTCATAGGGAAAAATATTCTTTCCCGACTCCTAATCTGGGTCAACTAACTACCTGTAATATTATGTTATTCATAACCTTCTATACTGTTGCTTTCAAGAAAAGCATTCATTCCTCTCTTACAGTCATATGAAAAAGTTTGGGCACCCCTATTAATGTTAACCTTTTTTCTTTATAACAATTTGGGGTTTTGCAACAGCTATTTCAGTTTCATATATCTAATAACTGATGGACTGAGTACTATTTCTGGACTGAAATGAGGTTTATTGTACTAACAGAAAATCTGCAATCCACATTTAAACAAAATTTGATCGGTGCAAAAGTATGGGCACCTTTATCAATTTCTTGATTTGAACACTCCTAACTACTTTTTACTGACTTACTAAAGCACTAAATTGGTTTTGTAACCTCATTGAGCTTTGAACTTCATAGGCAGGTGTATCCAATCATGAGAAAAGGTATTTAAGGTGGCCACTTGCAAGTTGTTCTCCTATTTGAATCTCCTATGAAGAGTGGCATCATGGGCTCCTCAAAACAACTCTCAAATGATCTGAAAACAAAGATTATTCAACATAGTTGTTCAGGGGAAGGATACAAAAAATTGTCTAAGAGATTTAAACTGTCAGTTTCCACTGTGAGGAACATTGTAAGGAAATGGAAGAACACAGGTCCAGTTCTTGTTAAGCCCAGAAGTGGCAGGCCAAGAAAAATATCAGAAAGACAGAGAAGAAGAATGGTGAGAACAGTCAAGGACAATCCACAGACCACCTCCAAAGACCTGCAGCATCATCTTGCTGCAGATGGTGTCAATGTGCATTGGTCAACAATACAGCGCACGTTGCAGAAGGAGAAGCTGTATGGGAGAGGGATGCGAAAGAAGCCGTTTCTGCAAGCACGCCACAAGCAGAGTCGCCTGAGGTATGCAAAAGCACATTTGGACAAGCCAGTTACATTTTGGAAGAAGGTCCTGTGGACTGATGAAACAACGATTGAGTTGTTTGGTCATACAAAAAGGCGTTATGCATGGAGGCAAAAAAACACGGCATTCCGAGAAAAGCAATTGCTACCCACAGTAACATTTGGTGGAGGTTCCATCATGCTTTGGGGCTGTGTGGCCAATGCCGGCACCGGGAATAATGTTAAAGTTGAGGGTCGCATGGATTCAACTCAGTATCAGCAAATTCTTGACAATAATGTGCAAGAATCATTGACGAATTTGAAGTTACGCAGGGGATGGATATTTCAGCAAGACAATGATCCAAAGCACCGCTCAAAATCTACTCAGGCATTCATGCAGAGGAACAATTACAATGTTCTGGAATGGCCATCTTAGTCCCCAGGCCTGAATATCATTGAAAATCTGTGGGATGATTTGTAGCGTGCTGTCCATGCTCGGCGACCCTCAAACTTAACTGAACTGGAATTGTTTTGTAAACAGGAATGGTCAAATATATCTTCATCCAGGATCTCATGAAAACTACAGGAAGCGACTAGAGGCTGTTATTTTTGCAAAAGGAGGATCTACAAAATATAAATGTCACTTTTATGTTGAGGTGCCCATACTTTTGCACTGGTCAAATTTTGTTTAAATGTGGATTGCACATTTTCTGTTAGTACAATAAACCTCATTTCAATCCAGAAATATTACTGAGTCCATCAGTTATTAGATATATGAAACTGAAATAGCTGTTGCAAAAACCCAAATTCTTATAAAGAAAAAAGGTTAACATTAATAGGGGTGCCCAAACATTTTCATATGACTGTAAATTCATTCAGTGAGTTTGCCATCACCACTTCCCCAGGAAGAGAGTTCCAGAGCCTCACTGCTCTTACCATGAACAACCCTCTTCTATGCTGATGTTGAAATTTTCTTTCTTCCAATCGAAGAGAATGCCCCCTTGTTCTTGGGAGAGATCTCTATATTGCCCTCTGATATACTTGTACATATTTATTAGGTCTCCCCTAGGTCTTCTCTTTTCTAGAGTAAATAGACCTAATTTTGATAACCTTTCTGGGTATTGTAATGCACCCACTCCACTTATTATTTTAGTTGCCCGCCTCTGAACTCTTTCAAGATCAGTAATGTCTTTCTTGAGCACTGGAGCCCAAAATTGCACACAATACTCCAAGTGTGGTCTGACGAGTGATTTGTACAGAGAGAGAATGATGTTTTCATCTCGTGCCCCCAGACCTCTTCTAATGCATCCCATCCCCCTATTTGCTTTGGTGGCAGCTGCCTGACACTGGGCACTCCAATTTAGCTTCTTATTGACTAAGATGCCTAAGGGGCACTTTGCACACTACGACATCGCAGGTGCGATGTTGGTGGGGTCAAATCTAAAGTGACGCACATCCAGTGTCACTGTCGACATCGTGGTGTGTAAAACATTTTTGATACAATTAACGAGCACAAAAGCGTCGAAATCGTATCATCGGAGTAGCGTCGGACATTCCCATAATTTGGGGAAGACCGATGTTACGATGTTGTTCCTCGCTGTGTGTGAAGCCGCAGGAGCGAGGAACATCTCCTACCTGCGTCCCGGCCGGCTATGCGGAAGGAAGCAGGTGGGCAGGAGGTTTACGTCCCGCCACATCTCCGCCCCTCCGCTTCTATTGGCCGCCTGCCGTATGACGTCGCTATGATGCCGTATGACCCACCCCCTTAGGAAGGAGGCGGTTCGCCGGACAGAGCGACGTCGCAGGGCAGGTGAGTGCATGTGAAGCTGCCGTAGCGATAATCTTCACTACGACAGCTATCACCATGATATCGCAGCTGCGACGGGGGCGGGGACTATCGCGCTCGGCATCGCAGCATCGGCTTGCGATGTCGTAGTGTGCAAAGGACCCCTTAGTCTTTTTCCATGTCTGATTTCCCCAGCAGTTTTCCATTAAGTCAGTAATCGTAGCATCTGTTTCTCCTTCCCATGTGTATAACCTTACATTTATCAGTGTTAAACCTCATTTGCCATTTTTCAGCCCAATTCTCCAATTTACTCAAATCCATCTGTAGTTGCAAGCTGTCCTCCTTTTTGTTAACCTTACATAGTTTTGTATCATCTGCAAATACTGACATTTTACTCTGTAAGCCATTCACCAGATCATTAATAAATATATTAAAAAGTAGAGGTCCCAGTACAGACCCCTGTGGTACCCCACTAGTAACCCTTGCCCAATCTGAGAATGCACCATTAATAACCACTCTTTGTTTTCTATCACTAAGCCAGCTACCTACTCATCTACACATATTTTCCCCGAGCCCAAGCTTTCTCATTTTACTTATCAATCTTTTATGTGGGACAATGTCAAATGCTTTACTAAAGTCAAGATAAATGACATCCAATGATTCTCCTCGGTCCATGTGAGAGCTTACATCCTCATAGAAGCTGATCAGTGCTTGGCTACACTCGGTGCTCAGCCCAGTGCTAGCCGTTTGCAGTGTTTGAAAGGCTCACACTGTGGGTAAATACATGTAGCTTGCAGGAAACAAATTCAAGCCCCCTGTCATTGAAGTGATCTGTTTATGGCTAGCTGCGTGTGGGCTGAGACCCGAATTGCCCAATTAGTGTCTTCAATTGGGATTCAGGTCAAGTCTTGGTCCCAAATCAAACTTCATCTATAGTCCAAATGAACCCGCTGATCCAAACTTCAACGGGTCCGCTTATCTCCAGCAGCACATGAAAATGAAAGAGAGAAGTAGGTCTGGTGATTACATATGGGGAGGTAGCAGGAGATTAATTTGAATATTTATAGAGAAGACATTATGGACAAGTCATAGAAAGCTGATTAAAATGATACCTTGATATTTGTGATACAATATTTTAATCCAAAGAAATTCATGCTTTTTTATATAAATGAGATGTTCAGGGCCGGCGTCAGAACACGGTGCACCCGGGAAACTGCCAAGTCCCTGAACCGACGGGGTTCCCACTCGCCATGGCCGTGGCGGTAATGTCTTCTGCGGCCCCCAAGGTGAGTTCCCGGGATGGCAGTGCTTGGGTCGGCAGCAGCACTTTCCTTGCTGCCGGCCCTTTAAACTCAAACTTGCAACCAGCATTCAATGAGGAATGCTGCATGCAGAGGCATTAAAGTTCATCTGTTGGTAGTGCATGGTGTGTCAGGCAGTATCCCTCAGCACAGCGTATGCACCCTCAAGCTGTGTGGGCCCCACCCATCCAGCTGAGCTGTGTGTGCCCCCCCCTGAGCTGTATTGACCCCCACACCTGAGCTGTATGTGCCCCCTGAGCTGTATCTGACTCCCATACATAGCTGTATGGACCACCTTTCAGAGCTGTTTGTACCCATACAAAGCTGTATGTGCCCCTTCCTGAGCTGTTTGGCCCCCTTCCGAGGTGTGTAGCTCCCTCCACCAGAGCTGTATGTGACTCCCAAGAGCTGTATGGCCACAGTCCTGACGTGTATGGGACCATCTCCCAGAGCTGTTTGTGCCCCAAAAGATTTATGTTCCCCCTGAGCTGCCTGAGCCCCACCTGAGCTGTATCTGCCCCGCAGAGCTGTATGTCCCCCCAGAGCTGTATGTGCCCCCAGAGCTGTATGTGTGGACCACCAGAGCTATATGTGCAGCTCCCCAGAGCTATATGTGTGAACCCCAGAGACATATGTGCAGTCTAGCAGAGCTGTATGTGCCTGCCATAGCTGTATCTGCCCCCCAGAGCTGTGTGTGCCCCCAGAGCTGTATGCTGCCCCAATAACATCTATGCCCCTCAGTAATATGTATGTCCCCAGTAACATGTATTCCCCTCAGTAATGTGTATGCCCCCAAGTAATATGTATGCCCCCTTAGTAATGTGTTTGCCTGCCCAGTAATGTATATGCCCAAGCTCCTCCTGTTATATATATACTGTAGCCCCCAGCCCCTCCTGTGATGCATATTCTGTAACCCCCAGCCCCTCCTGTGATGTATATTCTGCAGCCCCTCCTGTAATGTACTGTATATACTTTAGCCCCCAGCCCCTCCTGTTATGTATATACTGTATTCCCAGTCCCTCCTGTGATGTATATACTTTAGCCCCTGCCCCTCTTATGATGCATTTACTGTAACCCCCAGCCCCTTCTGTGATTTATATACAGCAATGTCAATGTGCACTGTGTGGCCAGCATTTCCATATGAAAAATATCTATAATATGTCTGTGTGCATGTATGATGTGTATCTATGTACGTCAATGTGTATGACTGTGTATATAGTTATGTCTATTTGTATGCATTTTTGTGAATTTGTATGTATATGTACATATGCCTATTTGTGTACATATATGTGTATGTGCGTGTCTGTGTGTGCATGGGGCCTACTGAGACTCTTTCACCCGGAGTCCACAAAAACCTGGAGCCAGCCCTGGAGATGTTACAGGCTATGGATGGACATTGATCTGCATGAGAATTTGCCTTCGAACCTTATTGTAAATAGAATGGGGAGTTACCAGTGTGATAACCAATCTCTGCTCTCTTGATCTCACTGTAGAGCTGTGTGTGATTATAACTGACACATCTGCATATTCCTTTCAGGGCTTCTCCTCCTAACTCACAGGCAGAAAGGGGTGCAATATTGTTGCAATACTACAGAGATGTGAGAGCTGCAGAAAATGTGTTTGTAAGTAGAGTTGAGCGAACCTCAGGCTCGAGGCTTAGGGTTCGGGCTCTGTTTACACCAACAATGTCCTGTCAAAAACAATGATTTTTTTTTTAACCAAGGTAAAAGATAATTACTTATCCAGTGACTGTTACGGGGGGACCGGCAGATTAGGACAAGGGGGTATATATCCCAATCGCCAGTTGGGGCCCACCGTGCTCCAAATGACAATGGAGCTGCTGGCACCCTGTGGGTTAGGCGAAGACTATAGAGCTGATGACTCAGAGATAACCCAGGAGACCTGTGAATCAGTCACGTGTGTAGGGACACGTCAAACCGGACGACCCAGTTAGCGTTTCGGTGGAGCGGGCGCTACTCCGACCACGTGTGTAGGGAACACGTCAGGCCGGATGGTAACCAGTTAGCGTTGACCGAGAAGACAGCGCCCTGTCGGCCACGTGTGTAAGACACATCAGGCTGAGCGGTCCTTCGATTAGCGTTTCTGGTCACCACTAGACTGGCCACGTGTGTGAAGGACACGTCAGACCACGTAGTCACACCAGTAGCATTTGACTGGGAAGCCAAGGAGAGAAATAGGGTTCACACACCCAATCCAGGAACACCCTGTTAACTCCACAGGGGTTCTGGAATACGCTGTCCATGCGCGTAGATGGCACAACCGGACAGGTGACGCAGCAGGTATGCTGTCCGTGTGCGCAGAGAACACAACCGGACAAGTAACGCAACAGGTATGCTGTCCGTGTGCGTAGGAGGCACAAACGGACAGGTGACACAGCAGCCGCAGTCCAGTTAACACCACTGGACTGCTATAGCACAACTGGAACGGCAGCAAGGAAGCACGGCGCCTGACCCTGATGTGCCGAGCCACGAATCTTGGCATGACAGGCACCGTTCGCTTAGCCCTACCTACCGCTTCCAACAAAGCTTAAGCCACCATGAACTCTAAATGAAGACTGCGCACCTCCATGTTGTCTCCAGCCCTTTTTATAACCTGGGTCCACCCCAAACCTAGGGTAGAACCACCAAGGTCCAATAGCAGAGCGCCATGTCAGCAGCGACGTCACCAGCGGCCTATCCGGAACCGCCACATCATTGATGACCTCATGGCAGCCACGCCCCAAACACTTCACCAGTCATCGTCTGACGACCAATGGTGAGGTGCCAGATCACAGGGGCGGGCCTCTGCGAGCCAGTTCAGAGTGGCCACGTCATCAGGACACCTGACACCCTCTGCCCTATCAGGGCCTGCCACCTCACGGACATGCTCAGTGAGGTCCTTACCGGACCTAGCCTCTGATGCACTAAGTGCCTGAGCATGCTCAGTAGCCTGAACAACAGACTCATAAAATCAGACTATCTGCCTGAGCATGCTCAGTAGGAACATCCCAGAACTTAGACACAGCACGAAGTCCAAGTACCTGTGCAAAGAGGCTGTTAGGATTAATTGTGGCAGCATGCTCAATAGCCTGAACTGAGGACTTGGTCTCAGAAATGACACAATCAGGCTGAGCATGCTCAGTAGGCAAAACACCAGACTTAGACTTTGGCTGGGGTAAATCGGCGCACGCATGTGCACTAGCCGCCTCTCCACACTTAGATGTGGTGGAAGAAGCAGCCAACTGGACGACCCGAGGCACGGCCATGAATGGCAGCCGGCGCCTGGGCGCAACAGGAACCACAGCAGGCTGCTTGCGGCTATGGCGTTCGTAACAAGTGACTTCATTGTTGAATAGATATGGACAAATTAACAATGAAGTCACTGGACAATGTTTTCAAATTGAGGAACATTTCACTGGTGACAAAAATAAGACTAGTACATAGTCCTGGTCTTTTCCGTAGTAACATATGGATGCAAACCTGAGCAATAAAAGAACAAAACAGCCGAAGAATTAACGCCTTTGAAATGTGGTGCTGGAGAAGGATGTTATCAATACCATGGATGACAAGAAGAACAAGCAAATCAATTTTGGAACAAATCAAGCCAGAAATGTCACTCGAAGCAAAGATCACCAAGCTATGACTTGTCTACTTTAGACACATAAAGCGAAGAGTGCAATCACTGGAGAATGACATCGTGGTTGGAAGAAGAGAAGGAAAAAAAGAGTAAGACCAGCAAACTAATGGCTTGATACTATCATCAAAACAGTGGAGTAGACCCTCGTGGTGGCTCACACAAGATCGATCTTCCTACAAATCATTCATCCATAAAATCATTATGGCTCAAGATTTTGATTCATCAGTTTATCATCAGCCTGTTTACACTGCACTGCAATGATCATGGGGTGCAATGTTAGTCCGCCTCCACGTGGTGCACCCTGGGTAACGCTAAAGGACTAACAATCTTGATGACGAAACAATCAAATTATATCTAGATTTCCTGGTCAGTATATCTTACATCATACCTGATAATCAACAGAGGAACAAAGGAACAACTTTGACAATGCCTAAAAAATATAATGGTATTGTCACAAATGTCACTCCTCAAATGAAAAATCTTGGACCCCTGGTGAATATCTGCCAAATTAATATTGAAGGTATCAGCCACCTAAAATGTGTTTTCCTCCACAAGTTCCTCACTGATAACAAAATAGATGTACTTGTTCTTCAGGAAACGCATGTTGAAAATGAAGATCAACTCCTAGTGTTTGTGGCTCCATCTATGGCTTTGATCTAATTGCTGCTACATATGACTCTCATTACGGTGTAGCCACATATGTGAAAGGTAACATTGAAAACACAATGCTTGTATCTATATCTGTTGAAAATGACATCCATGAAGTTGTGAGCAAAGTTGGGGATATCACAATTGTTAATATTTACAAGCCTCCTGAAGTACAATGGCCCACAGAAGTCATTCATGTTCACCCACACCCTACTGTATACATAGGAGATTTTAATAGCCACCATGAGCTTTGGCAATATGCTAGCAACAATGACAATGGCGAGCATCTGGTAAACTGGTCTGAAGCGCATAATATATTCTTCGTTTTTGATGCAAAGGACTTTCCAACTTTCCAGTCAGCAGCCTGGCAGAGAGGATACAATCCTGACTTATGTTTTGTCTGACGTAATAGAAACAATCAACCTTTGTCTACATCTCGATGTGTTGTCAAACATTTCCCTCGTAGCCAGCATCGCCCTGTCATCATCACCATTGGAGTATCTATTCCTCTTGTAACATCGTATCCGCGTCCTCGATGGAACCTTGCCAAAGCCAACTGGAAGAAGTTTGCAGATCACCCTGATAAGTGTATCGGCTGGATACCTCCAATCAGTAAAAACTATGAACGGTTTTGCAAAGCAGTTATTACAGCTGCAAATAAATCAATACCACGTGGCTTTCGCAAAGAATATATGATATATATATATATATATATATATATATATATATATT
The DNA here is from genome assembly GCF_048569485.1 of Anomaloglossus baeobatrachus. Classification (NCBI taxonomy): domain Eukaryota; kingdom Metazoa; phylum Chordata; class Amphibia; order Anura; family Aromobatidae; genus Anomaloglossus; species Anomaloglossus baeobatrachus. Next base: position 538,123,342 of record NC_134356.1, on the reverse strand, counting down.
ATATATATATATATATATATATATATATCTGATGAATGTGAACAACTGTGCAGACAATTTCTTGAGAGTGAAGATGGTGAAATCGGTGAGGAATTGTTGAACAAACTGAATGCAGCACGTTGTATTAAATGGATGAAAACAGTTGAGAATTTGGAATTTAAAAGGTCAAGTAGAAAAGCATGGTCTCTTTTAAGAAAACTAGAAGGAGATCATAAAGTAAAGCAGAAAACGAATGCTATAACTCCAAATCAAATTGTAGCACACATTGTGAACATCTCAAGAAGCCCAAAAGACCGAGCTCACACCATAGAAGTTAAAAATAAGTTTAAGCTACTAAAATCATCAGTGGCGCCAACTGAAGAATACTCACGTGCTTTTACAAACTGTGACATTGAAATTGCCCTTGCTGAAACTAAAATAACAAAGCTCCCGGCTCTGATGGGATCCCTCCTGAATTTCTCAAAAACTGTGGACCTTATGCGAAAAAATGGATGGAGAATGCTCAAGTCCCTAGTAAATTAAAACATGCCAAAATAATTGCATTGTTAAAACCTGGGAAGCCTGAAGATAATCCATCAAGCTATAGACCCATTGCCTTGTTGAGTTGCTTATATAAGCTCTTAGAACGCTTAATATATAACAAAATCAGTTTAAAGATTTTCGACTCAATACTATAGAGCAAGCCGGCTTCAGACCTGCTCGAAACTGTAGTGACCAAGTCTTAGCTTTGACAATTCTCATTGAAGCTGAATTCCAGAAGAACAAGAAAGTTTCAGTGGCGTTTATCGATCTTTCTGCCGCATATGATACTGTGTGGAGGGAAGGACTTTTATTTAAATTTTTGAAGGTGATTCCATGTAAGAAAATGATGTACCTCTTGAACAATATGATTGCAAATCGAACTTTTCATCTTATTATGGGCGATTCAACCAGTTGTAAGAAATCTTTAAAGAACGGACTGGCTCAGGGATCAGTGTTGGCACCTCTCCTGTTTGCCCTGTACCTAGCTGATATTCCTAAAACAGTGTCACGGAAATTTGGATATACCGATGACTGGGCACTTGCTATGGTAAGCAATACAATGGAGGAAGCAGAGGATGTTCTTACAAAAGATCTTAGTGTAATGGGAAAGTACTTCCGACAATGGAGATTAAAACCTAACCCATCAAAAACGGAAGTTTGTTGCTTTCATTTACACAATGCAAGTGCTAAGACTGAACTTAAAGTACAATTTGAAGGCCAATCTGTTAAACACAATTTCAATCCTAAGTACTTAGGTGTAACCCTTGATAGAAGTCTAACTTTTAAATCCCATCTGGATAAATTGGCGCAGAAACTGAAAGCATGTAATAATATTATTCAGAAACTTTGTGGATCCTCCTGGGGCTCGGCAACATCTGTTTTGAGAACATCTACTCTTGCCCTGGTATACTCTGCTGCAGAATACTGTGCTCCAGCATGGTTAAATAGCTGTCATGTAAACTTAATTGACACTCAGCTGAACAACTCTTTGCGTATAATATCTGGTGCTATTAGACCTACACCTGTTCGCTGGTTACCTGTGCTGAGTCATATCGCACCCGCAAATCTAAGAAGACAAAAGCTCCTACTTAAAGAATACACTGGAGTAGTGATTAATGAAAAACTTCCAATACACAAAAATATCAGAGATGTTACAATACAACGATTGAAATCAAGACACCCACCCATCTGAACTGCAATCACCTTGCATGAACAAGACTTCAATTTAGAGGAGAAATGGTGAGAACTTTGGGTCAATGTAGTAGACGGTGATCCCCAAATGTTCCCTAATTTACAAAACCCTCCACCAGGCTTCAATCTACCAAGGAAAACATGGGTTACTCTAAATCGTATCAGAACAAACTTTGGCGTCTGTGCAGATTTTATGTATAAGTAGGGAAAATATGACTCTCCGACCTGTGACTGTGGAGCAGATGGTCAAACTATCCAGCACATTGTTGAGGAGTGCCCCCTGAGATCCTACCACGGTGACAAGAATGATTTCTACATTGTAAATGATAACGCTATTGCATATATTGAAAATCTTGATATTCAACTTTGATTTTTATTCTTTTGATATTTTTCAATCACTGTCTATTGTCTGGTGTTTATTTTTATATGATGCTAAGGTATACATTCAAATGATTATTATGCAATGATCATAAAATGAGTGTTCCATGCTGTAGTGTAAGTGCACATTGTATTAAATTCCTCAGCATTCCTCCCTGTTTGCTAGTCATTATTTTCTACGTAAAATTTACAGGGAGAGACTAAGGAGGTTATATCCAAATATGAAACCATACATACATGAGTCGATATTTGCATTTTTTCAAAACAACATAGTGTAATAAGAAAAAACTAAACAACAGCCACTTGGCATCCATTGAAACATAAGTGAAGTATTGTATATTAAAAGCTAAGAATTGATATTAAGATTTTTCGTTTATAAACACAGATTCATACTAGCAAAGGTGACAGTCTGAGTTGTATAACATTAAATGCAGACATATTGCAAAGACATTTAACTTGATAAATGTAGCCTGTTTTTTTCACACTTCAAAATGCCAGAAAATATAATGTAAATGTTTTTCATTTGTTAATTGTATGTATGTCTACAATTCAACCAAGATCATGTTTAGAAGCCACCAATGATTCAACCAATAAAACAATGTGCAGTTGTGAAAATGAAATTTAGGATTAAAAAATATCATGCTGTGGGGCATCAGATCCATAATGGACAACAGTACCAAGCCAAGTGATAAAATTAAACTTTATTCAGCAGTGGGTCACTGACTAATCAGAGGATGTTATAAAATGTATGCTAACACTGTAAATAATGCATAAGTGCCCCAATGGATAAAAGCAATATGTTTATATTCATCAATAAGTTATTTTACTATTATTATTCCGGTTGCGAAGACAATGGACGAGCTGTTAGAAGCCCCTTCTGATGTCCATTGTTGATAGATTCCCAGCTGTGACTCTGGAGGTTCTTATCTCTAAGCTGTAAATAGCTGTGAAAGCATCTGGCGGCTTCTTGGTGCGATTAATGATTTCTGAACAGACATCTATATACTAAGAAGCAAATATTTAATTTATAAGAGAAGGAAATGTATGGAATATGGAGCATAATAAACCTGTATTAATAAATGGAGATACGTAAAATCTCTATAAACTAGTTTCTCCTCCTCTCACTGTTGGGCAATCTAACTAATAGAGATGAGTGGATAGTAGGGATGAGCGGATATTTTGGAACTCAAATTTGCTGGCTATGCTGACCATGAGAGCTTACACATTACAGAAGAGAGAGAGAACCCTGCTCATAATAAGAGTTTACTCTCTTCAGAAGAGATAGAGAGGGCCCTGGTGATCAAAAGAGTTTACACTCTACAGGACAGAGAGACCCTCTGAGATCATAAAAGCTTGCACTCTACAGGAGAGAGACCGAGAGAGAGAGAGAGAGAGAGAGAGAGAGGACACTCCACTTATCATGGGAGCTTATACTCTGCAGCGGATAAAGAGAACAACCCTCATCATAAGAGCTTAAGCTCCACAGAAGAGAAAGAGAGAACTCCAGTGATCAAAAGAGCTTACACTCTACAGGAGAGATAACCTCTGTGATCATAAGAGCTTGAACTCTACAGAAGAGAGAGAAAGAGAGAAAGAGACAACCTCACTTATCATGGCAGCTTATACTCTACAGAAAAAAGAGAGAACTCCGCTCACCATAAGAGCTTATACGCTACAGAAAAAAAAGAGAGGACCGCGGTAATCAAAAGAGTTTACACTCTACAGGAGATAGATAGAACCTCTGTGATCATAAGGGCTTGCACTCTACAGGAGAACGAGAAAGAGAACCCCACTTATCATGGGAGCTTATGCTCTATAGAACAAATAGAGAACCTCCCTCATAATAAGAGCTTAAACTCTACAGAACAGAAATAGAGGACCCCAGTGATCAAAAGAGTTTACACTCTCCAGGAGAGCGACAAAGAACCTCTGTGATTATAAGAGTGTGCACCCTTCAGGAGAGAGAGGACCCCACTTATCATAGGAGCTTATACTCTTCAGAAGAAAGAGAGAACCCTGCTTATAATAAGAGCTTAAACTCTACAGAAAAGAAAGAGAGGACCCCGGTAATCATCAGTTTACACTCTACAGGAGAGACAGAGAACCTCTGTGATTATAAGATATTACACTCTACAGGAGAGAGAGAACCCCACTTATCATAGGAGCTTATACTCTACAGAAGAAAGACAGAACCCCCTCATCATAAGATTCTACAGAAAAGAAAGAGAGGACCTCAGTAATTATGAGTTTACACTCTAAATGAGAGAGATGAGACTTTGGTAATCCTAAGAGCTTGCACTTTAAAGGAGAGAATGAGGACCACTCTGACCTTAAGAGCTGACAATCTACAGAATAGGGACGGGACACTGCTGATCATATGAGCTTACAATCTACAGGAGAGAGAGAGGAGCCTACTGATCATAAGAGCTCACACTCTACAGGATAGAGAGAACTCTGCTGATCATAACAGCTTATCATACTACAGAAAACAAAGACTTATCCAGTGACACTGGAGATGATAAACAACTCTGTCATACAAATTGTGCCTCTGAGAACACAGGTGCTGATCACCACTGTACGAAACATGATAATTCATAAGATGTCATAGCTATAGGGCATTATGGGGAGGCCTGTATGGCCAAGCAGTAAGACATTAGTCCACTCTGATGTTCAACAGTTTGGGAAATGGTGCAGGGTAAGTTTCCTTTTCTTGAAAACCACAAATCAAATCTCGAAGTATTTGAATTCGTAGTTCAGGAAATTTGAGTGGAACTTCCCCAAATCGATCACTCATTTTTCCTAAATAGAGCTGTGCCATTGTTGAAGGTACTCTTTTATAAGAAAAATGCAATGTAAAATTCGGCTCTTTTGTTCTGATGATCAACAATTTTCTCCTCTTCATACAGTATGAAGTGCAATAGAAATCACTGTCAAGTCTCCTCCCAAAAAAGTCTTACTGTATTACACACCTAGTAAATAAGTAAAATATTGTAGGTATTTTCAATCCTTTTTCTGTATCAATTGTTCTAATAGTTTATATTTATATGTGAATAGTCTTTTGCTTTGCTTTTTGTGTAAAATAAACCATGAAAGAAAAAAATCCTTTATTTCTCCATGTTATTTGTATCATAAGTGACCTCTGCTGCAGCGGTCCATTGATTAGTGGGTCAGAAGGGAGACCCTGCTTTTGTTTTGTACATTCCTGGAGTGACATAACAGATGTTTGTCTCTGGTAAGGGATATAAATCTAGCACAAAGGTCAGCTTATAATGTGTTTTAGTTTGGACATCTAGCTGCTACTGCATGTTGCCCACACTGAAAAACTACCAAGGTTCGTGTTTCTAAGAAAATGTCATCCATTTTCATCCAGGAAATATACCTGAAAATTGACAATGACTTTTCCTGACCAGGTATTATTAAAATTCTACCTGTTTTTGTTATCTGGATAAAGTTGGTTTTACAGTGTAATTAGTGAAGAGTGAACACTAAAATACTCAGGTGCTCTTTACTCGAATCAACCAAATTGGACTGATCGGGTGCAAATCTCAAGTAACGAGTAAAATAGAAGTCAATGGGAAAATTAAGCATTTTTCTGGCACACACACCCAGGAGGTCTTGGGGCAGTGAAATCACTGAATTAGATGGAAAAAGGGCTCAAATGGAATGGGAACAGCATAAGGAAGATGCCTGGACAAATCTATGACTTCCAGGTCTGCTGCTGGGAACATTGTTGTCAGAGTATTATGCCACTTTTACCGACTTACAATAAACATACCAAACCAAAGGTAACATGGATTTTACAGGAAAAAAGTTAGGAAACATTGTTTAATGTATAACGACTTGTATAGAAAGCACATTTTAAAAAAGAGAAAAACTGCCTCCTCCAACCCTTAAGCGGGCTTTACACGCTACGACATCGCTCAAGTGATCTCGTTGGGGTCACGAAATTTGTGACGCACATCCGGTCGCTTTAGCAATGCCGTTGCGTGTGACACCTATGAGCGATTTTTCATCGTCGCAAAAACGCGAAAAATCACTCATCAGTGACATGGGGGTCCATTCTCAAATATCGTTACTGCAGCAGTAATGAAGTTGTTCCTCGTTCCTGCGGCAGCACACATCGCTCCATGTGACACCGCAGGAATGAGGAACCTCACCTTACCTGCGTCCCAGCCACAATGCGGAAGGAAGAAGGTGGGCGGGATGTGACGTCCCGCTAATTTCCAACCCTCCGCTTCTATTGGGCGACGGTTCAGTGACGCTGCTGTGACGTTGCTGTGACGCTAAACGAACCGCCCCCTTAGAAAGGAGGCGGTTCGCTGGTCACAGCGACGTCGCAGGGAAGGTAAGTCCGTGTGACGGGTCCGGGCGATGTTGTGCGACACGCGCAATGATTGGCCCGTGCCGCACAACCGATGGGGGCAGGTACGCACGCTGGCGATATCTGTACCGTTATCGCAGTGTGTAAAGCGGCCTTAAAGCTATGTTCACACATAGCATTTTTGCACGTTCTCACTGCTTTCAATTGTGAAAAACACTGCAAAAAATGCTGAAAGCATTGAAATTCTCCTTTAAAATATGCATCAGTTTTCCATTTTAGTCAAGAAAAAAACGGAATCATGTGAATGAAATTTCTGAATTTCTTTAAGGGCCCCTTCACACGCACGTGCCTCCGGCACGTGCTAGGTCCATTCCCGCATGTACAGGAGACACGGGCACACGTATACCCATTAAAATCAATGGGTTTATGTGCACGCACGTGTTCAGCCATTGGCCCGTGCCTCCGTGTGGAGCAGATGTGAGCCCGTGTGCTCCATACGGCGGCATGTCCGTTTTTCTCTGGCAGCACGGGTGTCACGCGGCCCGCACCCATACCACACGGATGTAGTGTGGATGCAATCCCATGTGACATGCGCCAGAGAAACACACGTGTCATTGTAAAAATAAAAAAAACACATGCTCACCTCCACCAGCCCTGCAGTCCCTGTCGCGGCTGTCACCTGCATCTGACCCCCAGTGAATTTGAACAACGCATCTTCTTCACTGGGGCCGGAAGCAGCGTCAGCGGGGCGTTGCCTGTGCCGGACACGGTCATACAGCACCACAGACAGCTCCGGAAGACTCAGGTAAGGCGGTACTTTCTGCTCTCCGTGTGTTATTACGTATAATACACGGAGAGCACGCATGTGTCACAAACAGGGCACATGGGGAGAAAACCACCCCTTTAATACGTCCGTGAAAAAATGGTTCGTTTTTTTCACGTGCATGTGAAGGGGACCTTAATTTGTAAGGAGTGGGACTCCTACACTGGTGGAGCCTATGCTCTAAGTGCAATACTTATCAAAAATTGAAAGAAGAGATTGCAATACATCCTGGAATAGACGTGGATGATGGCTTCAGATTTTTTTTTTTTACCTATCCTATTATTTCCAAATGGGATAGGCAAAGCATATGCATTATGTTCAAGGGCTGCCAAAAATTAAAAGGAGGAACTCTAATACATCCTGGAACTCACATAGAGTAGGGCCTCAGAAAACAATTACATTTAGAAGGAGTGGAACTTCTGTGGCCAACAACTAGGAGTCCCACATTCGAGGCCCCTAATCAAGGTACAACTGGCACAACAAGGACCTTAAGGTATACTACTCCAATTTTGCTCCAGCTAAGGTAATTAATATCAAGCATGACAAAACAAAAATACATTGCAGAATATGGAGCCGGGTACACAGACATTCCCAGCAGGGAATAATCCAACTCCACCCAGAACTCCACACCAACAGAAACAAGGAAACAAGCCTTAACCCTTTAGTGACGGAGCTAATTTTCACCTTAATGACCAGACCAAATTTTGCAATTCTGACCAGTGTCACTTCATGAGGTTATAACTCTAGAACGCTTCAACGGATCCCGGTGATTCTGAGATTGTTTTTTCGTCACATATTGGACTTCATGTTAGTACCAAATTTAGGACAATATTTTTTGTGTTTATTTATGAAAAAAATTGAATATTGGCAAAAATTTTGAAAATTTAGCAATTTTCAACTTTTGAATTTTTATACCGTTAAACCAGAGATTTCTGTGACACAAAATAGTTAATAAATAACATTTCCCACTTGTCTACTTTACATCAGCACAATTTTGGAAACAAAATTTTTTTTTGTTAGGAAGTTAGAGGGGTTCAAAGTTTATCAGCGATTTCTCATTTTTACATCAAAATTTACAAAACCAGTTTTTTAGGGACCACATCACATTTGAAGTGACTTCAATAGGCCTAGATGACAGAAAATACCCAAAAGTGACACCATTCTAAAAACTGCACCCCCCAAAGTACTCAAAACCACATTCAAGAAGTTTATTAACCCTTCAGGTGCTTCACATGAACAAAAGCAATGTGGAATGAAAAAAAGCAAAAATTAAATTTTACCTAAAAATGTTGCTCTAACCCAAATTTATTCACTTTTAGAAGAAATAACACAACAAAATGGACCCCAAAACTTGTTCCCCACTTTCTTATGAGCGCGCCGATACCCCACATGTGGTCAGAAACCTCTGTTTGGACAAATGGGAGGGCTCAGAACAGAAGGAGCAATATTTGAATTTTGGAAAGCAAATTTGGCTGAAACAGATTGCGGGCACCATGTTGCATTTACAGGTCCGCTAAGGTACCTAAACAGAAGAAATCCCTCACAAGTGACACCATTTTGGAAACTAGACCCCTCAAGGCTTCTATCTAGGGGTATAGGGAGCATTTTAGATCCACAGGTACTTCACAGATTTTGTTAACGTTACGTTGTCATATTGAAAATTTTAATAATTTTCTCAAAAATGTTGCTTTAGCATCAATTTTCTCACTTTTTCAAGAGGTAATTCCAAAAATTTGACCTCAAGGTTTGTTAACCACTTTTTTATGAGCGCGGTGGTACCTCACATGTGGTCTGAAACCTTTGTTTGGACAAATGGGAGGGCTTGGAACGAAAGGAGCAATATTTGAATTTTAGAAAGGAAATTTGCCTGAAAAAGATTGCGGGCACCATGTCGCATTTGGAGGTCCCCTAAGGTACCTAAACAGCAGAAACCCCGCACAAGTGACCCCATTTTGGAAACTAGGCCCCTCAAGGAATTTATCTAGATGTTTGGTGAGTACCCTGAACCCTCAGGTGCTTCACAGAATTTTATAACGTTGAGCCATGAAAAAAAAAAAATAAAATTTTACCACAAAATTGTTATTTCAACCAGGTAGCTTTTTTTTTTACAAGAGTAAAAGGAAAAAATTCAGCATAACATTTATTGTGCAATTTCTCCTGAGTTTGGCGATACCTTATATGTGGTGGAAATCAACTGTTTGGGCGCATGGCAGGGCTCGGAAGGGAAGGAGTGCCATTTGACTGCAAAATTGGCTGGAATCAATAGCGGACGCCAGGTTGCAATTGGAGAGCCCCTGAGGTGCCTAAACAGTGGCGGTCCCCCACAAGTGACTTCATTCTGGAAACAAGACACCTCAAGGCTTTTTTCTAGGTGTATAGTGAGCAGTTTGAATCCACGAGTACTTCACAGAATTTGATAAGCTTAGGTTGCCATATTGAAAATTTTCATTTTTTTCACAAAACTGTTGCTTTAGCATCAAATTTCTCACTTTTTCAAGAGACAACAACAAACCGTGGACCCCACAGGTTGTTATCCAATGTCTTATGAGCACAGGGATACCCCACATGTGGCCAAAAACCTCTGTTTGGATAAATGGGAGGGCTTGGAATGGAAGGAGTACCATTTGAATTCTGGAAAAGTTGAAATAAATTGCGCGCACCATGTCACATTAGCAGGGCCCCTTGGGTACCTATACAGCAGAAAACCCCCACAAGTGACCCCATGTTGGAAACTGGATTTTATTCAGGAGTATAGTAAGCATTTTGAATCCACAGGTACTTCACAAAAATGTTGCTGTAGCAACAAATGTCTCACTTTTAGGCTATGTGGCCATGATCCAGCGACACGGCGTCTAGTACACAGTGTCAGCCTCCTGCAGAGATGTGAGTGTTGTCCATGGGAGAACGCAGCTGCCCATGCCCACGATTTGGGTTCAGGCCGCTGTGGAGCTCTATGCTACCTGCAGAGAACACTCTTGTCTCCGCAGCATAAATTGACATGCTGAGGCTCGGGAAGCTGCGCCACAGGTCGGTTTATGCTGCGGAGAAAAGAAGCACAGTGGGCATGAGATTTCTAAAAATCCTTCCACTGTGCTTCTACAGCACAACGCAGCGTCATGGACACAGGGAAAACACTCTGCGCCCAAAACGCTGCAAACCCTGATTGTGGGCACACAGCGTAAAATGCTACAATGGATGAATGGATAGATGTCAAACATATATAACGTCCCACCCCCTGCATATTCTAAGCTGGCGCCCTTTAGTGCCTTTCATGTGGCAGTAAAGGGTGCCTAGCCTTGTATTTAGCCCCCCAAAAAATTAATAATTAAAATAAACGACGTGGGGTCCCCCCTATTTTTGATAGCCAGCTAGGGTAAAGCAGACAGCTGTAGCCTGCAAACCACAGCTGACAGCTTCACCTTGTCTGGTGATCAATTTGGAGGGCTCCCCAGGCGTTTTTTTAAAAAAAAAAAAAACGTGGGGTCCCCCCCAAATTAGATCACCAGCCAAGGTGAAGCGGACAGCTGGGGTCTGGTATTCTCAGGGTGGGAAGAGCCATGGTTATTGGACTCTTCCCAGCCTAAAAATAGCAGGCCGCAGCCGCCCCAGAAGTGGCGCATCCATTAGATGCGCCAATCCTGGCGCTTCGCCCCAGCTCATCCCGCGCCCTGGTGCGGTGGCAGACGGGGTAATATATGGGGTTGATACCAGCTGTAATGTCACCTGGCATCAAGCCCTGGGGTTAGTGATGTCACGGCATCTGAACAGATACCCGACATCACTAACCCAGTCAGTAATAGAAAAAAAAAAGACAAAAAAAAAATTTATTTGAAAAAACACTCCCCGAAACATTCCTCTTTTACCAATTTATTGAAAATAAAGAAATTCCGGTCGCTGTAATCCATTTTGGAGGAGGTCCCACGCCGACTCTGGATCTTCTAGAATATGGGGGGCACGTTCAGGGAACGTATCCCCCATTTTCTGGAAGAGCAAGCTCTCCATGAGCAGTGTGGGTGCAGTAATCTGAGAAAACTGCACTCACACTGCCCCGGTCCAACCTAGGGCAGAGTGACCTGCAGTAACCTCATTCCAGAATATGAGGGGCACGCTCACAGAACGTACCCCCCATTTTCTGGAACAGCAGTCTCTCCATGTGAGGAGTGTGACTGCAGATTACCGCACTCACCCTCCCCCGGTCCACAGTGGAGTAGCCTGTGCAGTTGCGACGTCAGCAGGATCCCTGCTTGCAGGGATCCAGCTGACAGCCGCTGTCTGCGCATGCGCCGCCAGCATTGAAGAAGAAGAAGGAGGCGGCGTGATCGCGGGACGGAGCGGCAGACAGGTAACGTATAACCGGGGGCTTGGGGGGGGGAGGTGACGGGGGGTGACCTAGCGGGACCTGGGGACACCTTTCTGTCGCATGTGACGTGTCACATGCGGCAGAAAGAGCAGAATGAATGCGGCCGCGCGCTGTGCGCCGCCATCTTCCGGAGGGGGGAGGGGGGTGGTGGCTCTGGAGAACCGGAGGGGGCTCCGGTGACCAGAGGGCTCCGGTGGACCGGAGGAGGGGTCAGGGGGAGGACATTTCCCTCCGATCTGAAATGTTTGATCATTTCAGATCGGAGGGAAATGACTGCAGAGCCGGCGCCGGCGGGAGTTTTCTGTGCGCTTCGGCGCCATTTTGGATGTCCGGTGGGGGTAGGGGTGGGGGTGGGGGGACTCTCCGGTACCGGGGGCTTTGGGGGCACTAGGGGGTTAGATTTCTTTCTCATCTGACATGTTTGATCATGTCAGATGAAAAAGAAATCAGTTTTACCGGCCATTTCTTTTTTTTTCATGTGTTCGTCGGTATACAGTGTATACCGCCGATCACATGATCGGGGTCCAAAAAAAACACCCCGATTCATAATCTGGGGGGTCTCAGCTACCCCCGGTAGCTGAAACCCCCGAGATTTTCGGTCGCTGGGGGGCGCTACAGGGTTTTTTCGGGCCGCCGCTTTAAAGCGGCGGAACAGAATAAGTACCCTGTTTTGCCGCCGCTTTAAGTCGTACGGCCGTCGTTATGAGGTTAATACCACAGAAATAAAAACAACAAGAAAGTGTAAACAAATCAGCAAATGGTACAAAGACAAAACTTATCTGCAAGGAGTTCAGGTGGAAACAGAAGATAGGGCAGGCTCCAGAATGTCCACAGCACCACAGGAAACAATATTGATCACTGGCCCAGACCGAGAGAACACTGCTCAGTTGTATAGGCCCAGTCTGAGCAGCCTGATTTCCAATCATCATCAGCTGTCTGACTTCTGTTAAGCAGACTAACTCTACTTCCAGCACTGGCCACAAAAGGGAGCCCCAAAGCGGAACCCAGACCAAATGTGTTCATAACAGGATGCTTTGCATGTGGAACAGATAAAGATAGAGGAAGAAAGTACACAGGGTGATACTACCCAGACCAAACTCATCATTTTCTCAACATGGATTGGGTGACGATGAGAAGGAGGAGGCTGAGGAGGAGGAGATGGAGACTTGTCCTGCTGGGGATAGGAAATTCTTTCCTGTTGGGAATCTAGCATACATGCCTGACTTTATGACCCACAGCCTTTCCCTTGACCCTCACCATATACGCATTTTGGCCAACATTGATTACTGGTTGTTCATCCTTCTCGACCCATACTACAAATAGAACTTTTCATCACTCATTTCTGTGGCTGAGTCAGCTAGTATAATGTTGCAACACCAGAAGGCCCTAGTTTAACAAAACAATTAGTTTAAAAATTCCCATCTGAAAACACTGGCGGCAAAGGTCATAATTCCTTGGGCAACCAAGGAGGAGAGACTAGGATGTGTGTATGATGCCCCCTTTCATAAGTGTTAGAGGCCTACCTTGGAAATTCTCATATATATATATATGAGAAACCCCTTTCCTGGGAGAGCTAATTTGGGGTGAGATTCAAGAGATCTCCAGATCTGCCAATGTTGGTCCAATTAATAGTATTGAATCAGAGACAAGAACACACAGCCAATGTCCGTGTACCAGGCTCTCTCTAAATCTCAGATGCCCAAACCGCAGTTTATTAAAACCACAAAAGAAAAAGGGACGACTTAGTACTTGCCCAAAAATGGAATGAAACTTGTGAATAACAAAATCGTAAATTATGAATCCTGTGGAATTCCTTAAAATTAGATCGGTCCAGTTGTCTGGACCTTCAGTAACAAAGAAACTTTAGACAAAGACCTCTTTAAAGAGACTACACCCAGTGTTATTGCTTTTATGAATAACACTTATAAAGCTAATACAATTTTTTTTAAATTATTTATATATTTAGATATATAAATTGCATAAATAATAAAACAACACACGGTATAACATTTTTACCATAACAATGTATACCCCCAGGGGTAAATGTTTTTCAGCCCTTGTACTTAGTGCATAGACTTTTTCAGGCCAAGAGTTCTACTCCTTAACGGGAAAAATAGTTTTCTGGGGTCTTCCTCTACATGTCTTCCAGGGTCAACCCAATAAAGAAAATAGCCAAACCAGTTTTGGTGTTGATGTCTTTCAGGGTGTATTGGAGTACCTCCTAATTTTTGGTAGCCCTTGCACATAGTGCATATGTTACGAACCGGTGCCGCCATAGCCGCAAGCAGCCTGCTGCGGTTCCTGTTGCGCCCAGGTGCCGGCTGCCGTTCTTGGCCGTGCCTCGGGTCGTCCAGTTGGCTGTTCCTTCCACCACGTCTAAGTGTGGAGATGCGGCTAGTGCGCATGCGTGCGCCGATTTACCCCAGCCAGAGTTTAAGCCCGGTGTTTTGCCTAGTGAGCATGCTCAGCCTGATTGTGTTATGTCTGAGACTAAGTCCTCAGTTCAGGCTACTGAGCATGCTCCCACAATTAACCCTAACAGCCTCTTTGCACAGGTACTTGGACTTCGTGCTGTGTCTAAGTTCTGGGATGTGCCTACTGAGCATGCTCAAACTGATAGTCTGCTTTCTGAGCCTGTTGCTCAGGCTACTGGGCATGCTCAGCCACTTAGTGCACCAGAGGCTAGGTCCGGTAAGGACCTCACTGAGCATGTCCGTGAGGTGGCAGGCCCTGATAGGGCAGAGGGTGTCAGGTGTCCTGATGACGTGGCAACTCCGGACTGGCTCGCAGAGGCCCGCTACTATGATCTGGCACCTCAGTATTGGTCGTCAGACGATGACTGGTGAAGTGTTTGGGGCGTGGCTGCCATGAGGTCATCAATGACGTGGCGGTTCCGGATAGGTCGCATGTGACGTCACTGATGACATGGCACTCTGCTATTGGACCTTGGTGGTTCCACCCTGGGTTTGGGGCGGACCCAGGTTATAAAAGGGGCTGGAGACAAAATGGAGGTGTGCAGTCTTCACATTTGCTCAGTCAGAGCACACCTCCATGTTAGAGCCTCATTGCGGCATAAGCCTATGTTGGGAAGCGGTAGGTAGGGTTAGGCGAACGGTGCCTGTCACGCCAAGATTCGTGGCTCGGCACATCAGGGTCAGGCGCCGTGCTTCCCTCCTGCCGTTCCAGTCTTGCTATAGCAGCCCAGTGGCGTTAACTGGGCTGCGGCTGCTGTGCTTCCTGTCCGATTGTGCCCCCTACGCACACGGACAACGCACCTGCTGCGCTACCTGTCTGATTGTGCCTCCTACGCACACGGACAACGCACCTGCTGCGCCACCTGTCCGATTGTGCCCCCTACGCACACGGACAACGCACCTGCTGCGCCACCTGTCCGGTTGTGCCACCTACGCGCACGGACAGCGTACCCCAGGACCCCTGTGGAGTTAACAGGGTGTTCCTTATCCTCCTCGGCTTCCCGGTCAACGCTACTGGTGTACCCATCTGGCCTGACGTGTCCTACACACACGTGGCCAGGCGAGAGGTGGCCAGAAACGCTAATCGGAGGACCGCTCGGCCTGACGTGTCCTACACACGTGGCCGACAGGGCGCTTTCGTGGCGGTCTTCCGGTCAACGCTACCTGGTTACCACCCGGCCTGACGTGTTTCCTGCACACGTGGTTGGTGTAGCGCTAGGTGCACAAAAACGCTAATCGGGTTGTCGTCCGGTCTGACGTGTCCCAACACACGTGACCGGTTCCCAGAGTTCCTGGGTTATCTCAGAGCTATCCAGCTCTATAGTCTCCGCCTAACCCTCAGGTGCCAGCAGCTCCTTTGTCATCTGGAGCACGGTGGGCCACGACTGGCGATTAGGATATATACCCCCTGGTCCTAATCTGCCGGTCCCCCCGTAACAGTAAGACTGCGCCAGGGTCTGGCTGGCATGGCGGAGATGGAGCAGCTACGTCAGTTCATACTGCAGCTTGATGCCAGAGTGAGGTCTCTGGAGAAGTCTGCTCTTGCTGCTGATATGAATGATGTGGTGGCTCAAGCGGCTGCAATGGTGTCAGTCACCAAGCCTATTCCAACCTTCCCTCACCTCTCGCTGCCCAATAAGTTTACGGGGAACAGCAAGGCATGTAGGGGATTCGTGAACCAGTGCTCAGTCCATCTAGAGCTGTTGGCTGCACGGTTTCCTACAGAGAGGTCGAAGGTGGGGTTTATCATCTCCTTGCTCTCTGATAGAGCACTGGAGTGGGCTACACCATTGTGGGAGAGGAATGACCCCGTAGTACAGGACTCTAAGGAGTTTTTGGAGTCCTTGCGACAAGTGTTCCTGGGGCCTCAGGTCACTCACGACTCGGCCCTACAGCTACTGACTTTGGAGCAGGGGCGTACCTCCTCAAGTCAATATGCTGTGAGTTTCAGGACACTTGCTGCAGAACTGGGGTGGTCAGAGAGGACTCTCATTCCACTGTTCTGGAGGGGATTAGCCTCGCACGTGAAGGACGCATTAGCGTCGCGTGAGGTACCAACTACCCTTGAGGGCCTCATGACTCTGGCTACCCGCATTGACCTGCGGACCTCCGAACGTTAGCTGGAGCGCAAGTCAGAGGGCCGTTCAGCCACTGTAGTGGTCTCTCCTACTGCACCTCCCTTAGAGGACATCTCTGTCCCTATGGACATTGCTAGGGTTGGTGTTGCTAGGTCTTCGAGTCACAAGGGCATTTCCTGTTTCGCTTGTGGGCAGTATGGTCATTATGCCAACCGTTGCCCAAAGCGTCAGGGTAAGCGACCGCGATTGGTGACCATAGCTGAAGGTAGACTGGACTCTGCGTCATCCATTAGGGTGACGTTTCCCGCGTCCATTTCCTTTAAGGGGTCAACATGGTCCACAAGGGCAAGTGTGGACACAGGTGCTGGGGACAGTTTCATCTCCTCCTCTTTTGCCCGGCGGCATGCCATCCCACTGGTGCAAATGCCAAGGCCAGTGAGAGTCCGTGTATTGGATGGGTCCTTGTTGCCCAAGGTAATTCACCAGCGGACAGTGCCCATTACCCTTGCCATGTCATCTGGGCATAGGGAGACCATTTCATTTCTGGTTCTTCCTAAGGGTGCAGATGATATTCTGCTGGGTATTCCTTGGTTGAAGCAACATTCCCCACATATCGACTGGTCGTCTGGGGTGATTACGCGGTGGAGCGAGTCTTGTAACTCCCACTGCATGTCTCCATCTTCCGCCCGTCGCTCAGTGGTATCTGTGGCGACTATAGACCATTCGAGTGGGAGGGCCGCTAGAGGGGGGGGTACTGTTACGAACCGGCGCCGCCATAGCCGCAAGCAGCCTGCTGCGGTTCCTGTTGCGCCCAGGTGCCGGCTGCCGTTCTTGGCCGTGCCTCGGGTCGTCCAGTTGGCTGTTCCTTCCACCACGTCTAAGTGTGGAGATGCGGCTAGTGCGCATGCGTGCGCCGATTTACCCCAGCCAGAGTTTAAGCCCGGTGTTTTGCCTAGTGAGCATGCTCAGCCTGATTGTGTTATGTCTGAGACTAAGTCCTCAGTTCAGGCTACTGAGCATGCTCCCACAATTAACCCTAACAGCCTCTTTGCACAGGTACTTGGACTTCGTGCTGTGTCTAAGTTCTGGGATGTGCCTACTGAGCATGCTCAAACTGATAGTCTGCTTTCTGAGCCTGTTGCTCAGGCTACTGGGCATGCTCAGCCACTTAGTGCACCAGAGGCTAGGTCCGGTAAGGACCTCACTGAGCATGTCCGTGAGGTGGCAGGCCCTGATAGGGCAGAGGGTGTCAGGTGTCCTGATGACGTGGCAACTCCGGACTGGCTCGCAGAGGCCCGCCCCTATGATCTGGCACCTCAGTATTGGTCGTCAGACGATGACTGGTGAAGTGTTTGGGGCGTGGCTGCCATGAGGTCATCAATGACGTGGCGGTTCCGGATAGGTCGCATGTGACGTCACTGATGACATGGCACTCTGCTATTGGACCTTGGTGGTTCCACCCTGGGTTTGGGGCGGACCCAGGTTATAAAAGGGGCTGGAGACAAAATGGAGGTGTGCAGTCTTCACATTTGCTCAGTCAGAGCACACCTCCATGTTAGAGCCTCATTGATTGTTGTACGTATACCCTCTTTCACTTGTAAAGCGCCATGGAATAGATGGCGCTATAATAATAAATAATAATAATAATAATAATTGCGGCATAAGCCTATGTTGGAAAGCGGTAGGTAGGGTTAGGCGAACGGTGCCTGTCACGCCAAGATTCGTGGCTCGGCACATCAGGGTCAGGCGCCGTGCTTCCCTCCTGCCGTTCCAGTCTTGCTATAGCAGCCCAGTGGCGTTAACTGGGCTGCGGCTGCTGTGCTTCCTGTCCGATTGTGCCCCCTACGCACACGGACAACGCACCTGCTGCGCTACCTGTCCGATTGTGCCTCCTACGCACACGGACAACGCACCTGCTGCGCCACCTGTCCGATTGTGCCCCCTACGCACACGGACAACGCACCTGCTGCGCCACCTGTCCGGTTGTGCCACCTACGCGCACGGACAGCGTACCCCAGGACCCCTGTGGAGTTAACAGGGTGTTCCTTATCCTCCTCGGCTTCCCGGTCAATGCTACTGGTGTACCCATCTGGCCTGACGTGTCCTACACACACGTGGCCAGGTGAGAGGTGGCCAGAAACGCTAATCGGAGGACCGCTCGGCCTGACGTGTCCTACACACGTGGCCGACAGGGCGCTTTCGTGGCGGTCTTCCGGTCAACGCTACCTGGTTACCACCCGGCCTGACGTGTTTCCTGCACACGTGGTTGGTGTAGCGCTAGGTGCACAAAAACGCTAATCGGGTTGTCGTCCGGTCTGACGTGTCCCAACACACGTGACCGGTTCCCAGAGTTCCTGGGTTATCTCAGAGCTATCCAGCTCTATAGTCTCCGCCTAACCCTCAGGTGCCAGCAGCTCCTTTGTCATCTGGAGCACGGTGGGCCCCGACTGGCGATTAGGATATATACCCCCTGGTCCTAATCTGCCGGTCCCCCCGTAACAGCATAGGCCTTACTAGTGTAGAAGTCCCACTCTTTATAATGGGGGAAAAAAATTATGATGCCTTTCTCTACATGTGTTCCAGGGTGTTTTGAAGTACTTCTTTCTAATTCTTGGCAGCCCTTGCACATTGTGCATAGATTTTACTAGAGTTGGAGTCCCACTCTTATTAACTAGAAAAACAAATTCTGAGGCCTTCCATTATATGTCTTCCAGAGTGTTTTGGAGTACCTCTTTCTAATTTTTGTTAGCCCTTGCACTTAATGCATAGGCCTTAGGAGTCAAGGAGTCCCACTACCTAACAATTTTAACAGAATGTTTATGAGGCTCTCCTTTATGTCTAATACACGGTATATCAGAGTCCCTCTTCCTTCTAATTTTTTGCAGTTCTTGCATTGTCCACATAGGCTTTGTGAGATTCAGAGTCTCTCTTTCATAAATTAAGCAGGACGCGTCTGACCATATCACATACATCACATGCTCAGACAAGGTAGTTAAATATAACATTACATTTACCAGTGACTACCGGTGGGTGTAGTTTTATTTCTCCCCTCTACTATGTCATCTACTGTAGTCATAGACAATGGGCAAATATAGTGAGAGATGACCTGGTTATTAAGGCTATGTTCATACGTTACATTTTTGCTGTTCTTTTGCAGCATTTTTTAATGAGTTTTATGCAAATTAAAAGCTATACCAGCAAAAGCTACGAGATTTTATAAATTTAATGCATGCAATAATTTTTTCCTATCTGAAATGTAAAACTGCTGTGTTTTTTAAAGAAGTAGCATGTTAATACTTTCAGCTTTTTTTCAACTTTTTTGCAGCTTTTTTTCATTGAAAGCAATGAGAAAGTGTAAAAATGTGGCAAAATTGCTAAATATGGTCATTTCCTGGCGGATAGAGGAGGCTTTTTCTAATTTTTCCTTACATCGAAGTTATTATACAGGAAAGAATGATTGTCTACATTTACATTTTTTTATGTAAAATCCATTTTATCTTTGGTTTTGTATGTTTTATTGTCAGTCTATAAAAGGAGCATAATACTCTGACAACATTGTTCCCAGTAGCCACCTTGGAGTCAGAGATGCATCCAGGCATCTTCCCTATATTTTTCCTATTCCATTTATGTGTTGTTTCCATCCATTACAGCGATTTTTCTGTCTCCTCAACCCTCCTGGGGGGTCTTCCGAAAAATGCTCTAGTTTTCCATTGACTTCCATTATACTCGTTACTCGAATCGAGCCTTTCCAAGGGTCCAACTTGCTCTATTCGAGTACTGAGCACTCCAGCATTTTAGTGCTTCCTCATCCTTTTTTCTCTGAAATACCGTAAGAACTAGGATTAAAAGATACAGTAAAAGTATTTTACAGGCTATAAGAACCTGGCCAGTGTCTCATTCATGCTCCCCGTAGTTTGGGCAGCATGAATCTATTAGATTTTTTTCTTAACTACATGCTTTTTCTTGCATTATTCGAAGTGTGTGCATTTTCATGTTTTTCCCTGGACAAGAACGAACGTATGACAGTTGTTTTCTTCTTTTGTGACCAATCGGCAATCAAAAATCATGCAGTTTTGTGACAATTTGCCATTTTTATTTGATTTGTTGATAATTACTCTACAAAGCACTTTGAGTTCATTTACGCCTTCCAATCTGAAATATGACAAGCTGAACTCTGCTACCTTAGATCACCTTATAGAAAACAAGCCAAAGAAATAAATGCAAAAAAAAATAGAAAAATTACTTATTTTACATGCTGCGCCAGTGCTTTACCTATTGCACAGCTAAACATAATCCAGAGTGCATGCCAATTCTTTCATGTAAGCAGTTGGATATTGTTTTATCTCGCTGCATTGGTAGAATGGTAGTGGGTTAGTAATTTTGTGTAACAATAGGGGAGGAACATAAAAGGTGCTACTGCCAGGTGCACAGTCATTGGCAGCAACCATCTTGTACGTAGGAAATGTACTGTATTTCTAGCTGTAATCGAATTGGCTTTCCCTCCCACTGACTAGGTAAAAAGCCTTTAGCTAATCATATGCCTATTCTTCTTCAATCAATGAGAAGTTTTTAGCAGTGTCTCATTTACAGAATGTCTCCCCTTGTTTCTGCTCAGCTTGAGTATTAATGCAGAATTCATGTGCCTTAAATGAGCGAATCCTTATGCAATACAGAACTACGGTATGTCTTAAAATAGAAGCAGATGAAGACAGTTCTATTCAGCCACAAGCCTTCATTTTAGAGATGAGAAAATTGGTATTCTAAGGTACCGCTTCAAATTAGTAACTAATGGTCTCATTTCTTTAATATTATATATTAAGGATTAGCTCTGCTCATGGATATTTTACAAGACATAGATTCACTCTAGGTATCTGACATTTTTTGTACATAAATGATATAATCAGCTCATATAGTATTAGAATATCAGATTCTTCTTGTACAGTCACTTTACATGTAATGTAACAGTTATATAGTCATAATCAGCCTCACGTGATTCTTTTTTGTCCTTGGATTTCTGTTATTGAATAAAAGGGGTACTTTGCACGCTGCGACATCGCTAGCCGATTGTAGCGATGCCGAGCGCGATAGTCCCCGCCCCCGTCGCAGATGCGATAACTTGTGATAGCTGCCGTAGCGAACATTATCGCTACGGCAGCTTCACACGCACTTACCTGCCCTGCAACGTCCTTCCTAAGGGGGCAGGTTGTACGGCATCACAGCGACATCACACGGCAGGCGGCCAATAGAAGTGGAGGGGCGGAGATGAGCGGGACGTAAACATCTGTGACGCCCTGGACTAGCCATGTAGTCACAGACATACCAACATACACACCCCCCCCACCCTAGACAGTTACAACAGTCAGACAAAAACCCTTGTTGCCTCCCTTCAGGGTCTGATGTCCACACCAGGTGGGGCGGAGCGGTTGGCCCCACCCACCGAGGAGTTCACAGGCCTGGAGGCGGGAAAAGCAGGGAGATGAGTTTAGGAAGTGAAAGCGAGAGGAGTAAAACATCTGCGTGTGCCTAGGAAGGAGCCCAGGCACTGACAGCAAGGTTGGCAGATGGTGGTGGCCGTCTGCAGGAGTTGGTGGAATTCTGCAAAGCCGTAAGGACCGGGGCTGGGCGGTGGCCCACCGGTACCGAACCGGGGAGCGGAGTGAAGCTAAGCACACACAGGCAGGGCCATCGGACCCCAACCAGGCTTAGAGCCGCCGTTAATAGTCAAATCTGAGTGTGACAGGAACCCCAGGGGTTCCCCAACAACCAAGTCCCGACAGAAGGCAACAGTCCACACCGTGAGGATATACAGCCACCGCCAAAGGCTAGAGATCCAAGGGCCAGCGCCTGTGGGCAAAACGGGCTCCTAGGACACCTATACGCCGGGGAGCGGACTACCGGTGGGCAAGCACAGGAGTCAGAACACTTCTAACAGGTGCAGGGAAAGACAGCCACCATCAGCCATCCGGGAAGAGCACAACAACACTGCAGCTGACTGCGGGACCCGCCCATCTGGCCGTTTTGGTTTACCAGAGACTCTGTCAGTGATTGTCTGAGTGAGTACACCAGTGCCGTCCGGCACCGCACCGCGCTGTCCCTGCAACCCTGCACCCCAGCCATCCAGCCTTCCCGTTACACCACCGAGCCCCGGGATCACTAACCCCCTACCCACGGAGGAGACAACATCCTAGCTGCTCCATACCATCTCTCCCAGGATCCCCATCACCAGCAGCGGTGGTGCCATCATCACCACGTCCCGTGGGTGGCATCACGAACAATCTCCCCCACCCAAACTATCCCTTTTCACTCACGGGTGAGGAGCGCTGCTCGAGTCCCCGGGTCTGGCCCACCGCTCGAGCCACCGAGCAGCAGCAGCAGAAGCCACGGACCCGAGCGTGGCGAGCGCGTCCCCTCCGCCCGCGACAACTTGGCATCACGAACAGGATAGAACCGATCTATCTACCGGTAGAAGTGCACCTTGCAGTCCCCGCGGGCGGCGTCCGGCCGAAAAATTTGAAGCGCCGCCATCTTTGGCGTGAAGATTTCCCGCTCGAGCGTCTTCCCCAAGCAGGGAAGGCGCGAAAGCGAAGCCCCACCCCCTGAAGAGGGAAGTGCTAAAGAGAACCAAGGGGGGCGGGTAAAGACCTGCCTAATGTAGCCGAGGGCATAAAAAGCAGGGACGCCAGGACTCTGCAACATATCCGGTTCCTGGAAGCCTGCCAGCAAGCATGTCCGTCCCGTCCGGTGATGCCGAAATTCCCGAGCCCACGCCAGGAACGGCGGTGTGGGTGGAAGCCCGAACCGCACAAATGTGCTGCCGCCTGCAAACCCAGGTTCGGTTCTTTATGGAGCATGGGTGGCCGAGATGGAGGAAGTGGCGGCGGCTGTGCGGAGACGCGAGGTGGAGGCAGTGTTGGATGAGAGGGTGAGTGACCCACACCCCTGTGTCTGAGAAGGACCGGCCGCTGCGGCTGAGGGGCCCGGTCTGCTTCCGCTCATCCTCCTGCCTCCCCCGCCATCCGTACTTGCCGCTGTTGCCCTTCCACTCGGTCCACTACCCCCAACATCGGTAGCGGAATCTAACCTGTCCGCCTTAGAGGACCAGCCTGTGGGCGTTAACCGGAGACAGCCCGCACCGATTCCACTGCCGTGGAAGGTCCCTTCGGAGGTGCCCGTCCGTGAAGCGAAGCCATCGGCCCCGGAAGTGGCCGCACCAATAGATGACCCAGCCCTGGCAGTCCGCCCGGCCGTGGAAGAACCGGCCGCTGCAGGCCTGAAGCCCCAACCAGTGAGGCCACCTGTCCCTGAACGCTCTGCCTCGGCTGAGGCCGCGCCGGGTCGTCACTGCAAAGCCGCAGCCCAGGCCATGTCACTGCAGGACCCCCACAAGAGAGTACCGGTCGTGGCCGGTGTGGGCGCAGTCCAGCGGGGCCCGACCCGCTCGCAGGGACATGCAAACACCCCTTACTGGGACAGGGAGCCGAGTCAGCTGGGCCATGAAATTGCCACCAGAGAGCAGCAGAGGGCTGAGGTGCTGGCGCGCGTCATAAAAGAAAAAGACAATCTCCACAATGCCACCTTTCGGGTGCGGGGTCCGGTGTATGAGGGCCAAGTCAGGAAGTTTGACCCGCAAAGGGGGTTTGGCTTTAACTACGAGCCTGGCATGGAGGCCGAAGTGTTTGTGGCTCACCGTGACGTGAACTCGCACCTCCCAACGGGCCACCCAGGTCGCGATCTGTTGCCAGGCAACCTGGTGACCTACACCCGATATTGCGGGGAGAGGGGCGGGTTCACCCTGGATGTCAAACAGAGGGAAGACCGCGGTGAGCAGATGCGGCCCCAGCCCCCTCCCCCACCGTGCCGTCCGGATGTTGAGCTGGAAGAGGTCCTCGATGAGTGTGACCTCAAGTAAAGGCAGCGGCCCTTCATTGCAACAAAGTTGTCCCCGTTGGGGCCCTCAGTACCGT
The DNA here is from genome assembly GCF_048569485.1 of Anomaloglossus baeobatrachus. Taxonomy (NCBI): domain Eukaryota; kingdom Metazoa; phylum Chordata; class Amphibia; order Anura; family Aromobatidae; genus Anomaloglossus; species Anomaloglossus baeobatrachus. The sequence goes on along the minus strand of NC_134356.1, from coordinate 538,099,231 downwards.
GTTTACCGTCAAATCAGCACCAATAACCGAAGTTTCACCTGATCAGCAACCAGTGATTATCCCGGCCGTTGCCGGCAAGTTTTCCCCAGAGGGACTCTCTGTGTTTTTACCGCCCACATGAGAAACTGCTGATGAACATGGCCGAGAACTAGCAGGCCACCCACGAACTTGTGGGCCTGTAAATAATTTGTGGGCCATTCTGTGCCGCCTCCGGAGAGGCAGATTGGAGGAAGGGCCCGCAGCAGAGGAAGCTGGGGCCCGGCCACCACCAGGACCGGTGGCCATCCTCCGGGGGTCAGGGGTCCCCCTGGACGTGGGGTCCCCTGAAGTGACAGCCGGGTGCGAGACACCGTACCTGTTCCCGCTCGGGTAACCTGGACCTGGACTGGGGTAAAGGGGTGCTGCCTGTTTCTTAGGGGCAGCACCAAGGTTTAGGTTATTTGGGTGAGAGAGCGGATGACCATGAACCCGTCCGTTTTAATAAAAATGTTTACCATTGTAACGTTAAAGTACTGTGCCTCCCGTCAGAGAAGAACTAAAATATACTTATGTTCAATGTTTACATGTTAATTTATCTTTTGCAGTTTGAAAAATAAAACCGGTGATGGACGGGCAGCCCGCAGATGGTCTGCATTTTACCAAGGGGGAGTGTGATGCCCTGGACTAGCCAGGTAGTCACAGAAATACCAACATACACACCCCCCACCCTAGACAGTTACAACAGTCAGACAAAAACCCTTGTTGCCTCCCTCCGGGGTCTGATGTCCACACCAGGTAGGGCGGAGCCAGGCGGTTGGTCCCACCCACCAAGGAGTTCACAAGCCTGGAGGCGGGAAAAGCAGGGAGATGAGTTTAGGAGGTGAAAGCGAGAGGAGTAAAACATCTGCGTGTGCCTGGGTAGGAGCCCAGGCACTGGCAGCAAGGTTGGCAGACGGTGGTGGCCGTCTGCAGGAGTTGGTGCAACTCTGCAAAGCCGTAAGGACCGGGGCTGGGTGGTGGCCCACCGATACCGAACCGGGGAGCGGAGTGAAGCTAAGCACACACAGGCAGGGCCATTGGACCCCGACCAGAATTGGAGCCGCCGTCAATAGTCAAATCCGAGTGTGACAGGAACCCCAGGGGTTTCCCAACAACCAAGTTGCGACAGAAGGCAACAGTCCACACCGTGAGGATATACAGCCACCGCCAAAGGCTAGTAATCCAAGAGCCAGCGCCTGCGGGCAAAACGGGCTCCTATGGCACCTATACGCTGGGGAGCGGACTACCGGAGGGCAACCACAGGATTCAGAACACTTCTAACAGGTGCAGGGAAAGACAGCCACCATCGGCCGTCCGGGGAGAGCACAACAACACTGCAGCTGGCTGCGGGACCCGTCCATCCGGCCGTTTTGGTTTACCAGAGACTCTGTCAGTGATTGTCTGAGTGAGTACACCAGTGCCGTCCGGCACCGCGCCGCGCTGTCCCTGTAACCCCAGCCATCCAGCCTCCCCGTTACACCACCGGGCCCCAGGATCACCAACCCCCTACCCATGGAAGGGACAACATACTAGCTGCTCCCTACCATCTCTCCCGGGATCCCCGTCACCAGCAGCGGTGGTGCCATCATTATAACGTCCCATGGATGGCGTCACAAACAATCTCCCCAACCCAAACCATCCCTTTTCACTCACGGGTGAGGAGCGCTGCTTGAGTCCCCGAGTCCGGCCCACCGCTCGAGCCACCAAGCAGCAGCAGAAGCCCCGGACCCGAGCGTGGCGAGCGCGTCCCCTTCGCCCGTGACACATCCCACCCACCTGCTTCCTTCCTCATTGCAGGCGGGACGCATGTAAGGAGATGTTTCTCTCTCCTGCAGCTTCATACACAGCGATGTGTGCTGCCGCAGGAACGAGGAACAACATCGTACCTGTCGCTGCAGCGAAATTATGAAAATGACCGACACTACACAGATCACCGATTTTCGACGCTTTTGCGATCGTTTATAGGTGGATCTAGGCTTTACACATTGCGACATCGTTACTGGCACCGGATGTGCGTTACTTTCGATTTGACCCCGACGAGATCGCAGTAGCGATGTTGCAACTTGCTAAGCACCCCAAAGTCATTTATATAAATCCCACTTTTCATAGCAAATGATGCCATCAAACTACCCTTTCCAAGCATGGGCAGTATGGGTAGCTTCGAGTAACATGTTAGCAGCACCAGTAATCTAAGAAAAAGACTTGATGGCACATCTTAGCTTTCTAATGTGAACAGGTGCAAACTGAATATGACACATAGTAATGAAAAGGAGACAGTTCCACTCTGCAGTGCTTAAATATGTGGGACAATGAATATGAGAATATAGACATGCATTACTGAAATGAAAAAACATGTAAAAATCTAAAAAAAGACACAGCCGCTGGCTGTTGGGCTCACATAGAATCTGGCCAATTTTGTGTGCTAAGTATCTCAATGTTTTTCATTACGGTAGTGCATGCCTATATTCCCATATTCATTGTTTCACGTATTTTAGCACTGCAATGTGCAACTGGCTCCTTTTTGTTACTATTTTAGCACTAGTGACATCAGTGCAGTAAGGTGAACGAAAACTGATGATGTCACTCACCAGCAGCTTTTTTCCTACCCATCCACTCTGCTGTGGTGGACAGGAATAGGGGCCTTGCATGTTATAGAAAAGAGAGTTGTTCTCTTGTAACAGGATGATTAATCCAACAAGTTTGATAAACAATTCAAGGTGTCAACCTTTAGAGTGATTACCTGGCTCTTTTGCTGGCAGACAGAGGTCAGCTCCCTGTCAGTTTAAGCTTGAATCTCAGTGGTGACTGAGTGCCTTGTTCCTGTGCTTAGTCTTTGATCTGCTGTTACCCAACCTCTGACTATTCTCTTACCTAGCATCTTTGCCTTGATCCGCTAACTTCCTAGAATTTTTACATCAGATCGTGACCTTACTACACCTTTGTTGTAACCTCTTTGGTTATTACTAGCTCTCTTGGTATCTAACCTCAGTCCTCTTGACTATCAAACCTCACAGATAACCTCACATAGTTAATTGTGTTTAATAAACATGATGGTGATATGATTTTAAGGAAGTTATTATTGTATAAGATTATGCTCCTCTACTTGTTAGTGCTGCCTTTCTCACAGACTGCAGCTGAAAAAGGAGCATGTGACCAGACCTGTCCATTAGTTTAGACGAATTAAGTTACATTTCATATGGGAAAGCCATTATTTAATTGGAAGAGCCTGATGAACAGCAAGATCAGGAAGAGAACCTGTAATACTTATATATGAGTAAGTGATACAAAATCCAATTTCTTACACATTTGTTAAATAAAAGATAAAGTGTCCATTTAACTATTTTTGTAATTATTTGGACTTTAAAATGTTTTGTATGAAATTATCCTAATGTGTTGAAATTTGTGAGACCCAATGGACACATGGACTGGTGCAACTGGCTTTACAGTGCTGCAAAACGTGTTGGAAACATGTAATCAATGAGAATAGGCAAATTTTGTTTTTAGTTTAATTTACCGTATTTTTCGGACTATAAGACGCACTTTTTCTCCCACAAATTTTGGGGGAAAGTGGGGTATGCATCTTATAGTCTGAATGTAGGGCTGTGGGGAATGAGGTTGCTGCAGTGGAGCGGGTTATCGGCGGCATGCGCATGCTGTAGCAGTGCCTGCCATGACCACGTGGGCCCGCTCATTTCATATGCACACCCATCATCCCGCCCATCATCAATCAACGCTGAAGCCGTTGCTGACAGGTGGGCGGGATGATAGGCGGGGGATGCGCTCATACTAAACAGCCGGCCTGCATGATCACTTCTGGCAACTACAGCCTGGAGTGATCATGTGCTGCTATATTCACTGCCTCCCACGTGTCATCATCAGCGCGGGGTGCAGTGAATCAGTATACTCACCGGCCACAATCCCTGCAGCATCGTGATGTCCTTCTGTCTGCTGGCTGCGGCAGTGTGTGGAGGCTAGCGGTGCGCACAGCAATTACATCATCGCTGTGTGCACGTGTCTATACACAGCCGCGGCTGGCAGACAGGAGGACATCGCGATGCTGCAGGGATCATGGCTGGCTCTACACAGGCCAGCAGTGCTGCCGCGGGCACAGAGAGGAGGAGGAGCGATGCCACGTGGAGTGAGGAAAGGTGAGTATGAACGTTTATTTTTTTGTGTGCCACAGGATGCGGCCATACACCAGTATGGGGTAAATAGCAGGATGTGGTCATATGCCAGGATGGGGTATATGGCAGGATGGAAGTACATACCAGGATGATGGTATATATCAGGATGGGGGCTACACCAGGATGAGGGACATATATATATATATATATATATATATATATATATACAAGGATGGGGATCATATACAAGGCAGGAGGATCATTACCAGGATGGGGTACCTTAGTTGAGAATTTGGGGACATTACCACATAACAGTGTCAGCAGCAGGTGCTCGTCCCTTAACAGTGTGTCATGACCACATATTTTGCTTAAACTTTTATTTTCCTATTTTCCTCCTCTAAAACCAGGGTGCGTCTTTAGGGTTCGGTGTGTCTTATAGTCCGAAAAATACGGTAATCAGTAAATCACCAAATGGGCAGATTGTCTCATCTGCTTCTATTTTCAAATTGATTGTTTTGCTCACCCCTCGCTATTGCATGTACTTGGAGGCTTCCGTCAATGTCTACAATACTTCTTCAGAGTCAAACTGCACAGGAGAAACTATTTAAAAAGTGTAAAAATCACGATTTTAGAAACTTTGGGAAGTGTAAAGCTGTTTTATCATTACATGGTTGAGTAAGGAGCACTCTGTCTGGTGTAACTGCGCAAATCATAATATATTATTTAGCCTTTCAAGGACATAAAGACATTTTTCCTCGGTGTTGCTAGTTCTAGCACTTGAACTGACAAAATAATTTAGCTTCTCTGTGTATTATTTTCACTCTGTGCCTGTGTGCATGCAGGAATGTCCAGAATCAAGCCTCAGGACAAAGGACGCAGAACCATGTCTTGATGTCTGTTTATTTGCAAACCTGAGTGTAGACATTCTCTTATTTTGTATTCTGAGAATTTCCATTGAGTATTCGCCATTTAGACATCAACTATATATTTTTTTCAGCAATATTTTTTTTACTTTAAAAAGATTGCATACAGAATCAGTATTAATTCTCAAAAATTCCATTGTGGTAATGTCAATAGGAATCAGATTTGCAAAGGAAGGATAATATTTACAGCCTCCATTTAAAATATACTCTAGAAACTATATGTTAAATAGTTATCTCCAATGGATTGTCATACAGTGGCATCTATCAACCGTAAGATCCCATTGTATAAACAGTATACATTTACTTTTTTTTAACTTGATACCATTATATGAAATAACAGTCTACAAGTCTTCTTTTTTACGTACACTCACATATCCCTGCCAGAGAGATTCCAATAGGGCCTTCTTTTTGCTTGGGTTGGGCTAATGTAACTACATAGATATGCTTAGCTCATACATCAAGTGCTTTTCAGATGTAAACAGTCATGCCAAAAGTGTTGGCACCTTTGAAATTGTTCCAGAAAATTAAGTATTTTTTCCAGAAAGTTATTGCAATTACACGCTTTGTCATAAACATGTTTATTTCCTTTTGCATATTAGAACAACACAAAAAAACCGTGACAAAAGGCAAATTCAACATAATTATATACAAACCCCCCAAAATAGGCTGAACCAAATTATTGGCACCTTTTAAAAATTGTGCGTAATCTGTGTCAAGTAAAAGGTGTGGGCAATATAAAAATCACATCTTAAACCAGAATAAAAGGGGAGAAGTTAACCCACACTTTGCATTGTTTTTAAAACAGAAAGAGTAGAAGACAAATGTATGAGGACTTGAGAACCAAAATTGTTGAAATCAACAATCTCAAAGCTGCAAGTCCATCTCCAGAGATGTTGATGTTATTTTTTCCATGGTGCACATCACAATCTTGAAGTTCACAACCCATGGCACTGTAGCTAATCTCCTTAGTCGTAGAGGTCAGAGAAAAATTTATAAAAGGTTGCAATGCAAGATAATCTGATTGGTGGATAAGCAGCCCCAATCAAGTTCCAAAAAAAATCTAAGTTGTCCTGCAGGCTCAACTGGCATGAGTGTCAGCACAAACTATCTGTCAACATTTGAATGAACTGAAACGCTATGGCAGGAGACTCAGGAGGACCCCACTGTTGACACAGAGATATAAAAAAGCTGGACTGCAGTTTGAAAAAATGTACGTGAGTAAGCCAAAATCCTTTGGAGAAAGCGCCTTGTGGAAAAATGAGTCCAAGATAGAGCTTTTTACTGAAAATGGAATGAGGCTTACAAAGAAAAGAACACAGTACCTATAGTCAAATATAATGGAGGTTCAGAGATGTTTTGGGGTTGTTTTGCTGCCTCTGGCATCGGGTTCCTTGACTGTGTGCATGGCATCATAAAATCTGAAGATTACCAAAGGATTTTGGGTCTCAATGTAGTGTCCAGTATGGGTTTGCGTCACAGGTCATTGGTATTTAAGCAGAACAGTGACCCTAAACCTATTTTAAAAAGCACCCAGAAATAGATGAAAATAAAGCCCTGGAGAATTGTAAAGTGGCCAGCAATGAGTCCAGATCTAAATTCCATTGGACACTTGCGAGGAGATCATAAAATTGCTGTTGAGGGAAGGCAGCCTTCAAATATCAGAGACCTGGAGCAGTTTGCAAAACAAGAAAGGTTCAAAATTTCATTTGAGAGGTGTAAGAAGTTTGTTGATGGTTAGGATTAGTGATGAGCGAGTACTAAAAAGCTCGGGTGCTCGAGGCTCGGGCCGAGCATCCCAAGATACTCGTGTACTCGGCCCGAGCACCGAGCCCAATGTTATCCTATGGGAGACCCGAGTATTTTTGTGAAATGACCACCGGCAGCATGTAGAAACCCAAAAAATGGCACAAAAGTCTCAGAAGAGTGTTCAAATGACATGGCAACAGCATGGGGAAGATCCCTTGAAGCATTTATCACTCAAAAGTCACAGCTGTGAACAATTTTGTCCGCGTTTTACGCCATTTTTACGGACTCACCAGAAAACCTTCCAAAATGACACCAAAATTAATTTTCATGGCGGAAATGTTAAGGGCACATACCCAATAGTGAGATAGAGCTAATGTATGTTACTTTTTGAGATTAATACATGAAAGATTTTACGTAACACATTGTGTGGCACTCCGATGTCCCTGAGAAGAGACGTACATAAAGGCCTCTGAGTCTAATGTGCCCATTTTGAGGAACTGAGTCTTTGTAGTATTTTCCTTTGCCAGGGCAGTCCAAAATTGTGAGGTTCACCAATGACCCTGCATACAGACGTGCATGAGGGCCTGTAAACCTGAAGTGCCCATTGTAAGGAAGTGGGTCTATTGTAGTATAGCCCTTAGGCAGGGCAGCCAAAAATTGGGAGGCTCCACATTGTCCCTGGATAGAGACGTGCATGAGGGCCTGTAAACCTGAAGTGCCTATTGGAAGGAAGTGGGTCTATTGTAGTATAGCCCTTAGGCAGGGCAGCCAAAAATTGGGAGGCTCCACGTTGTCCCTGGATAGAGACGTGCATGAGGGCCTGTAAACCTGAAGTGCCTATTGGAAGGAAGTGGGTCTATTGTAGTATAGCCCTTAGGCAGGGCAGCCAAAAATTGGGAGGCTCCACGTTGTCCCTGGATAGAGACGTGCATGAGGGCCTGTAAACCTAAAGTGCCTATTGGAAGGAAGTGGGTCTATTGTAGTATAGCCCTTAGGCAGGGCAGCCAAAAATTGGGAGGCTCCACGTTGTCCCTGGATAGAGACGTGCATGAGGGCCTGTAAACCTGAAGTGCCTATTGGAAGGAAGTGGGTCTATTGTAGTATAGCCCTTAGGCAGGGCAGCCAAAAATTGGGAGGCTCCACGTTGTCCCTGGATAGAGACGTGCATGAGGGCCTGTAAACCTGAAGTGCCTATTGGAAGGAAGTGGGTCTATTGTAGTATAGCCCTTAGGCAGGGCAGCCAAAAATTGGGAGGCTCCACGTTGTCCCTGGAAAGAGACGTGCATGAGGGCCTGTAAACCTGAAGTGCCTATTGGAAGGAAGTGGGTCTATTGTAGTATAGCCCTTAGGCAGGGCAGCCAAAAATTGGGAGGCTCCACGTTGTCCCTGGATAGAGACGTGCATGAGGGCCTGTAAACCTGAAGTGCCTATTGGAAGGAAGTGCGTCTATTGTAGTATAGCCCTTAGGCAGGGCAGCCAAAAATTGGGAGGCTCCATGTTGTCCCTGGATAGAGACGTGCATGAGGGCCTGTAAACCTGAAGTGCCTATTGGAAGGAAGTGGGTCTATTGTAGTATAGCCCTTAGGCAGGGCAGCCAAAAATTGGGAGGCTCCACGTTGTCCCTGGATAGAGACGTGCATGAGGGCCTGTAAACCTGAAGTGCCTATTGGAAGGAAGTGGGTCTATTGTAGTATAGCCCTTAGGCAGGGCAGCCAAAAATTGGGAGGCTCCACGTTGTCCCTGGATAGAGACGTGCATGAGGGCCTGTAAACCTGAAGTGCCTATTGGAAGGAAGTGGGTCTATTGTAGTATAGCCCTTAGGCAGGGCAGCCAAAAATTGGGAGGCTCCACGTTGTCCCTGGATAGAGACCTGTTAGGTTCTTAGTGCCTCCGTGCTTGCATTTAAAAACCGCACGTATGTGCCTGTTGGTGGCAGCTTTCCGCTGCACTTGTGTGCGTTTTGCAAATACTTGGATATAACGCACAAGTCTAGTGAATACACATCAGCACAGCATTGCAAAATGCGCAAGGGCGTTGTCAACGAACAAGGAAGTGGACGTGATGGTGGTGCAGGCAGAGACCGAGGTCGTGTGCAAGCTCTAATTTCGCCACAACAAAGGGCCACATCTACTCGCTCGCACGTCCTGTCCCAAATTCTTGGTGACCGCAGCAGTACACCGCTCTTGAACCAAGACCAGTGTCAACAGGTTGTTAGTTGGATAGCGGATAATGCTTCCAGTCAGATTGTCACCACCACAAACACTCTGTCTCCCACACGGTCAAGTGTCAGTAGCCGTGATACTGCACCGCACATTTCAGAACCTGATCCTCCTTCCTACCACAAGGCTGAGTACACGTCCACGGACATTACTGATCCCACACTTGGACACTCGGAAGAGCTGTTCGTTCACGTTTCCATTCACACATTCTGGCCTCTTGCCAGCTCCTGTTGAAGTGGGCCATGACGAGATTGTATGTACAGATGCCCAAATATTTGAGCAGCCACGTTCTCACGAAGTTGGCAACGTGTCTCAACAAGGGGTGGACGATGATGAGACACAATTGTCAGGAAGTCAGGAGGAGGAGCAGGGTGCGGAAGACGACGTGGTGGATGATCCAGTAACTGACCCAACCTGGCAGGAGGATATGCAGAGCGAGGACAGCAGTGCACAGGGGGAGGGAGGCGTAGCATCCCAACAGGCAGTAAGAAGCAGGGTGGTGGCCCCAGGCAGACGTCAGGCAACTGTTCCCCGGAACAACACGACACAAGGTGCCTGTACAAATGTTAGGTCTTCCCGAGTCTGGCAGTTTTTTAAGTTGGCTCCAGATGATTCTAAAAAGGCCATTTGCAACACCTGCCATGCCAGCATCAGCAGGGGTACCAAAACTAGCAGCCTGACCACCACCAGCATGATCAGGCACATGTCAGCCAAGCACCCGACTTTGTGGGATGTACAACAGAGTCGAGGAGCAGTGCTTGCTGATGTCACTGCTACGTCTTCGCTTGTTGTGCATGCGAGCCAATCCCCTGTCCATGCTGCCCGCGAACAAGCCTCCTCCGGCCCTGCACCTGCAGTTGCCCACGCAGAAATAACACCATCATCAAGAACGTCCTTGTCCCAGCGCAGCGTTCAGTTATCCATTCAGCAAACCTTTGAACGCAGGTGCAAATACACTGCCAACGGCCCACATGCCACACTTCTAAATGCTAACTTTTCGCGACTGCTTGCGCTGGAAATGTTGCCTTTTAGGCTGGTTGAGACAGAAGCATTCCGTGACCTGATGGTGGCAGCTGTCCCACGTTACTCGGTCCCCAGCCGCCACTATTTCTCCCGGTGTGCCGTCCCCACATTGCATAACCACGTGTCACAAAACATCACACGTGCCCTGAACAACGCTGTTTCAGCCAAAGTCCACCTAACCACAGACACGTGGACAAGTGCATGTGGGCAAGGCCGATACATCTCGTTGACGTCACACTGGGTTAATATTGTGGAAGCTGGGACCCAGTCTGAGCGAGGGACGGAACACGTCCTTCACACACCAAGTTTTGCAGGCCCTACCTCAGTCAGGGTTTTACCCACACTCTACAGCTCCGGAATGTCATGCTCCTCAGCCTCCTCCTCCTCCTGCGCATCCTCATCCACTTTACCCTCCACACCAGTCCCAAGCTGGAAGTGTCGCGGGCGGAGGAGGGGACGCTGCGCTCTCCCACTGCTCGGGTCCGGCTGCCGCTGCTCTACGGCTGCTGCTGCTCGTTGGCTCGAGCGATGGCCGGATCCCGGTTGTGGTGATTGTGTGGACACCACCGCTGCTCTGGACGGGGATCCCGGGAGCCTGTGACAGGGAGCAGCTTTGTTGTTATTTCTCCCCTCCGTGGGTAGGGGGGTTGGTTGTCCCGGGGCCCGGTGATGGGGTAGAGATTAGAGTTGAGCGCGGTTCGTGGTTCGTGGTTCTCCAGTTCGCGGCTCGAGTGATTTTGGGGCATGTTCTAGATCGAACTAGAACTCGAGCTTTTTGCAAAAGCTCGATAGTTCTAGAAACGTTCGAGAACGGTTCTAGCAGCCAAAAAACAGCAAAATCCTAGCTTGGTTTCTGCTGTAATAGTGTAAGTCACTCTGTGAATCAAACTATTATCACATTTCAGTGTATAGTGTGCGTGAACAGCGCCTTCAGATCACTGCTGTTTCTATAATGGCGATCGCCATTTTTTTTTTTTTTTCTTGTCTTCCTTCCCTAAGCGCGCGCGTCTTGTGGGGCGGGCCAGCATGTCAGCCAATCACAGACACACACACACCTAAGTGGACTTTGAGCCAGAGAAGCAACGGCATGTGTGATAGAATCTGCATGTCACATGTCCCTGCATTATAAAACCGGACATTTTCTTCACGAACGCCATTATCTGCCTTCTGCGTCTTTGGTGTCAGACATCAGTGTCGCAGCTCCGTCCTCCTGAGTCCTATAGCCGATACAGCTGTATGCGCTGCATACACAGCGTTAGACAGCTTAGGGAGAGCACATTCTAGCAGTCCTTTTAAGGGCTCAAAGCGGCAGGGTCAGAGAGCCATAAGTGACAGGTCCTGCAAACAGCAACAGCGTCTGTGTAGCCCAGGTCAGGGATTTCCTCCCTGCATTTCACCATTAGGAGGGAATAGAAAGGCAGGCTTCCATTCCTCTACCCAGAGCACCACAATCCTGCCACTGTACCCTCTTGTCCTCTGCACACTCCAACTCATTCTAAGTAAGCCATTATACTAGCAAACATTCAGTGTACCTAGTGGCATCCTATACGTGGCTATTGGACTTTGCTATAGTCCCACTAGTGCAAAGACATTTGCAGAGCACGTCTGCCTGCATTGCACACTACAACTTTTTTAAACTAAGCAATTTTACTAGCAAACACTCAGTGTACCTAGTGGCATCCTAAACGTGGCTATTGGACTTTGCTATAGTCCCACTAGTGCAAAGACATTAGCAGAGCACATCTGCCTGCATTGCACACTCCAAGTTTTTTAAACTAAGCAATTTTACTAGCAAACACTCAGTGTACCTAGTGGCATCCTATACGTGGCTATTGGACTTTGCTATAGTCCCACTAGTGCAAAGACATTTGCAGAGCACGTCTGCCTGCATTGCACACTACAACTTTTTTAAACTAAGCAATTTTACTAGCAAACACTCAGTGTACCTAGTGGCATCCTATACGTGGCTATTGGACTTTGCTATAGTCCCACTAGTGCAAAGACATTTGCAGAGCACGTCTGCCTGCATTGCACACTACAACTTTTTTAAACTAAGCAATTTTACTAGCAAACACTCAGTGTACCTAGTGGCATCCTATACGTGGCTATTGGACTTTGCTATAGTCCCACTAGTGCCAAGACATTTGCAGAGCGCATCTGCCTGCGTTGCACACTCCAACTAATTATAACGAAGCCATTATACTAGCAAACACTCAGTGTACCTAGTGGCATCCTATACGTGGCTATTGGACTTTTGTCAATTCACAGTATTGGAACGTTATTTGCAGGACATCTGCCTGCATTGCACACTCTAACTTTTTTAAACTCAGCCATTATACTAGCAAACACTCACTGTACCTAGTTGTATCCTAAACGTGGCTATTGTACTTTTGTCAATTCACAGTATTGGAACGTTATTTGCAGGACATCTGCCTGCATTGCACACTCAAACTTTTTTAAACTCAGCCATTATACTAGCAAACACTCACTGTACCTAGTTGTATCCTAAACGTGGCTATTGTACTTTTGTCAATTCACAGTATTGGAACGTTATTTGCAGGACATCTGCCTGCATTGCACACTCAAACTTTTTTAAACTCAGCCATTATACTAGCAAACACTCACTGTACCTAGTTGTATCCTAAACGTGGCTATTGTACTTTTGTCAATTCACAGTATTGGAACGTTATTTGCAGGACATCTGCCTGCATTGCACACTCAAACTTTTTTAAACTCAGCCATTATACTAGCAAACACTCACTGTACCTAGTTGTATCCTAAACGTGGCTATTGTACTTTTGTCAATTCACAGTATTGGAACGTTATTTGCAGCACGTCTGCCTGCATTGCACACTCAAACTTTTTTAAACTCAGCCATTATACTAGCAAACACTCACTGTACCTAGTTGTATCCTAAACGTGGCTATTGTACTTTTGTCAATTCACAGTATTGGAACGTTATTTGCAGCACGTCTGCCTGCATTGCACACTCAAACTTTTTTAAACTCAGCCATTATACTAGCAAACACTCAGTGTACCTAGTTGTATCCTAAACGTGGCTATTGTACTTTTGTCAATTCACAGTATTAGAACGTTATTTGCAGCACGTCTGCCTGCATTGCACACTCAAACTTTTTTAAACTCAGCCATTATACTAGCAAACACTCACTGTACCTAGTTGTATCCTAAACGTGGCTATTGTACTTTTGTCAATTCACAGTATTGGAACGTTATTTGCATGACATCTGCCTGCATTGCACACTCAAACTTTTTTAAACTCAGCCATTATACTAGCAAACACTCACTGTACCTAGTTGTATCCTAAACGTGGCTATTGTACTTTTGTCAATTCACAGTATTGGAACGTTATTTGCAGGACATCTGCCTGCATTGCACACTCAAACTTTTTTAAACTCAGCCATTATACTAGCAAACACTCACTGTACCTAGTTGTATCCTAAACGTGGCTATTGTACTTTTGTCAATTCACAGTATTGGAACGTTATTTGCAGGACATCTGCCTGCATTGCACACTCAAACTTTTTTAAACTCAGCCATTATACTAGCAAACACTCACTGTACCTAGTTGTATCCTAAACGTGGCTATTGTACTTTTGTCAATTCACAGTATTGGAACGTTATTTGCAGGACATCTGCCTGCATTGCACACTCAAACTTTTTTAAACTCAGCCATTATACTAGCAAACACTCACTGTACCTAGTTGTATCCTAAACGTGGCTATTGTACTTTTGTCAATTCACAGTATTGGAACGTTATTTGCAGGACATCTGCCTGCATTGCACACTCAAACTTTTTTAAACTCAGCCATTATACTAGCAAACACTCACTGTACCTAGTTGTATCCTAAACGTGGCTATTGTACTTTTGTCTATTCACACTACTGCAAATCTATGTGCAGCACCTCTGCATGACAACCTCGTGCTCTGTTTTTAATAAGCTATAATGATAGCACAAAATACTGCCATTTTGTGGCATCATAGAACTGGCTGTTGTATTCCATTAGTGCCCCACTGGTGACAAGCTATTTCTAGCACCTCTACATCACACCCTCATGCACATTTTGCTACGCTAATGTTATAGCAAACTCATGGAATTCATTGCTGCATTTCATAATTCGGAGGGATAGAAAGTCAGGCTTCCTTTAGCTTTTCCTTCTGTTCATAGACAGCATCTCCAAGACAAATTTCCCCTCCACGTCTAAGTGTGGAGAGGCAGCTAGTGCGCATGCGTGTGCCGATGTACCCCAGCTGCAGCATAATTACAGTGTTTCGCCTAGTGAGTATGCTCAGCCTGACTGTGCCATTCCTGACGCTAAGTTTTCATTTCGGGATACAGCGCATGCTCCCACACTAAGTGTGAAAAGCCTCTTTGCACAGGTGCTTGCATTCCGTGCCGGGTATAAGTCCTGTTTTGGGCATAGACACCATGCTAAAGCTGATAGTCTTTTTTCAGAGACTGTATTTCATGATACTGAGCATGCTCAGGCACTTCCTGCATCAGAGACTAGGTCCGGTAATGAACTCTTTGGCCCTGGCCCTGATGTGGGGGTCCCATATAGACCACAGGGCATCAGGTGTCCTCCCAAATGTCTTGCAGAGGCCCACACCTATGACTTGTCACCGCATTATTGATGCTCAGACGATGACTGGTGAGGTGTTTGGGTCATGGCAGCCATGAGGTCATCATTGAAGTTGCGTTTCCAAATAGGACGCTAGTTATGCCACTCATGACGTGTCACTCTACTTTTGTCTCCAGGAGGTGCATTGTGGTTCACCCTGGTTTGGGGCGGACCCAGGTTATAAAAGGGGCTGGAGCCAACCAGGAGGTGCGCAGTCTTCTATTATGCTCCGAAAGAGCACACCTCCATGTGTTGAACCCATTGCGGCTTTAGGCCAGAGGTAGGCAGGGATCGGGTGGTGGATGCAGGCCACCACCACAGTTGGTAACGCAGAACGGTTAAGACCAGCTCCTGTCCTAACAGTCCTGCTTGTGCAGCCCAGTGGCATTAACAGGCCTGCTGCTGCTGATGCGCCTGCTGTCCACAGGTGTGGCCCCTACGCACACGGTCAGCGTACTCAATGGCCCCTGTGTTGTTAACAGGGAGTTCCTGGGCTGGGTGGGCATGTGGACCCTGTGACGCTAACAGGGCTCACAGTCTCCAGATCCGAATGGCGTCTAACTCGGTTCAGGCTACTATTAGTTTCATAGCCACACAGCTCTGTATCCTCCACCAAACCTTCAAGTTGCCAACCTCTCCTTTTCCAACTGGGAGCACGGTGGACACTGACTGCTGATGGGGATATATACCTTTCTCTTTCTTTTCTTATTAATTTTCGTTATATATCGGTCACAGATTATATACCACTTTATCCAAATCTGCCAGTCCCACTGTAACAGATGTTGTTTCTTCAGCAAATGTTACAGTTGCTTAACCACCAAATCCACGGACCAAAACTTTTTTCCCCTTTCCAACACACCTGTTCCCCTTTCCAACAGCATCTGTCCTTTTTCAACTCATTTTGGGATATGACCAAAAGTGCAACTGTGCAGGGACACCGTACTCAACGCCATCTCAGCACAGCAGCCATCCCTCGGTCCCTCCGATGTGGACAAGTAAAAGACCATTTCCTCCTATCCATGACAAAGCGTTGAGATTCACTCTGTGCAGCACTGGTGTTTAGTGGACAAGTAGATCTAAGATTGCGTACCACATTCTGCAGATACTCCTGTATACGTGCGTCTATTTCTATGGCAGGAATTAGTTCGCCAAATTTTGTCTTGTACCGGGGATCTAACAGTGTGGCAACCCAGTGTTCAGGATTAGTTCAAATTCATACAATCCAAGGGTCATGTAGGTA
This sequence comes from Anomaloglossus baeobatrachus, assembly GCF_048569485.1. Taxonomy (NCBI): domain Eukaryota; kingdom Metazoa; phylum Chordata; class Amphibia; order Anura; family Aromobatidae; genus Anomaloglossus; species Anomaloglossus baeobatrachus. Next base: position 538,083,298 of record NC_134356.1, on the reverse strand, counting down.
GTGCAGCAAGAAGGCGCTCATGTGTCTTGTGCATCCAGGAGGACCAAGTCCTTGGTGTGTTGGTGGCAGAGAGGTGAGAATCGTGCATCCTTCCTCTGCCCTCTCCCCCCAACCTCGCACAACCGAAATGTGAGCAAGCTCTCACTCATCTGCTGAGTCTTCCATGCCCATCGCCAGTTCGTCCTCCATTTCTTCATGGGCTCCTGCACTTTCATCAACACTTTTTGCTGATACTATGCGCCCTTGTTAATCCCTCTCCCTCACCATGACTGCCGCATAGGTGCCGCTGACCATCTGGACCTCGTAGATCTTGTTATCCCTTCCGCATATGACTCCTCCTGTACTTCCTCCCCTTCCTCTTGTCCCAACACCTGACTCCGAATAATAATTACAGTGTGCTCCATCATGTAGATGACCAGAATTGTCACGCTGAGAATGACATTGCCAGTGCTAAACATCTTCGTCGACATTTCAAAACTGTGTAGCAGGGTGCATAGGTCCTTGATCTGACACCACTCCAGCAGCGTGATCTGCACCACCTCTGGATCAAGTTATCCCAGGCTATATGTCTTACCGTATTTCAGCAGGGCTCTGCGGTGCTGCCACACACGCTGCAACATGTGCAGATTCAAATTCCTGCGTGTCGAAACATCGCATTTACGGCGTTTAACTGCCAGACCCTAAGACTTCCGGAGTGATGAAAGTTGTTGAGCTGCTGTGTGCGCACGATGGAAGTGAGCACATAGCGAGCGTGCCCACTGCACAAGGCCATGTAGGCCGTGATGGTGTTTTAAAAATTGCTGGCGAATTCGGTTCAACACGTGAGCCCTAAAAGGCACGTGTGTCACATTGCCCTGAGGATGGCCCGCAGCCAGGTTTGCATCATTGCCGCACACGGCTGTTAAGTCACCAACGGAGTCCGCTCCGTCAATTTGTACTCCGGTCGCCAGGTGACAACGTGTTCCTTTCATGAATAGTGCTGATGATGGGAGAGTAGTCGATGCCAGCGGCGCAGGTGGACGCAGGTTATGCTCACCCACTGGGCTGCATTACCTTGACAGATGCAGAATCTCTGGCTGAATGTAGCTGGTGGGTATCTCACAGATGAAATACCATCATTCAGCTACAACCAATGGGAAGACACCACACCCTTTTTTATGCCCATCCTGTCTGCAGACCACTGCCAGACATAGCTATGAACCTCTGGTTAATTTTACCCCCAGTTCAGTTTTATGATTTTGTGTGCTTGTTACCTGACTACTTTTCCTGCTTGCTGTTTATGTACCTTGTTGGCCGATACGCATTTCACCTCTGCTTGTTTTCTGATTCTTTCCTGGCCGTCCCATTCTGTTCCTGTTCCTCAATTAATGTTTTGACCCTGCCTGACTACTATTCTCTGGAATAGCGGTGTGACTCACATTTCCCATACATTTCAAAGTAAAACTTTGACCGCCTGATGGCATTGAGCTCTGCTGCCAGCATAGTAAGGAGGTGTGTGGTAGTCCTTGTGCGCAGTTGCAAGGAAGGGTGGCCTGACCACACAGGGTTTGTGCCAAGGTAGAGGACCCACACGAGGTTGAAGAGGCAGAAGCAGTGTATTAACTTCTACATACAGAACAAGGATTGAAACAACTCGTGGGGACGGCAAGACTTGTACAGCAGACCCTTCTCCATCTCTCACCATAGTTTGCCAGTGCCCAGTCAGTGACATGTAATGACCCTGTCTATGCTTACTGGTCCAAGTATCTGTGTTGAAATGCACCCTGTCGCACACAGATTTTCTCAAGGAAGTGGTGATGTTGTGTGCGACATGCTGGTGTAGCGCGGGCATGCTTTTCTTGGAGAAGCAGTGGTGATTGGGCATCTGGTACTGGGGCACAGCGACAGACATAAGGTCTGTAAAGTCCTGTGTGTCCACTACGCGTAAAGGCAGCATTTCGGTAGCCAACAGCTTACAGAGGGATAGAGTCAACCACTTAGCGTTGTCATGGGTCGCAGTAAGTGGCCTTTTATTTAACCACATCTGAGGGACAGAGATCTGGCTGCTGTCTGTAGACGGTGTTGAGTAGGGTGTCCCTGGAAAAATGCAGGTTTGTGAGAAAAGTGCAGGCGGAGACATGATGTTGCCTTCATCTTGCCTTCAGATCTGTTCATCTTGTATCATTTTTAAAAAACACAGCAAGCAAGGGTTACTCCAAGCGGAGTCTACCTTTTTTCCCCAAATTGGGCACACAGACACCCCATCAGTGGCAGGACTTGTGCCCTAGTTGCAAACAGGATGTTTTGATTTGCATCAAGCACATTCCAAATCCACAAGCATTTACTCTCCCCAGGATGACACAGGGGTAGTAAATTCCTTCTGGATCCATGACTTGTTCATTTTGATGAACGTCAGTCTGTCCACATTGTCACTGGACAGACGCGTGCGCTTATCTGTCAGCACACACCCAGCAGCACTGAAGACACGTTCAGAGACAACGCTGGCAGCTGGACACGACAAAATCTTCAAGGCGTAACTGGAGAGCTCTTGACATTTTTCTAGATTTGAAGCACAAAAGGAGCAAGGCTCCATTTGCAAAGTCATTGCATCGATGTTCATTTGGAGATACTCCTGTATCATCCTCTCCATCCGTTGACTATGTGACACACTTGATGTCTCTGGTGGCCTTGCAAAGGAGGGTCTAAAAAAATTATGAAAAGATTCCATAAAATTGCTGTTACCAGCACCAGATACGGTCCTACTGGTACGGGTAGACTGTTGAAGATGACGAGGCCGTCCCATGTTTGTCAAGTTACAACTGGGAGAATCACTCCCTTCACCTGCACGGTTGTTTGGTGGAAAAGCCGAGCTAAGATCGAGTAACAGCTTCTGCTGATACTCCTGCATACGTGCGTCCCTTTCTATGGGTGGAATTATGTCACAAAATTTGGACTTGTCCCGGGGATCTAATAGTGTGGCAAGCCAGTAGTCATCATCACTTCTAATTTTGACAATACGAGGGTCATGTTGGAGGTAGTGCAACAAGAAGGCACTCATGTGTCTTGCGCAGCCATGCGGACCAAGTCCACGCTGTGTTTGTGGCATAGAGGTGCTAACCGTTCTTTCTTCCTCTGTCATCTCCCCCCAACCTCTTTCAACTTAAATTTGACCAAGGTCCCCCTCATCTGCTGAGTCTTCCATGTCCATGGACAGTTCGTCCTCCATATCTTCATGTCCTCCTGCACCTTCCTCAACATCTCGCCTGCTACCATGCGCCCTTGTTGATCCCTGTCCCCCATGGTCCCATGCCTGCCGCGTTGGTGATGATGAACGTCTGGACCTTGGTGATGTTGTTGTGTCTTGCGCATATGAATCCTCCTGTAGTTCCTCCCCTTCCTGTTGTCCCACCCCCTGACTCCGAATAGTGTTTAGCGTGTGCTCCAGCATGTAAATGACTGTAATCGTCATGCTGATAATGGCATTGTCAGCGCTAAACATATTCGTCGCCATGTCGAAACTGTGCAGAAGGGTGCATAGGTCCTTGATCTGAGATCACTCCATCAGGGTGATCTGCCCCACCTCTGCATCTCGTTGGCCCAGGCTATACGTCATGACGTATTGCACCAGGGCTCTGCGGTGCTGCCACAGTCGCTGTAACATGTGGAGAGTTGAATTCCAGCGTGTCGCCACATCGCATTTCAGGCGATGAACCGGCAGGCCGAAAGACTTCTGGAGCGATGCAAGTCGCTCAGCTGCGGCGGTTGAACGGCGGAAGTGAGCACTGCAGACAGTTTCCGTGCCCTGGTCAGAAGGCCATCTAGGCCGGGATAGTGTGTTAAAAATTGCTGGACAACAAGGTTCAACACGTGAGCCATACAAGGCACGTGTGTCACCTTGCCCAGGCGAAGGGCCGCACCCAGGTTTGCAGCATTGTCGCACACGGCCTTACCAGGCTGCAGGTTGAGTGGAGACAACCATTTATTAAACTCGGACCGCAGAGCTGACCACAACTCCTCAGCTGTGTGACTCTTATTCCCAAGACATGTCAAGCTAAAGACCGCCTGATGCCGTTGCGCTCTGCTGCCAGCATAGTAATGAGGGGTGCGTCATTCCTTCTGCGCAGTGAGAACGCTGGTGGCCTGACCAGGCAGGCTTGGGGCGGAGGTGGAGGACCCAGATGAGGTGGAGGATGCAGAAGCAGTGGCGGAACTTGGACAGACAGAGGATTGACACACAAGTCGTGGGGACGGCAAGACTTGTGCAGCAGACCCTTCACCATCTATCACCATAGTTACCCAGTGCCCAGTCAGCGACATGTAACGTCCCTGTCCATGCTTACTGGTCCAAGTATCGGTGGTGAAATTCACCCGTTCACACACAGAGTTTCTCAAGGAAGCGGTGATATTGTGTGTGACATGCTGGTGTAGCGCGGGCACACCTTTCTTAGAGAAGTAGTGGCGACTAGGCATCTGGTACTGGGGCACAGCGACAGATATAAGGTCTCTAAAATCCTGTGTGTCCACTAGGCGGAAAGGCAGCATTTCTGTAGCCAACAGCTTACAGAGGGATAGAGTCAACCTCTTAGCTTTGTCATGGGTCGAAGGAAGTGGCCTTTTATTTGACCACATCTGAGGGACAGAGATCTGGCTGCTGTGTGTAGACGGTGTTGAGTAGGGTGTCCCTGGAAAAATGCAGCTTTGGGAGGAAAGTGCAGGCGGAGACATGATGTTGCCTTCATCCAAAGTTGGTGCTATCGATGTCTGAGAGAGCTGTACACACTCACTTGTTTCCCCTTCCAAACCAACTGACGACCTACCAAGCAAACTGCCTGTTGCGGTTACAGTGGTGGAAGTTGTGGGTGGAAATACAGGTGTGACAGCTGTCCCCACAGTCCTAGAAGATGACGAGCGCGCGGATGCCCTGGAAGGGGCAGGCGGTGGATGGTTGGCTCCACTAGGCCGCATTGCAGCACGGTGAGCTTCCCACCAGGCCATATGATATTTATTCATGTGACGATTCATGGAAGAAGTTGTCAAACTGCTGAGGTTTTGACCTCTACTAAGATAACCATGGCAAATGTTACAGATCACATAATTTGGCCGATCTTTTTTTATGTCAAAAAAGGACCAGGCTAGGCAAGGCTTAGAGGCCATGCGGCCTCTTGATCCACCCCGAATAATGCTCAGAGGCAGAGTGGTGGCTGAGGATGCAGTTGTAGACGTGCTACCAGTGCTCCGACTGTGTCCAGGAAGGCGCCAGGTTACTTCGACGTCGGTTGCATCCTCCTCCACCGCCTCTATTGACCTCCTCGAGTGTCTGACTGTGGGTTGACAGTAGGTGGGATCTAGAACTTCATCATCAATTGTTGTGTTTGCACTCCCCTCCCCCTCAGCCCGAGTTTCTTCTTGCCCTGACCGAATATTTAAGTTGTCATCCCAATCGGGTATCTGCGTCTCATCTTCATCAGTATGTTCCTCATTGCCTATAACCACAGTTGTTGGAAAGGCAGCATTTTGGTAGCCAACAGTTTGCATTTTATGAAAGTCAACCTCCAAGCCATGTCATGCCCTTCTAAAAGCATGTATAACACAGCGAGGGGACTCCAACCACAGTCTCCCTCGTTGCCACTCTCTGGGCCACACACACCCCACTTGACTGGCATCGGTTGAGCCCCCTTTTGAAAAAGAAAAAGATGCTTTGCATGAAGCACTCTCAAAAATACGCGTGCCTTTCCCGTCCCCTGGCTGACCCTGGGGAAGAAAAGTCCTCTGAGAGCCATGACTTGTTCATCTTGGTTCTTTTAGAAACACAGCGAGGGGACTCCAACCACAGTCTCCCTCGTTGCCACTCACTGGGCCACACACACCCCACTTGACTGGCATCGGTTGAGCCCCCTTTTGAAAAAGAAAAAGATGCTTTGCATGAAGCACTCTCAAAAATACGCGTGCCTTTCACGTCCCCTGGCTGACCCCGGGGAAGAAAAGTCCTCTGAGAGCCATGACTTGTTCATCTTGGTTCTTTTAGAAACACAGCGAGGGGACTCCAACCACAGTCTCCCTCGTTGCCACTCACTGGGCCACACACACCCCACTTGACTGGCATCGGTTGAGCCCCCTTTTGAAAAAGAAAAAGATGCTTTGCATGAAGCACTCTCAAAAATACGCGTGCCTTTCCCGTCCCCTGGCTGACCCCGGGGAAGAAAAGTCCTCTGAGAGCCATGACTTGTTCATCTTGGTTCTTTTAGAAACACAGCGAGGGGACTCCAACCACAGTCTCCCTCGTTGCCACTCACTGGGCCACACACACCCCACTTGACTGGCATCGGTTGAGCCCCCTTTTGAAAAAGAAAAAGATGCTTTGCATGAAGCACTCTCAAAAATACGCGTGCCTTTCCCGTCCCCTGGCTGACCCCGGGGAAGAAAAGTCCTCTGAGAGCCATGACTTGTTCATCTTGGTTCTTTTAGAAACACAGCGAGGGGACTCCAACCACAGTCTCCCTCGTTGCCACTCACTGGGCCACACACACCCCACTTGACTGGCATCGGTTGAGCCCCCTTTTGAAAAAGAAAAAGATGCTTTGCATGAAGCACTCTCAAAAATACGCGTGCCTTTCCCGTCCCCTGGCTGACCCCGGGGAAGAAAAGTCCTCTGAGAGCCATGACTTGTTCATCTTGGTTCTTTTAGAAACACAGCGAGGGGACTCCAACCACAGTCTCCCTCGTTGCCACTCACTGGGCCACACACACCCCACTTGACTGGCATCGGTTGAGCCCCCTTTTGAAAAAGAAAAAGATGCTTTGCATGAAGCACTCTCAAAAATACGCGTGCCTTTCCCGTCCCCTGGCTGACCCCGGGGAAGAAAAGTCCTCTGAGAGCCATGACTTGTTCATCTTGGTTCTTTTAGAAACACAGCGAGGGGACTCCAACCACAGTCTCCCTCGTTGCCACTCACTGGGCCACACACACCCCACTTGACTGGCATCGGTTGAGCCCCCTTTTGAAAAAGAAAAAGATGCTTTGCATGAAGCACTCTCAAAAATACGCGTGCCTTTCCCGTCCCCTGGCTGACCCCGGGGAAGAAAAGTCCTCTGAGAGCCATGACTTGTTCATCTTGGTTCTTTTAGAAACACAGCGAGGGGACTCCAACCACAGTCTCCCTCGTTGCCACTCACTGGGCCACACACACCCCACTTGACTGGCATCGGTTGAGCCCCCTTTTGAAAAAGAAAAAGATGCTTTGCATGAAGCACTCTCAAAAATACGCGTGCCTTTCCCGTCCCCTGGCTGACCCCGGGGAAGAAAAGTCCTCTGAGAGCCATGACTTGTTCATCTTGGTTCTTTTAGAAACACAGCGAGGGGACTCCAACCACAGTCTCCCTCGTTGCCACTCACTGGGCCACACACACCCCACTTGACTGGCATCGGTTGAGCCCCCTTTTGAAAAAGAAAAAGATGCTTTGCATGAAGCACTCTCAAAAATACGCGTGCCTTTCCCGTCCCCTGGCTGACCCCGGGGAAGAAAAGTCCTCTGAGAGCCATGACTTGTTCATCTTGGTTCTTTTAGAAACACAGCGAGGGGACTCCAACCACAGTCTCCCTCGTTGCCACTCACTGGGCCACACACACCCCACTTGACTGGCATCGGTTGAGCCCCCTTTTGAAAAAGAAAAAGATGCTTTGCATGAAGCACTCTCAAAAATACGCGTGCCTTTCCCGTCCCCTGGCTGACCCCGGGGAAGAAAAGTCCTCTGAGAGCCATGACTTGTTCATCTTGGTTCTTTTAGAAACACAGCGAGGGGACTCCAACCACAGTCTCCCTCGTTGCCACTCACTGGGCCACACACACCCCACTTGACTGGCATCGGTTGAGCCCCCTTTTGAAAAAGAAAAAGATGCTTTGCATGAAGCACTCTCAAAAATACGCGTGCCTTTCCCGTCCCCTGGCTGACCCCGGGGAAGAAAAGTCCTCTGAGAGCCATGACTTGTTCATCTTGGTTCTTTTAGAAACACAGCGAGGGGACTCCAACCACAGTCTCCCTCGTTGCCACTCACTGGGCCACACACACCCCACTTGACTGGCATCGGTTGAGCCCCCTTTTGAAAAAGAAAAAGATGCTTTGCATGAAGCACTCTCAAAAATACGCGTGCCTTTCCCGTCCCCTGGCTGACCCCGGGGAAGAAAAGTCCTCTGAGAGCCATGACTTGTTCATCTTGGTTCTTTTAGAAACACAGCGAGGGGACTCCAACCACAGTCTCCCTCGTTGCCACTCACTGGGCCACACACACCCCACTTGACTGGCATCGGTTGAGCCCCCTTTTGAAAAAGAAAAAGATGCTTTGCATGAAGCACTCTCAAAAATACGCGTGCCTTTCCCGTCCCCTGGCTGACCCCGGGGAAGAAAAGTCCTCTGAGAGCCATGACTTGTTCATCTTGGTTCTTTTAGAAACACAGCGAGGGGACTCCAACCACAGTCTCCCTCGTTGCCACTCACTGGGCCACACACACCCCACTTGACTGGCATCGGTTGAGCCTCCTTTTGAAAAAGAAAAAGATGCTTTGCATGAAGCACTCTCAAAAATACGCGTGCCTTTCCCGTCCCCTGGCTGACCCCGGGGAAGAAAAGTCCTCTGAGAGCCATGACTTGTTCATCTTGGTTCTTTTAGAAACACAGCGAGGGGACTCCAACCACAGTCTCCCTCGTTGCCACTCACTGGGCCACACACACCCCACTTGACTGGCATCGGTTGAGCCCCCTTTTGAAAAAGAAAAAGATGCTTTGCATGAAGCACTCTCAAAAATACGCGTGCCTTTCCCGTCCCCTGGCTGACCCCGGGGAAGAAAAGTCCTCTGAGAGCCATGACTTGTTCATCTTGGTTCTTTTAGAAACACAGCGAGGGGACTCCAACCACAGTCTCCCTCGTTGCCACTCACTGGGCCACACACACCCCACTTGACTGGCATCGGTTGAGCCCCCTTTTGAAAAAGAAAAAGATGCTTTGCATGAAGCACTCTCAAAAATACGCGTGCCTTTCCCGTCCCCTGGCTGACCCCGGGGAAGAAAAGTCCTCTGAGAGCCATGACTTGTTCATCTTGGTTCTTTTAGAAACACAGCGAGGGGACTCCAACCACAGTCTCCCTCGTTGCCACTCACTGGGCCACACACACCCCACTTGACTGGCATCGGTTGAGCCCCCTTTTGAAAAAGAAAAAGATGCTTTGCATGAAGCACTCTCAAAAATACGCGTGCCTTTCCCGTCCCCTGGCTGACCCCGGGGAAGAAAAGTCCTCTGAGAGCCATGACTTGTTCATCTTGGTTCTTTTAGAAACACAGCGAGGGGACTCCAACCACAGTCTCCCTCGTTGCCACTCACTGGGCCACACACACCCCACTTGACTGGCATCGGTTGAGCCCCCTTTTGAAAAAGAAAAAGATGCTTTGCATGAAGCACTCTCAAAAATACGCGTGCCTTTCCCGTCCCCTGGCTGACCCCGGGGAAGAAAAGTCCTCTGAGAGCCATGACTTGTTCATCTTGGTTCTTTTAGAAACACAGCGAGGGGACTCCAACCACAGTCTCCCTCGTTGCCACTCACTGGGCCACACACACCCCACTTGACTGGCATCGGTTGAGCCCCCTTTTGAAAAAGAAAAAGATGCTTTGCATGAAGCACTCTCAAAAATACGCGTGCCTTTCCCGTCCCCTGGCTGACCCCGGGGAAAAAAAGTCCTCTGAGAGCCATGACTTGTTCATCTTGGTTCTTTTAGAAACACAGCGAGGGGACTCCAACCACAGTCTCCCTCGTTGCCACTCACTGGGCCACACACACCCCACTTGACTGGCATCGGTTGAGCCCCCTTTTGAAAAAGAAAAAGATGCTTTGCATGAAGCACTCTCAAAAATACGCGTGCCTTTCCCGTCCCCTGGCTGACCCCGGGGAAGAAAAGTCCTCTGAGAGCCATGACTTGTTCATCTTGGTTCTTTTAGAAACACAGCGAGGGGACTCCAACCACAGTCTCCCTCGTTGCCACTCACTGGGCCACACACACCCCACTTGACTGGCATCGGTTGAGCCCCCTTTTGAAAAAGAAAAAGATGCTTTGCATGAAGCACTCTCAAAAATACGCGTGCCTTTCCCGTCCCCTGGCTGACCCCGGGGAAGAAAAGTCCTCTGAGAGCCATGACTTGTTCATCTTGGTTCTTTTAGAAACACAGCGAGGGGACTCCAACCACAGTCTCCCTCGTTGCCACTCACTGGGCCACACACACCCCACTTGACTGGCATCGGTTGAGCCCCCTTTTGAAAAAGAAAAAGATGCTTTGCATGAAGCACTCTCAAAAATACGCGTGCCTTTCCCGTCCCCTGGCTGACCCCGGGGAAGAAAAGTCCTCTGAGAGCCATGACTTGTTCATCTTGGTTCTTTTAGAAACACAGCGAGGGGACTCCAACCACAGTCTCCCTCGTTGCCACTCACTGGGCCACACACACCCCACTTGACTGGCATCGGTTGAGCCCCCTTTTGAAAAAGAAAAAGATGCTTTGCATGAAGCACTCTCAAAAATACGCGTGCCTTTCCCGTCCCCTGGCTGACCCCGGGGAAGAAAAGTCCTCTGAGAGCCATGACTTGTTCATCTTGGTTCTTTTAGAAACACAGCGAGGGGACTCCAACCACAGTCTCCCTCGTTGCCACTCACTGGGCCACACACACCCCACTTGACTGGCATCGGTTGAGCCCCCTTTTGAAAAAGAAAAAGATGCTTTGCATGAAGCACTCTCAAAAATACGCGTGCCTTTCCCGTCCCCTGGCTGACCCCGGGGAAGAAAAGTCCTCTGAGAGCCATGACTTGTTCATCTTGGTTCTTTTAGAAACACAGCGAGGGGACTCCAACCACAGTCTCCCTCGTTGCCACTCACTGGGCCACACACACCCCACTTGACTGGCATCGGTTGAGCCCCCTTTTGAAAAAGAAAAAGATGCTTTGCATGAAGCACTCTCAAAAATACGCGTGCCTTTCCCGTCCCCTGGCTGACCCCGGGGAAGAAAAGTCCTCTGAGAGCCATGTCCACATTGTCAGTGGACAGACACGTGTGCTTATCTGCCAGCAGACCCACAGCAGCACTGAAGACAGGTTCCGAGAGAACGCTGGCTGCAGGACACGACAAGATCCCCAAGACGTACGTGGCGAGCTCAGGCAATTTATCAAGATTGGAAGCCAAGAATGAGCAGGGCTCAAGTTGCACAATAATGGCATGTTTCCTTGCATATACTCATATATCTGTGTGTCCTCCTCTTTTTCCTTGTCCAGCTCTTTTGTTTTCGCATGAGTATATGTCCTTGTCACTTTCCCATGTGTTGTGAGTTGTTTGTGACCTTTTGGACACCTTTGAGGGTGTTTTCTAGGTGTTTTTCTGTGTTTGTGATTGCCTGCCATTGTTTCCTATGCAGTTCGAGTTCGGTTCGTCGAACGTTCGACGAACCGAACTCGAACGGGAGGTCCGTTCGGCGAACCAACCTCGAGCCGAACCGCGACCGGTTCGCTCATCTCTAGTAGAGTTTGATGACAGGCGGGTTGCGGGGCCTGATGAGGTGCAGGGTCGCAGGGGCAGCGCTGTGCCGCACGGCACGGAGGTACTCACTCAGCCCAATGATGATGACACAGTTCACGGTAAAACAAGTGGCTGGATGGACGGGTCCCTCGGACGGCTGCGGTTGTTCCTCCCTGCAGGTTAGTGATGACTGTCTCTCCCTGCACCTAAGTTAAGTGTTGGTAGTGATGGTTTCCCACCGGTAACCCGCTCCCCGACCTGGATATGGGCCGGAGGAGCCCCTTTTGCTCACAGGCGCTGGCCCTGGGAGACGGTTGCCCTTGGCGGTGGCGGTGTCTCCCCTTCACTGTTGGACGGTTGCCTTCTATCGGAACTTGGCTGTTTGGAAACCCTGAGGTCCCCTTCACTAACGGATTTGGCAAATTCACGGCGACACCAAGCCTTGCCAGGATCCGAAAGTCCTCTGCCAATGGTGCTGGCTTCTCTTTGTATACCGGTCCGGTACGGCCGGGTCACCACCCGTCCACGGTCCTTATGGCAGACTCCAATCGGCCTCCACTGCAGACGGTCACCACATCCTGCCAACCTTGCTGTCCTGTCCGGGCCACACACCCGGACCAACTTCAGGCTCTTTGCTGTCACTTTTCTCCTCTCTACTACTTTCCTCCTTCCACTTCCTTAGCTTAACTCTCACTGCCTGTGTTTTCCCTCCTCCTTGGTGGGTGGAGACCAACCGCCTGGCTCCACCCCCTGGTGTGGACAACAGCCCCTGGGGAAGGCAACAAGGATTTTGTGTTTTGACTATGATATGCCTGCAGGGAGTGTGGGGTGTTTAAGTGTTGTGCTCTGTGGCCCCTGGCTTGTCCAGGGCGACACAGAAGCACTGCAGCACTGCCTCGGCGAAGCGGCAACAGGCAGTGCTGAAGCTAATCTGCATAGGTGACAAACCCCACAATGCAGAAGAGGTGTGGACAGCTCTGAAACAGCAGGCAGATCACTGGCTCACAACTCTGAACCTAAAGCCAGGAAAGGTCGTGTGTGACAATGGCCGGAACCTGGTGGCGGCTTTGAGGCGAGGCCAGCTGACACATGTTCCATGCGTGGCCCATGTGCTCAACCTCGTGGTTCAGTGGTTTCTAAAGTCATACCCAGAGCTGTCTGATCTGCTGGTAAAAGTACGCCGCCTGTCTGCACATTTTCGAAAGTCACCTACTGCTTCAGCCGGCCTTGCCGGCTTTCAGCGCCGTTTGCATCTTCCGGCTCACAGACTGGTGTGTGATGTCCCCACGCGTTGGAATTCAACTCTGCACATGTTGGTCAGGATATGTGAGCAGAAGAGGGCAGTTGTTGAGTACCTGCATCACCTAAGCCGTCGGGAAATGGGTCAAACTCCACACATAACACCTGAGGAGTGGAGATGGATGTCCGACCTATGTACCATCCGCCAAAACTTTGAGGACTCCACCAAGATGGTGAGCGGCGATGACGACATTATTAACGTCACCATACCGCTTCTCTGCCTTCTAAAATGGTCTCTGCTCAAAAAACAACCATGATGCATTGCAGGCGGAGCGCGATGAGTTTGAGCAAGAAACAGTAGTGGGTGTGGGTGATAACACACAGCCCAGCCTCGTCTCATCACAACATGCAGTGGAGGACTATGACGAGGAGGAGGATGAAGACATGGAGCAACTCTCTGGCCAAATTGAGGATATGACATGCAGTCATATCCTCGGTTCAGCGTGGCTGGCCAGAGGACAGGGTAGATGATGAGGAGGAGGAGGAGGAGGACAGCATGTTCAGTCATCGTGTTGGTCAGGATACTGAAGTGATGGCTGTTAAGAGTCTGGCACACATGGCTGACTTTATGGTAAGCTGCCTGTGACCCTCGCGTTAAGAACATCTTGGCCGACAATCATTACTGGTTGGTAACACTGTTAGACCCACGCTAAAAGGAGAACTTTACGTCTCTTATTCCCGAGGCGGAGAGGTCAGGCAAAATGCAGCAGTTCCAGAAGGCCATAGTCAGGGAAGTAGGCAAAGCATTCCCCTCACAAAACGATAGCGGCATAGGTCAGGAATCAGTGGACAACCAAGGCGTACAGCCGAGAGGGGCACAAGTCCAATCCGCCAGAGGTAGGGGAACAGTCTTTAAGATGTGGGACAGTTTTATCAGCCCCTCACATACCACAGCCCCTGAGGTGCGGGGTAGTGCCACAAGAAATCCTAAGTTTGCCCAGATGCTCAAGGAGTACCTTGCAGATCAAATAACTGTACTCCCACATTCCTCTGTGCCTTACAATTACTGGGTATCCAAGGTGGACACGTGGCATGAATTGGCTCTCTACGCCTTGGAAGTCCTGGCCTGCCCTGCCGCTAGCGTTTTGTCAGAGCGTGTTTTTAGTGCCGCAGGTGGAATCATTACAGATAAACGCACCCGCCTGTCAACTGTAAATGCTGACAGGCTGACTCTGATCAAGATGAACAAGGGTTGGATTGGGCCAATCTTCACCACACCACCAGCAAATGACAGCGGAATTTAAGGTTTGTAACGGGAATTTGCCATGTACCTCCACTCACCCATGGTAACACACTTCTGGACTTTGGCTAATCGCTGGACTGCTCCTCCTTCTCCTCATGCGCCATCATGATGACCGTTACAATAGTTAGGCCGTTGTTTCAGGTATACCCCCAGTGGTAAATTTTTTCGCCCATTCTTTGCAATGGGAACAATGTTTTGAGGCCCTCATGCACATCTCTATCCAGGGACAATATGGAGCCGTACGCTGCCACCGACAGGCACACACGTGCGGTTTTTAAATGAAAGCACGGACGCAATAAGAACCTAACAGGTTTTTAGGAGCGACAAATATTACTGAGAAGTCTGACACTATCAGACACTGCTGACTGACGTGTATTATACACTACACTTGTGCGTTATATAATAGTTTGTGAAAAACGCACACAAGTGCACCTGTACGCTGCCACCTTCAGGCACACACGTGCGGTTTTTAAATGCAAGCACGGACGCAATAAGAACCTAACAGGTTTTTAGGAGCGACAAATATTACTGAGAAGTCTGACACTATCTGGACTGTTTTAGACTGTGTACACCAGCCCCAGATATGATGAAGGCTGGTATACGGTCACCACTAGGAATGGCTATATACCCTGCCTGCCTGCCTGCCTGTATACTGCTACAATAGTCCTGACAAGGACTCTTCTGGTCACTAGCCTGTATTCCGACCTGGCTATACCCTGCCTGTATATAGCAACAATAGTCCTGAGAAGGACTCTGCTACTGTACTCCGACCTGGCTATTCCCTGCCTGCCTGTATACAACTAGAATAGTCCTGAGAAGGACTTCTGGTCACACTGTTTGCAGCCCTGCTCCGGAAATAACTATAAAGGGCCGCAAACCTTTCCCTGAAGCAGCAACCCTCTCCCTGCACTGACTGTCTGGATGGCTGTGAGCAGAGCACAGCGCGCCCGCCGGTATAAAGGCTCGGTCACGCTGTGCGGGCCGGCCAATCACTGCAATTCCACAACTAACAGGGCTGTGGCATTGCAGTGGTCTGACAGCCAATCCCTGCATGAGGGCTGGCTCTCAAAAGAGCGCCAACATGCAGGGATGAAGACCACGAGTACAGCACGAGTATCGCGAGATTACTCGGTCCCCGCCGAGTAGCCCGAGTACAGTGATACTCGTGCGAGTACCGAGTAGTAACAAGCATACTCGCTCATCACTAGTTAGGATGTGATTAATTGCAGTTACTTATTCCAAAGGGTGTGCAACCAAATAATAAATTGAGGGAGCCAACAATTATATCCTGTGCCATTTTTTGAGTTTTATGTGAAAAGATTTCAATTTTCTTTTTTTATCTGGATTTTTTGTATGTCTATTGTTCTAATACACACAAAGGAACTAAACATGTGATTAACCAAACATGTGTAAATGCGATAATTTTCTTGGAGGAATGCTCAATTTTCTGGAACAATTTCAAAGATACCAACATTTTTGGTCAAGACTGTATGCTGAACTTATTTAACAAGCATGATGGGAATGTTGTCGAATGATTGAAGTAACTAGGAAGCAGCAGGGGTCAAGAGGGTCCAACCTTGATCTATACTAACTAAAGCAGTACTCATTCAATGCATTGTAAACTTTGTTATGAATGTGCCTGGATTGCTAACCTACTCTTTAATCTTTTCTAGAAAAATAGTCTAAAAATCATAGACAAACCCAATTTTTTGTGGACATAAACTCTTCCTCTTTAGAATAGTAAGTGCTGAATAGTTACTGCAGCACTTTATGTGAATGGAGTATTTACAAGTACCTTAAACTACACAGCCAAGGCACATAGAGAGATGTATCAGACATATAATTAGTGCCTTGTGTCTTTAGTTTACTGAACTTGTAAATAAATAAATAAATACATTATAAAAACAATGTGGGGTTTCCCTCCTATTTTTGATATCCAGCTAAGGTAAAGCAGTCAACTATGGGCTGGTATTATCAGGCTGGGAGGGTCCATGGTTATTTGGCCATTCCCAGCCTAAAAGAAAACAGCCGCTGCCGCCCCAGTATTGGTGCATCTTCTGGAAAAATGCTTAGTTTCCTATTAACTTCCATCTTACTCGTTACTCAAGTCAAGCCCATCCGAGCATCCGACCTGCTTAATTCGAGTAATGAGCACTAGGTCATTTTAGTGCTCTCTCATCTCTATTCATGATCATTTATAAAATCCCCTACACTCATGCACAGAATGGTCAGGACTTTTATCTAAAATAATGCCTGTTATATGACCCACATGTATGTAGCTATTTAGCTATAAATGTGTCATACATTATCACTCTTCATTGTCAGAATTTACACTTATTAGCTGATAATTAATGAGATGAAATTTGTCAGATGTTTCTTTGCATTAAAATAAATTCTATTGCAGTGAAGCAAACACAATAAATGCTGATTTGCAAAAAATTAATTTAGAATGATTTTGTGAATAAAAAGATCTGATTGTGAATGAAAAAAGTCTAGTTTGGAAAATGCATCATTACATGACTGTTATTTTAGGTTTTCCATAGGCCTGCAGTTATAATAGCTACAAAGATTTATAAAGTGACAGTCACACTATATTTGGTAAATTTGTAAGAAAAGACCTCGCCTCACCTAGTGTAGGTGCTCTGGAGAAAAACAGTCAGTAAATTTGAAATAACTCTGGCACACTACTGATTTCCCATAAGAATCAAGGAGACATGGTAAATTGAAAAAAATCTTTTTTCTTTTATTTTGCTCGTGAAAAGTGAAGAAAGTGCTTTACATGCGTCCGCCGACGTTTCGGCCAATAGGCCTTCCTCAGGTCGGACCAAACTGTGTATATACAATAGTGAAAACACAAAACAAAATAAAAAGACATTACTCAATATAAAACTCTATTGTATATAGCCAGGCTATCAGGTACAATCGGATATGTTCCAACAGTACAGATAGAGACAATCACCTTGAGGGCCTCAGAAAAACCTTTTTGAATCAAGGCTACCACCCAAGAACAATTGAAAACCAGATTATAAGAGCCACCAGAATATCAAGAAACCATCTTCTACATTATAAAACCAAAGAAGAGAACAACCGGGTCCCTCTTGTAGTCACCTACAATCCACATCTGGAGGTGTTTAGAGGAGCTGCACGGAAACTACAACCATTACTGCAAAAAGATGCCCGGTTAAAATCTATTTTTCCAGACCCCCCACTTCTGTGTTTTAGGCAGCCCCCAAATCTAAGAAGCATCATTGTCAGAAGCTCCCTGTCCTCTCCAACACCAACAGGAACATTTCCCTGCAACCAGAAAAAATGCAAGACCTGTCCATTAATATTGACAACGGACAAGATAAAGATTCCCAGATCACATCAGGACTACAAGATCCCAGGTACGTTCAGCTGCACCACAACCA
Source organism: Anomaloglossus baeobatrachus (assembly GCF_048569485.1). Classification (NCBI taxonomy): domain Eukaryota; kingdom Metazoa; phylum Chordata; class Amphibia; order Anura; family Aromobatidae; genus Anomaloglossus; species Anomaloglossus baeobatrachus. The sequence continues at coordinate 538,065,821 of NC_134356.1, read as the reverse complement.
ATGTGGTGTACTTAATTATATGTACCAAATGTCCAACTGGGGGTCTGTATGTAGGGGAGACAGGACAACAGCTCAGGACAAGGATGAATTCTCACCGCCACACAATTAGAGAAAAAAGGATGGATCTACCTGTGGCCAAACATTTTTGTAACCCAGACCACAGCATCATGGACATGAAATTGCTGGTATTGAAAGGAAACTTCAAGTCCCAGAGAGACAGGAGACTATGGGAGTACAAACTTATGATGACCTTTGACACATTCAGAGAAGGAATGAATGTGTCTCATGGATTCATGTCTTTTTACATCAGTTAAAAGATGTGCTCCTCTGACCATCCGAGCGTGTCCCAGCCCTGGACCAGACCCTTATCAAAGGACAATAAAACTTTCACACTGAACTGCAGCAGTATTTATGGCTAGAACAGCTTGTCCCCCTGCCATAGAGATAGTTCTGTTTCATATAACTTGTTCTTTTTTTTTTTTTTTTTTTTTTTTTTTTTTTCTTTTTACTGCACTATTCTAAGTCCTGTTGTGTATAAATACGTGACTCTTCAGATTTTGTGTTATACCATGCCTGATGAAGAGACCTGAGTAGTCTCGAAAGCTTGCAATTATTACCATCTTTTCAGTTAGCCATTAAAAGGTATCAACCACTGAGGACTCTCTGTTCTTTTAAACAATTTTTTTATCTCTACTGGCTAACACGGTACAAAGATATATTTTACTTGTATCAAAATGGAGGATACCAGAATGTACCGCATCTTTATGGAACTAAAGACACTTCTGAAGAAACGCGCACAACTGGACAGCGACATATTTTTCTTATCCAAATGCAAAAAGGAGAATCTGATCCCCAAAGGACTCTGGATTACAAACCCAATTCTACATACCTACAATACCCATTATGCACAAAACCTTTGTCACAGGACTTCTGAGAGACTAAGGAATCACCTTTTGCATGTCTTCTACAGCATCAAGAGTAAAATCCAGAGGGAATTTGAAACACAAAGGAAGACACTTCCAGAAAGCACAGAACAAGAAGTACAACAATACTACTACAGACTACGAACCCTTCTGATCCACAACAAGGAAAAGAAGCTACACAGACTGCGCCTCAATTCAGGACTTAATACAAACAGGTGGAGAACAAAGCCAAAACCTGACAACTTGGAAACCAAGTCCATTCAAGGCACAAAAGCATCTAACTGTGTTATCAATCTCTCGGATTACAAACCAAACAAAATGGAAGTTGCTGTGCTTTCTAGAGGACTCTCATTTTGTCCGACTAAAGCTCTAGACAAAATTGAACTCTGCAGCGACATGGAAGATTACTTCAGGAGACTACGTCTGAGGGAATATTTTAGCGATGCAGATGTTTCAGAATCCACCCAGACTGAAGGAAGACGGATCTTGACAACCAGGAAAAGATCAGATTGGACACCTCCACCAGGACGCAACCCTCATCTGGATAACTATATAGACACTTTCAGACATTTGGTAAAATCCACTTTCCTAGACACACACAGGAGGCAACCATCCAACATCAGTGCCCAGGAGAGAAGGGCCATAAAATCTTTGAAAACCAACAAAGAAATCATCATTAAACCTGCAGACAAGGGGGGTGCAATAGTCATGATGAACAAATCAGACTACATGAAGGAAGCACACAGACAACTGATGGACACACGCTACTATAAGAAATTGGAGTCTGACCCTACACAGGACTATTACAAGGAACTTAACAAGTTGGCCTCTTGTCTGCCTGACATATCCATAAGAACTGATGAACTGATACCGGTGAGTCCAAGAATAGGCACATTCTACATGCTTCCCAAAATTCACAAATCTGGAAACCCAGGAAGACCCATCATTTCATGTGTGGGCACCCTCACTGAACAAGTCTCTGGATGGGTAGAGGGTATCCTTAAACCCTTGGTAAGGGATACAACCAGCTACATCCAGGACACTACTGACCTATTGAAAAAACTATCAGCAATAGGTCCTCTTCCAGAGGGAACCATCCTTGCCACTATGGATGTGGAATCCTTGTACTCGAATATTCCACACCAGGATGGATTAAATGCTTGCAAAATTTTCCTGGAAAATACAGGAACTGATGCCAATTCTGTGGTGAAGCTTACAAAATTTATCCTCACCCATAATTACTTTGAATTTGACAATGACCTATATCTACAGGAGACTGGGACTGCAATGGGAAGCAAAATGGCACCACAATATGCAAATCTTTTCATGGCCAAGCTTGAGAGTGACTTTTTATCCTCTTGTCCTATCAGGCCTCTGGCCTACTACCGTTACATTGATGATATTTTAATCATCTGGACAGAGTCTGAGGAGCAGCTGAAGACCTTCCATGAACAATTTAATCAGTTTCATCCCACCATCAACCTAACACTCAACTACTCCTGCACGGAAATCAACTTCTTGGACACCATCATTAAACTACGGAACAATGAAATACAGACATCCCTGTACAAGAAGCCAATTGACCGTCCAACATACCTGAAATGGGACAGTTTTCATCCAAAACACATAAAAAACTCTATTGTATATAGCCAGGCTATCAGGTACAATCGGATATGTTCCAACAGTACAGATAGAGACAATCACCTTGAGGGCCTCAGAAAAACCTTTTTGAATCAAGGCTACCACCCAAGAACAATTGAAAACCAGATTATAAGAGCCACCAGAATATCAAGAAACCATCTTCTACATTATAAAACCAAAGAAGAGAACAACCGGGTCCCTCTTGTAGTCACCTACAATCCACATCTGGAGGTGTTTAGAGGAGCTGCACGGAAACTACAACCATTACTGCAAAAAGATGCCCGGTTAAAATCTATTTTTCCAGACCCCCCACTTCTGTGTTTTAGACAGCCCCCAAATCTAAGAAGCATCATTGTCAGAAGCTCCCTGTCCTCTCCAACACCAACAGGAACATTTCCCTGCAACCAGAAAAAATGCAAGACCTGTCCATTAATATTGACAACGGACAAGATAAAGATTCCCAGATCACATCAGGACTACAAGATCCCAGGTACGTTCAGCTGCACCACAACCAATGTGGTGTACTTAATTATATGTACCAAATGTCCAACTGGGGGTCTGTATGTAGGGGAGACAGGACAACAGCTCAGGACAAGGATGAATTCTCACCGCCACACAATTAGAGAAAAAAGGATGGATCTACCTGTGGCCAAACATTTTTGTAACCCAGACCACAGCATCATGGACATGAAATTGCTGGTATTGAAAGGAAACTTCAAGTCCCAGAGAGACAGGAGACTATGGGAGTACAAACTTATGATGACCTTTGACACATTCAGAGAAGGAATGAATGTGTCTCATGGATTCATGTCTTTTTACATCAGTTAAAAGATGTGCTCCTCTGACCATCCGAGCGTGTCCCAGCCCTGGACCAGACCCTTATCAAAGGACAATAAAACTTTCACACTGAACTGCAGCAGTATTTATGGCTAGAACAGCTTGTCCCCCTGCCATAGAGATAGTTCTGTTTCATATAACTTGTTCTTTTTTTTTTTTTTTTTTTTTTTTTTTTTTTCTTTTTACTGCACTATTCTAAGTCCTGTTGTGTATAAATACGTGACTCTTCAGATTTTGTGTTATACCATGCCTGATGAAGAGACCTGAGTAGTCTCGAAAGCTTGCAATTATTACCATCTTTTCAGTTAGCCATTAAAAGGTATCAACCACTGAGGACTCTCTGTTCTTTTAAACAATTTTTTTACTCAATATAGGTAATACAGGATGTGTAGTTTACAAAGGTATACATAAGTTGGTACATAATACGATATAATGAGTCAATTAAGGAGACCATGATATAGTGTCAGAATTACTAGTCACTATACAAAGAATATATCATGTTTAAATTGAAGTCATATGAGTGCAAGGGTATATATACACACATTGATATATGGTAGGGTACAAATAATCAAGGGGGAGCCATGATATAGTATCGGAGATGGTGATCACCATACAGGGATTATGTCATAATTAGGGTGTAACCTCACCTAAGAGTTAATATAGGTGAATAGAGGTCAGGTTGATATTGAAGTAGTCCTATGATAGGTACGTGTCTGGAGTGAGTGGTGGTACCGACGACGTTTATGGTGAAACTGTATTATGCTATAATTATGCTATACCAAGGGGGTGAGAATGATCAGGGATCGCTCACCTGGAGAGCAGCAGAAGAAGAAGCAAATAAAAGTAGATGTATAAACCTGTAACGTAAAAGGAATAATTGATAAGAGTGCGTAGAGGAAAATAAGAGGGAGGAATATGTAGTTGGAATAGTCATACCGTATGTTAGAACAGTGGGATGAGCACTGCGTACACAGGAGAATTTATGTGATTCTACTGAGGGTAGTTGCACACTCTGCGAACAAAGATATTACATAAGGGTCTATTGTACAATATAATGTATAATCACAGTGTGATGAGGGTTCTGACATATATAGTAAGGATACCTCTCGTCAATCGAGAATCTTGGGTATAATGGTCCTCTGGTGGCTGTAGTGTGACTACCAGAACCTAGGTGTAGGAGGTCAACCGGTCTCGTTGACCATGTCCAGAAACCTATGTGTACAGACGAATAGAATCACACAAGGGAATCATAGAGGAAAAGTAAAGGTGGGAGCAGAGGAGTTATCTAATCAATCACCTGTGTTGGGGTAAACTTTCAGTACTCTTTGATATACAGAGATAATTACGTTTGCATATTCTACGTATATTACCATTACTTTTAGGTGCTAGGGAATCATGTCATTCCAGGACGGCTGTGCCTGTGTAATATACCAGGTTAAAGAGAAGAAAGAGAGTGTCAAACAAAGTGCCAGATGAAAAGGGGGGAAAAGAAGATGTAAATGCAACAAATGCCATACCTCCAGAAATAATTCTGAGATAGAGACTGGTGGATTAATATGGTTAATGGGTATGTAAAAACCTGACCCAGGTAGAGGCCTGCACAAAAAAATAACAGTTATGGGATATGTGTGATGTCAATGGGAATGTGTAGATAGCAAGCAAAGGGGAATGTATACCTATGGTTCCGATGGCCTATGTATGGGAAACGGTCCAAGGAGATAGGGGGAATCCAGGCAACTACCGACTGGAGGAGGAAGGTACAGAGATTAGATCAATGTAAAAAGGGGGGGAGATCTGTTGCTGTCCAGGTGAGCCACTTACCGGGTATCAGAGGTGCTGGGGAGGTGGACCGCTCGTCCTGTGTGGTGCGGCACGTGTGGGAAAAGGGTGTATTAATAAGCACAAATCGGACATCAGATGTGGGAGAACTTTACTACCTATTCCGTTTCACTTCACGACAGCTGGCCACAGAATTTCTCAACTCAGATTCCAGGTCATTGACCATGTGGGCATCAACCGTAGGGGCGGCGATAGGGTTAGGTTACTTCGCGAAAGAGAAGCACGTTGGATTTTTACCTTGGGTACTCTTGAACCCCACGGTTTAAATCGTAAATATGAACTCGGTCACTGAGGTCAACGATTACATGTGTTTCACGGTCAATTTATGCTGATGATAACCTTATGTCCTTTTTCCTCTACACACATATATAGATCAGTACCTGTAGGTTTACTGTGGCTCACCGTCTGGTAACCGTAACGATGTTCTTTTCATTATTGCTGTATTTGCTTACATCATGTAGGATAACACCGTTAACACTGTCAGTTCACCTCCATTACTTTTGCGGAGTATTGTTCACTCCACTCATATGCCTAACAATTTTCTATATATGTTATCTTGGGTCCTTATAACTTCTCCTCCAATCCATATGACATATTCGCCTGATGACGGATACTCCACTATCTCTATCACTTAGTTTTCAAGTTTTTGTAAAATTTGGCCAGTGTATACGGTGTTACCCTTTTCCTTTCTTATGTACATTTATTACATGTTACATATATATGTACTGTTTGTTTCATTATGTACTAATGAATTTCCTTTATTCCCTTCTCCCTTTATTTTCAGAACTAACATCACTTTCAGGGTTAAGCACACAGGCCACACCATCAGCCTCTGTAGTCTATCACTGGTCCGAGCACTGGAGATGCACGTCCGTCTTGACTATCGGGAACTGCCCCCTGGACATGGGCTACCCACTGTTTCACTTCCGCACCCATTCCAGCGATGATGACGCATGCCATTAGGTCACTACAATGTGTATCCCTTCTCACACATGCGCAATGCATCGTTGTTCAAGTCTCTCACATTTTTTCCGAAACCGGAAGTGACGTCGCGGCACATACCATCCGAAACCGGAAGTGACGTCGCGGCACTACTCCCTTCAAATACACCCTTTTCCCACACGTGCCGCACCACACAGGACGAGCGGTCCACCTCCCCAGCACCTCTGATACCCGGTAAGTGGCTCACCTGGACAGCAACAGATCTCCCCCCCTTTTTACATTGATCTAATCTCTGTACCTTCCTCCTCCAGTCGGTAGTTGCCTGGATTCCCCCTATCTCCTTGGACCGTTTCCCATACATAGGCCATCGGAACCATAGGTATACATTCCCCTTTGCTTGCTATCTACACATTCCCGTTGACATCACACATATCCCATAACTGTTATTTTTTTGTGTAGGCCTCTACCTGGGTCAGGTTTTTACTTCTCTTTAACCTGGTATATTACACAGGCACAGCCGTCCTGGAATGACATGATTCCCTAGCACCTAAAAGTAATGGTAATATACGTAGAATATGCAAACGTAATTATCTCTGTATATCAAAGAGTACTGAAAGTTTACCCCAACACAGGTGATTGATTAGATAACTCCTCTGCTCCCACCTTTACTTTTCCTCTATGATTCCCTTGTGTGATTCTATTCGTCTGTACACATAGGTTTCTGGACATGGTCAACGAGACCGGTTGACCTCCTACACCTAGGTTCTGGTAGTCACACTACAGCCACCAGAGGACCATTATACCCAAGATTCTCGATTGACGAGAGGTATCCTTACTATATATGTCAGAACCCTCATCACACTGTGATTATACATTATATTGTACAATAGACCCTTATGTAATATCTTTGTTCGCAGAGTGTGCAACTACCCTCAGTAGAATCACATAAATTCTCCTGTGTACGCAGTGCTCATCCCACTGTTCTAACATACGGTATGACTATTCCAACTACATATTCCTCCCTCTTCTTTTCCTCTACGCACTCTTATCAATTATTCCTTTTACGTTACAGGTTTATACATCTACTTTTATTTGCTTCTTCTTCTGCTGCTCTCCAGGTGAGCGATCCCTGATCATTCTCACCCGCTTGGTATAGCATAATTATAGCATAATACAGTTTCACCATAAACGTCGTCGGTACCACCACTCACTCCAGACACGTACCTATCATAGGACTACTTCAATATCAACCTGACCTCTATTCACCTATATTAACTCTTAGGTGAGGTTACACCCTAATTATGACATAATCCCTGTATGGTGATCACCATCTCCGATACTATATCATGGCTCCCCCTTGATTATTTGTACCCTACCATATATCAATGTGTGTATATATACCCTTGCACTCATATGACTTCAATTTAAACATGATATATTCTTTGTATAGTGACTAGTAATTCTGACACTATATCATGGTCTCCTTAATTGACTCATTATATCGTATTATGTACCAACTTATGTATACCTTTGTAAACTACACATCCTGTATTACCTATATTGAGTAATGTCTTTTTATTTTGTTTTGTGTTTTCACTATTGTATATACACAGTTTGGTCCGACCTGAGGAAGGCCTATTGGCCGAAACGTCGGCGGACGCATGTAAAGCACTTTCTTCACTTTTCACGAGCAAAATAAAAGAAAAAAGATTTTTTTCAATTTACCATGTCTCCTTGATTCTTATGGGAAATCAGTAGTGTGCCGGAGTTATTTCAAATTTACACTATATTTGGTATACCATCTCTCGGAAGATGTTATTTTTAATTTTCCAAAATGTTTTAAAGGGTTATTCCCAAATAAATCAAGGTGATAAGGGATAACTAGAGATGAGCAAACCTTTCAAGTTTCGGTTCGGTTCAGGATTGCCGACTTTCCCTGTTTTCGACGAACAGCTCGAAGAACATATCCAAACACCATTGAACTCAATGGGAGGCAAAACGTATGTGTTAGTAAGGGCTAGGTGGCTGATGTTAGTAAGGGCTAGGTGGGCTGCAGAAGAAGGAAAATAAGGAATAAGCAGACAGTTATACTTACCAACCTTCCTCTTGGCTTTCAGACTGCTTCCTGGTACAGTCATTAACCCTCATACATATTCAGTGCTTCCTTCACGCACCAGCAGTCCTGGCATCTCTGATTGGTTGCAATCAGACTGCACCCCCAGCTTATGTGACAACATCTGTGATTAGTTGAAATCACACGTGCTCTCTGCATTCCTATAATGGAGTAAAAATAGATAAATAAAAAAAATGGCTTACAGTTCCCCCATATTGTGATACCCAGTCCAGATGAATCAGATGGCTAAAGGTTACCTTGACTGTGTATCAAAATATGAAGGACCCCATGTGGCTTTTTTTACATTATTTAAATAAATCTTAAAAAATGCATGTGTTCCCTCCCAATTTTAATACCCAGCCAAGATAAAGCCGAAAACTGGGGGCTGATATTCTCAGGCTGGGGAAGCCATAAGATGCAAGATCCATTAGATGGAACAATCTTGATTACTCTGGTGCAATTGCAATCAGGGTAATATAAGTGGTTAAAGACAGCTCCCAGCTGCCCTAAATTAGTAATGGGTACGGGTCTATGAGACACCCATATTCCTAATCCTCTAAGTGAATAAAAAGTAAACAAAAACACTGAGAAAATCAATAATTCAAAATAAAATACAAAAACCAAACCCACCCTCTTTCACTCTTTCACCCCTTTATTAACCCCAAAACACCCAGGTGCCACGTAATCCACAGGAAATACAAATTTGTTGCAGAAATCTAGTGCAGACATTTCAGCACTAAATTTGCATCTCCTGGCAGAAAACGGCACCAAAATGGTATTGAAATGGTAGTGAGTTCCACATACTCTCCACTGATGTCAACGCACGCCTTACATTGGTATTCCAAATTCTATAAGCCTAGCAAAAAAGAAATATTTCGGTTGTGCCTCAAACCAGGCATTCGTAGCAGCCATGGTATCAGAAACGGTGTGAAATTTGGTACCCTTGAATTGTTTCGTTAGGTTTGGAAACAGATAATAGTGGGTGGGATCTAGATCTGGTGAATAAAGTGGGTGGTCAACCAGCTGAAAGCCCAGCTCTGCCAATTTTACCTTGGTCGCTTATGCAGTGTGAGCGGAGGCGTTCTCTTGCAGGAACAAGATTCCTTTGGACAGCTTGAAACGCCTTTCGGCCTTCAGAGCTACCTTCAAATGATCCAAAAGGTCAATGTAATACCTTGCATTAATGGTGGAACGCTTTTGAAGGTAGTCCACTAGCAGCACAACCTCCTTATCCCAGAACACAGACGCCACCACCTTAGTGGCTGATTATTGTACCCTGAACGTCCTTAGATAATAACCACGATGCCTCCATTCTTTTGACTGTGCCTTGTTTTCAGGGTCATACAAATAAATCCAGGTCTCATCCATAGTGACCAGTCGGTCCAGGAAGTTCTTATCAGTCCGGAAACACTGACAAATGGACCGGGAAGTTTTCAATTACATGCTTCTCTGATCCGTTGTCAAACATTTGGGGACACACTTTGCAGATAGCTTCCTCATGTCCAAATGTTCATGAATACACACATGAAGACTAGAGATGAGCGAACCGGTCGCGGTTCGGCTCGAGGTCGGTTCGCCGAACGGAGGTCCCGTTCGAGTTCGGTTCATCGAACGTTCGACGAACCGAATTCGAACTGCATAGGAAACAATGGCAGGCAATCACAAACACATAAAAACACCTAGAAAACACCCTCAAAGGTGTCCAAAAGGTGACAAACAACTCACAACACAAAACAAACACATGGGAAAGTGACAAGGACATATACTCATGTGAAAACAAAAGAGCTGGACAAGGAAAAAGAGGAGGAGACACAGATATAGGCATGGCACGCCCTTCTAAAATCATGAAAAACCCCGCAAGGTGACTCCAAGCGGAGTCTCCCTTTTTTCCAAAAATTGGGCCACACACACACCCACCCCTTCAGTATTTTCAGTTGTGCCCCAGTTGTACACATCACAGCTAGATTTGCATCAAGCACATTCAAAAATATGCCATTCTTAACCGTCCCCAGGATGACACCGGGGTAGGTAGCAAAGTCTTTGCTGATCCCAGCTCTGTTCATCTTGGATCATTTTTTAAAACAATGTAAGCAAGGATTACTCCAAGCGGAGTGTCCCTTTTTTCCAAAAATTGTGCCCCACACACACCCACCCATTCAGTGGCAGCACTTGTGCCCTAGTTGTACACTTCACAGCTATATTTGCATCAAGCACATTCAAAAATACGTCATTCTTAACCGTCCCCAGGAGGACACTGGGGTAGGTAGCAAAGTCTTTCCTGATCCCAGTTCTGTTCATCTTGGCTCATTTTTAAAAACACTGTAAGCAAGGGTTACTCCAAGCGGAGTCTCCCTTTTTTCCAAAAATTGTGCCCCACAGACTCCCCATCAGTGGCAGCACTTGTGCCCTAGTTGCAAACAGGATGTTTTGATTTGCATCAAGCACATTCCAAATCCACAAGCATTTACTCTCCCCAGGATGACACAGGGGTAGTAAATTCCTTGTGGATCCATGACTTGTTCATTTTGATGAACGTTAGTCTGTCCACATTGTCACTGGACAGACGCGTGCGCTTATCTGTCAGCACACACCCAGCAGCACTGAAGACACGTTCAGAGACAACGCTGGCAGCTGGACACGACAAAATCTTCAAGGCGTAACTGGAGAGCTCTGGCCATTTTTCAAGATTTGAAGCCCAAAATGAGCAAGGCTCCATTTGCAAAGTCATGGCATCGATGTTCATTTGGAGATACTCCTGTATTATCCTCTCGAGCCGTTGACTATGTGTCAGACTTGTTGTCTCTGCTGGCCTTGCAAAGGAGGGTCTAAAAAAATTATGAAAAGATTCAATAAAATTGCTGTTACCAGCAACAGATACGGTGCTACTGGTACAGGTATACTGTTGGAGATGACGAGACCGTCCCATGTTTGTCAAGTTACAACTGGGAGATTCACTCCCAGCAACCTGCACGGTTGTTTGGTAGAAAAGCAGAGCTAAGATCGAGTAACAGCTTCTGCTGATACTCCTGCATACGTGCGTCCCTTTCTATGGCTGGAATTATGTCACAAAATTTGGACTTGTACCGGGGATCTAATAGTGTGGCAAGCCAGTAGTCATCATCACTTCTAATTCTGACAATACGAGGGTCATGTTGGAGGTGTTGCAACAAGAAGGCATTCATGTGTCTTGCGCAGCCATGCGGACCAAGTCCACGCTGTGTTTGTGGCATAGAGGTGCTAACCGTTCTTTCTTCCTCTGACATCTCCCCCCAACCTCTTTCAACTGAAATTTGACCAAGGTCTCCCTCATCCGCTGATCCTTCCATGTCCATGGAGAGTTCGTCCTCCATTTCTTCATGTTCTCCTGCACCTTCCTCAACATTTCGCCTGCTACCATGCGCCCTTGTTGATCCCTGTCCCCCATGGTCCCATGCCTGCCGCGTTGGTGATGATGAACGTCTGGACCTTGGTGATGTTGTTGTCCCTTGAGCATACGAATCCTCCTGTAGTTCCTCCCCTTCCTGTTGTCCCACACCCTGACTCCGAATAGTGTTTAGCGTGTGCTCCAGCATGTAAATGACTGGAATTGTCATGCTGATAATGGCATTGTCAGTGCTAAACATATTCGTCACCATGTCGAAACTGTGCAGAAGGGTGCATAGGTCCTTGATCTGAGACCACTCCATCAGGGTGATCTGCCCCACCTCTGCATCTCGTTGGCCCAGGCTATACGTCATGACGTATTGCACCAGGGCTCGGCGGTGTTACCACAGTCGCTGTAACATGTGGAGAGACGAATTCCAGCGTGTCGCCACATCGCATTTCAGGCGATGAACCGGCAGGCCGAAAGACTTCTGAAGCGATGCAAGTCGCTCAGCTGCGGCGGTTGAACGGCGGAAGTGAGCAGACAGTTTTCGTGCCCTGGTCAGAAGGCCATCTAGGCCGGGATAGTGTGTTAAAAATTGCTGGACAACAAGGTTCAACACGTGAGCCATACAAGGCACGTGTGTCACCTTGCCCAGGCGAAGGGCCGCACCCAGGTTTGCAGCATTGTCGCACATGGCCTTACCAGGCTGCAGGTTGAGTGGAGACAACCATTTATTAAACTCGGACCGCAGAGCTGACCACAACTCCTCAGCTGTGTGACTCTTATTCCCAAGACATGTCAAGCTAAAGACCGCCTGATGCCTTTGCGCTCTGCTGCCAGCATAGTAATGAGGCGTGCGTGATTCCTTCTGCGCAGTGAGAACGCTGGTGGCCTGACCAGGCAGGCTTGGGGCGGCGGTGGAGAACACAGATGATGTGGAGGAGGCAGAAGCAGTGGCGGAACTTGGACAGACAGAGGATTGACACACAAGTCGTGGGGACGGCAAGACTTGTGTAGCAGACCCTTCACCATCTATCACCATAGTTACCCAGTGCCCAGTCAGCAACATGTAACGTCCCTGTCCATGCTTACTGGTCCAAGTATCGGTGGTGAAATGCACCCGTTCACACACAGAGTTTCTCAAGGAAGCGGTGATGTTGTGTGCGACATGCTGGTGTAGCGCGGGCACACCTTTCTTAGAGAAGTAGTGGCGACTGGGCATCTGGTACTGGGGCACAGCGACAGTTATAAGGTCTCTAAAATCCTGTGTGTCCACCAGGCGGAAAGGCAGCATTTCGGTAGCCAATAGCTTACAGAGGGATAAAGTCAACCTCTTAGCTTTGTCATGGGTCGCAGGAAATGGCCTTTTATTTGTCCACATCTGAGGGACAGAGATCTGGCTGCTGTGTGTAGACGGTGTTGAGTAGGGTGTCCCTGGAAAAATGCAGGTTTGTGAGGAAAGTGCAGGCGTAGAAATGATGTTGCCTTCATCCAACGTTGGTGCTATCGATGTCTGAGAGAGCTGTACACACGCACTTGTTTCCCCTTCCAAACCAACTGACGACCTACCAAGCAAACTGCCTGTTGCGGTTACAGTGGTGGAAGTTGTGCGTGGAAAACCAGGTGTGACAGCTGTCCCCACAGTCCTAGAAGATGAAGAGCGCGCGGATGCACTGGAAGGGGCAGGCGGTGGATGGTTCGCTCCGCTAGGCCGCATTGCAGCACGGTGAGCTTCCCACTGGCACCTATGATATTTATTCATGTGACGATTCATGGAAGAAGTTGTCAAACTGCTGAGGTTTTGACCTCTACTAACAGAATCACGACAAATTTTACACATCACATAATTTGGGCGATGTTTTTCTATGTCAAAAAAGGACCAGGCTAGGCAAGGCTTAGAGGGCATGCGACCTGCTGAGCCCCCCGAGTAGTGCTCAAAGGCAGAGTGGTGGCTGATGATGCAGTTGTAGACGTGCTACCAGTGCGCCGACTCTGTCCAGGAAGGCGCAAGGTAACTTCGTCGTCGGTTGCATCTTCCTCCACCGCCTCTGTTGACCTCCTCGACTGCCTGACTGTGGGTTGACAGTAGGTGGGATCTAGAACTTCATCATCAATTGTTGTGTTTGCACTCCCCTCACCCTCAGACCGAGCCTCTTCTTGCCCTGACCGAATATTTAAGTTGTCATCCCAATCTGGTATCTGCGTCTCATCATCATCAGTATGTTCCTCATTGTCTATAACCACAGGTGCTACAGTTTGTGACAAAGGGTCAACATTATGCTCAGAAACTTGGTCCTCATGGCCTGAATCAGAGTCACAAAGGTTCTGGGCATCAATGCAGACCATTTCCTGGTCTGTACTCACTGTAGCTTGGGAGCAGACCTCTGATTCCAAGGCTATAGTGTGACTGAACAGCTCTGCAGACTCAGCCATCTCAGTTCCACCATACTGTGCAGGGCTGATGGAGACTTCAGAGCTGGGAGAAAGCAAATTTGATTGGGATGACAACTCAGAGGACTGGTGTTTTTTGGATGCGGTACTTGAGGTGGCTGAAAGGGCACTTGTTGGACCACTTGAGATCCATTCAAGCATTTTCCTTTTTTGGCCTTCATCTATTTTTGTTCCTGTTGTTTGTGTCCGTAAAAAAGGGAGCACATCGGATTGTCCACGGTAAGTAGTAGACATCTTACTTTTGCTGGTAGATGGTCTATCTTCAGCAGATGTTAATGGAGCTTTGCCACCTTCCCCACGGAAAACCCTTTTTTTCCTTTTCCACCACGCCTCTTCCCCTTTCCACCAGCATCTGTCATTTTGCCACTCATGTTGATTGCGACAAGATTGTGCACTTAAAATGTGGTAGTAAAATTGAGAGGTGGTGTAGATTGCAGCGGTGGTCTAGCTTTATTAACAGCAGAATAATAAAGAATAAATATCCCTGACAATGCAACTACGGCCCTTAAACTGGCAGCATAAATTGCTAGTATAATGGCTTAGTAACAAGTTTAAGTGTGCAATGCAGGCAGACGTGCTGCAAATATCTTTTCACTACTGGGACAATACAAAAGTCCAACAGCCACGTTTAGGATGCCCCTAAGTTCACTCAGTGTTTGCTACTATAATGGCTTAGTAACAATGAGTTTGAGTGTGCAATGCAGGCAGACGTGCTGCAAATATCTTTGCACTAGTGGGACTTTACAGAAGTCCAATAGCCACGTATAGGATGCCACTAAGTTCACTCAGTGTTTGCTAGTATAATGGCTTAGTTATAATGAGTTTGAGTGTGCAATGCAGACAGACGTGCTGCAAATATCTTTGCACTAGTGGGACTATACAGAAGTCCAATAGCCACGTTTAGGATGCCACTAGGTTCACTCAGTGTTTGCTAGTATAATGGCTTAGTTATAATGAGTTTGAGTGTGCAATGCAGGCAGACGTGCTGCAAATATCTTTGCACTAGTGGGACTATACAGAAGTCCAATAGCCACGTTTAGGATGCCACTAAGTTCACTCAGTGTTTGCTAGTATAATGGCTTAGTTATAATGAGTTTGAGTGTGCAATGCAGGCAGACGTGCTGCAAATATCTTTGCACTAGTGGGACTATACAGAAGTCCAATAGCCACATTTAGGATGCCACTAAGTTCACTCACTGTTTGCTAGTATAATGGCTTAGTAAAAGTGAGTTGGAGTGTGCAAAGGGCAGGAGGGTACAGTGGCAGGGTTGTGGGTCTCTGGGTAGAGGAATGGAAGCCTACCTTTCCATCCCTCCTAATGGGGAAATGCAGCGAGGAAATCCCTGACCTTAGCTACACAGACGCTGTCATCTTGTGTAGCTGTTAAACTCTGTTTTAAACTCTGTCACCTATGGCTCTGACCCTGCCGGTATGAGCCCTTAAAAGGACTGATAGAAAGTGCTATCCCTAAGCTGTCTAGCACGGTGTTTGGAGCGTATACAGCAGTATCGGCGATAGGAGCTGCGCCAGTGATGTCTGACACCAAGGACGCAGAAGGCAGATAATGGCGTGTGCTGGAGGAAAATGTCCGTTTTTATAATGCAGGGACATGTGACATGGACATCCTATCACACATGCCGTTGCTTCTCTGGCTAAAAGTCCACTTAACTGTGTGTGTGTCTGGGATTGCCTGACATGCTGGCCCGCCCCACTACACGCGCACGCTTAGGGAAGGAAGACAAGGAAAAAAAAAAAAAAAAAATGGCGATCGCCATTATACATACAGCAGTGATCTGAATGCGCTGTTCCCGCACACTATACACTGAAATGTCATAATAGTGTGAGTCACAGAGTGACTTACACTATTACAGCGGAAAGCCAGCTAGGAATTAGCTGGTTTTTTTGCTGCTAGAACCGTTCTCGAACGTATCTAGAACTATCGAGCTTTTAGCAAAAAGCTCGAGTTCTAGTTCGATCTAGAACAGCCCCCAAAATCACTCGAGCCGCGAACTGGAGAACCACGAACCACGAACCGCGCTCAACTCTAATGAAGACACAAACACATTATCGGAAAATTCCAATGATATCTGCTATTGCTTTAGCTGAATTTTTTTGATTCTCCAGTATGAGGTTGGGCACAGCATCGACGATCTCCGGAACATCAACCACTCTCGGTCGTCCAGGACGTTACTCATCATTGGTGCTGAAGTGGCCCCTTTTAAATTTGGCAACTTAGTTCTTAACTGTAGAATTTGAAGGTCATTGATCCTCCAATGTCTGCAACATATCACCATGAATATCCTTTGCGGACTCTGCTTGCAGAAACAAGAATTTTCTCACTCCTCTGCTCTCAGTTGCTGTGAATATCGCATTAGATTTTTCATTTTGTTTTCCTGCGTGCGTAGAACACTGTTACCATAAGCAACAAACACAACATTTTTAAAACATATTTTAGACACATAAGGCTTTCATGTGATGCAACATTCGTTACCATAGAAACAAAAGATCACAAAGCCAAAGTTTCTTCTTTATTTCTTGAGAATTTCAAGTCACGGGACATCAAAATATTCACAAGGAAACTGCTATAATGACGTATGCATGAACGTGTTTCTGGTGTGTTCCATCCTTAATCATTGGCAACCAATGAGATGTAGGCTTGCCGCCAGTCTGACAGCAGCCAGTCACTGATGCTGTCACAGAGGGTGGGTGTCTAAAGCAGTGAATTTGCATGATCGATCATGAGCGAACCCGGAAGTAGTGTTGCAGCATGCAGAGACTGGTAAGTATATCCTGCTTTAACCATTTTACTTCCTTTAACTTTTTTAAGTGATTTCCCTGGCCAATCACTGCCATGAGAATAATTGACATGGCTGTTGTAATGGGGCTGGAAGTTGATGGTTTCTGCAATAGTGTAAACGCAAACAGTTATCGAGCAAAGCCAAGCTTTGCTGATTTTTGAGAAAAGTGCTCGGGCATCCGAACTCAAGCCCAAATGGTCAAGGTTTGTACTAATTTTGAGATTAGCGAAACTTTTTGTGAACATGTTTGCTCATGTCTATTGATAACTTTCCTACTGGTTACCCCTGTGATATATCAGAAACTGGGTTACTAACTTAGCGCTTTATTTTTTTCTGGACAATTTAGCAAAAGATTGTGCACAGGCAATATATTTAAGGACACATAGTAAAACCCTAAAAATAAACAAGTTGTTACATGCCTACCACTAGAGGTGAGCGCGGTTCGAGGTTCGAGGTTCTCCAGTTCGCGGCTCGAGTGATTTTGGGGGCTGTTCTAGATAGAACTAGAACTCAAGCTTTTTGCTAAAGCTCGATAGTTCTAGATACGTTCGAGAACGGTTCTAGCAGCAAAAAGACAAGCTAATTACTAGCTGGCTTTCCGCTGTAATAGTGTAAGTCACTCTGTGACACACACTATTATGAAATTTCAGCGTATAGTGTGCGGGAACAGCGCATTCAGATCACTGCTGTTTGGATAATGGCGATCGCCATTTTTTTTTTTCCTTGTCTTCCTTCCCTAAGCGCGCGCGTGTAGTGGGGCGGGCCAGCATGTCAGCCAATCCCAGACACACACACAACTCAGTGGACTTTTAGCCAGAGAAGCAGCGGCATGTGTGATAGAATGTCCATGTCACATGTCCCTGCATTATAAAAACGGACTTTTTCCTCCAGCACGCCATTATCTGCCTTCTGCGTCTTGGTGTCAGTCACCGCTGGCATAGCTCCTGTCTCCGATACTGCTGTGTACGCTCTATACACAGCGCTATACAGAATAGGGATAGAAGTTTCTTTCAGCCCTTGAAAGGGCTAATACCGGCAGGGTCAAAGCCATAGGTGACAGTCAAGTCCGTGAAAACAGATTTTAACAGCTACAAAAGATGCCAGCGTCTGTGTAGCTAAGGTCAGGGATTTCCTCGCTGCATTTCGCCATTAGGAGGGATAGAAAGGGAGGCTTCCTTTCCTCTACCCAGACCCAAAACCCTGCCACTGTAGCCTCCTGCCCTTTGCACACTCAAACTCATTGTTACTAAGCCATTATACTAGCAAACACTGAGTGAACTTAGTGGCATCCTAAAAGTGGCTGTTGGACTTCCATTAGTGTCCCACTAGTGCAAATCTATGTGCAGCACCTCTGCATTGCACACTCAAACTCACTGTTACTAAGCCATTATACTAGCAAACACTGAGGAAACTTAGTGGCATCCTAAAAGTGGCTGTTGGACTTCATTATTGTCCCACTGGTGCAAAGCTATTTGCAGCACCACTGCATTGCACACTCAAACTCATTGTTACTAAGACATTATACTAGCAAACACTGAGGAAACTTAGTGGCATCCTATAAGAGGCTGTTGGACTTCATTATTGTCCCACTGGTGCAAAGCTATTTGCAGCACCACTGCATTGCACACTCAAACTCATTGTTACTAAGCCATTATACTAGCAAACACTGAGGAAACTTAGTGGCATCCTAAAAGTGGCTGTTGGACTTCTACTCGTGTCCCACTGGTGCAAATCTATGTGCAGCACCTCTGCATTGCACACTCAAACTCATTGTTACTAGGCCATTATACCAGAAAACACTAAGGAAACTTAGTGGCATCCTAAAAGTAGCTGTTGGACTTCATTATTGTCCCACTGGTGCAAAGCTATTTCCAGCACCACTGCATTGCACATTCAAACTCATTGTTACTAAGCCATTATACTAGCAAACACTGAGGAAACTTAGTGGCATCCTAAAAGAGGCTGTTGGAATTCCATTAGTGTCCCACTGGTGCAAATCTAGGTGCAGCACCTCTGCATTGAACACTCAAACTCATTGTTACTAAGCCATTATACTAGCAAACACTGAGGAAACTTAGTGTCATCCTAAAAGTGGCTGTTGGACTTCATTATTGTCCCACTGGTGCAAAGCTATTTGCAGCACCACTGCATTGCACACTCAAACTCATTGTTACTAGGCCATTATACTAGCAAACACTGAGGAAATTTAGTGGCATCCTAAAAGTGGCTGTTGGACTTCCACTAGTGTCCCACTGGTGCAAATCTATGTGCAGCACCTCTGCATTGCACACTAAAACTCATTGTTACTAAGCCATTATACTAGCAAACACAGAGGATACTTAGTGGCATCCTAAAAGTGGCTGTTGGACTTCATTATTGTCCCACTGGTGCAAAGCTATTTGCAGCACCACTGCATTGCACACTCAAACTCATTGTTACTAAGCCATTATACTAGCAAACACTGAGGAAGCTTAGTGGCATCCTAAAAGTGGCTGTTGGACTTCCATTAGTGTCCCACTGGTGCAAATCTATGTGCAGCACCTCTGCATTGCACACTCAAACTCACTGTTACTAAGCCATTATACAAGCAAACACTGAGGAAACTTAGTGGCATCCTAAAAGTGGCTGTTGGACTTCATTATTGTCCCACTGGTGCAAAGCTATTTGCAGCACCACTGCATTGCACACTCAAACTCATTGTTACTAAGACATTATACTAGCAAACACTGAGGAAACTTAGTGGCATCCTATAAGGGGCTGTTGGACTTCATTATTGTCCCACTGGTGCAAAGCTATTTGCAGCACCACTGCATTGCACACTCAAACTCATTGTTACTAAGCCATTATACTAGCAAACACTGAGGAAACTTAGTGGCATCCTAAAAGTGGCTGTTGGACTTCTACTCGTGTCCCACTGGTGCAAATCTATGTGCAGCACCTCTGCATTGCACACTCAAACTCATTGTTACTAGGCCATTATACCAGAAAACACTGAGGAAACTTAGTGGCATCCTAAAAGTAGCTGTTGGACTTCATTATTTTCCCACTGGTGCAAAGCTATTTGCAGCACCACTGCATTGCACACTCAAACTGATTCTTACTAAGCCATTATACTAGCAAACACTGAGTAAACTTAGTGGCATCCTAAAAATGGCTGTTGGACTTCATTATTGTCCCACTGGTGCAAAGCTATTTGCAGCACCACTGCATTGCACACTCAAACTCATTGTTACTAAGCCATTATACTAGCAAACACTGAGGAAACTTAGTGGCATCCTAAAAGTGGCGGTTGGACTTCATTATTGTCCCACTGGTGCAAAGCTATTTGCAGCACCACTGCATTGCACACTCAAACCCATTGTTACTAAGCCATTATATTAGCAAACACTGAGGAAACTTAGTGGCATCCTAAAAGTGGCTGTTGGACTTCATTATTGTCCCACTGGTGCAAAGCTATTTGCAGCACCATTGCATTGCTCACTCAAACTCATTGTTACTAAGCCATTATACTAGCAAACACTGAGGAAACTTAGTGGCATCCTAAAAGTGGCTGTTGGACTTCATTATTGTCCCACTGGTGCAAAGCTATTTGCAGCACCACTGCATTGCACACTCAAACTCATTGTTACTAAGCCATTATACTAGCAAACACTGAGGAAACTTAGTGGCATCCTAAAAGTGGCTGTTGGACTTCATTAATGTCCCACTGGTGCAAAGCTATTTGCAGCACCACTGCATTGCACACTCAAACTCATTGTTACTAAGCCATTATACTAGCAAACACTGAGGAAACTTAGTGGCATCCTAAAAGTGGCTGTTGGACTTCATTATTGTCCCACTGGTGCAAAACTATTTGCAGCACCACTGCATTGCACACTCAAACTCATTGTTACTAAGCCATTATACTAGCAAACACTGAGAAAGCTTAGTGGCATCCTAAAAGTGGCTGTTGGACATCATTATTGTCCCACTGGTGCAAAGCTATTTGCAGCACCACTGAATTGCACACTCAAACTCATTGTTACTAAGCCATTATACTAGCAAACACTGAGGAAACTTAGTGGCATCCTAAAAGTGGCTGTTGGACTTCCACTAGTGTCCCACTGGTGCAAATCTATGTGCAGCACCACTGTATTGCACACTCAAACTCACTGTTACTAAGCCATTATACTAGCAAACACTGAGGAAACTTAGTGGCATCCTAAAAGTGGCTGTTGGACTTCATTATTGTCCCACTGATGCAAAGCTATTTGCAGCACCACTGCATTGCACACTAAAACTCATTGTTACTAAGCCATTATACTAGCAAACACTGAGGAAACTTAGTGGCATCCTAAAAGTGGCTGTTGGACTTCATTATTGTCCCACTGGTGCAAAGCTATTTGCAGCACCACTGCATTGCACACTCAAACTCATTGTTACTAAGACATTATACTAGCAAACACTGAGGAAACTTAGTGGCATCCTAAAAGTGGCTGTTGGACTTCATTATTGTCCCACTGGTGCAAAGCTATTTGCAGCACCACTGCATTGCACACTCAAACTCATTGTTACTAAGCCATTATACTAGCAAACACTGAGGAAACTTAGTGGCATCCTAAAAGTGGCTGTTGGACTTCATTATTGTCCCACTGGTGCAAAACTATTTGCAGTACCACTGCATTGCACACTCAAACTCATTGTTACTAAGCCATTATACTAGCAAACACTGAGAAAGCTTAGTGGCATCCTAAAAGTGGCTGTTGGACATCATTATTGTCCCACTGGTGCAAAGCTATTTGCAGCACCACTGAATTGCACACTCAAACTCATTGTTACTAAGCCATTATACTAGCAAACACTGAGGAAACTTAGTGGCATCCTAAAAGTGGCTGTTGGACTTCCACTAGTGTCCCACTGGTGCAAATCTATGTGCAGCACCACTGTATTGCACACTCAAACTCACTGTTACTAAGCCATTATACTAGCAAACACTGAGGAAACTTAGTGGCATCCTAAAAGTGGCTGTTGGACTTCATTATTGTCCCACTGATGCAAAGCTATTTGCAGCACCACTGCATTGCACACTAAAACTCATTGTTACTAAGCCATTATACTAGCAAACACTGAGGAAGCTTAGTGGCATCCTAAAAGTGGCTGTTGGACTTCCATTAGTGTCCCACTGGTGCAAATCTATGTGCAGCACCACTGCATTTCACACTCAAACTCACTGTTACTAAGCCATTATACTAGCAAACACTGAGGAAACTTAGTGGCATCCTAAAAGTGGCTGTTGGACTTCATTATTGTCCCACTGGTGCAAAGCTATTTGCAGCACCACTGCATTGCACACTCAAATTCATTGTTACTAAGACATTATACTAGCAAACACTGAGGAAACTTAGTGGCATCCTATAAGGGGCTGTTGGACTTCATTATTGTCCCACTGGTGCAAAGCTATTTGCAGCACCACTGCATTGCACACTCAAACTCATTGTTACTAAGCCATTATACTAGCAAACACTGAGGAAACTTAGTGGCATCCTAAAAGTGGCTGTTGGACTTCTACTCGTGTCCCACTGGTGCAAATCTATGTGCAGCACCTCTGCATTGCACACTCAAACTCATTGTTACTACGCCATTATACTAGAAAACACTGAGGAAACTTAGTGGCATCCTAAAAGTGGCTGTTGGACTTCATTATTGTCCCACTGGTGCAAAGCTATTTGCAGCACCATTGCATTGCACACTCAAACCCATTGTTACTAAGCCATTATACTAGCAAACACTGAGGAAACTTAGTGGCATCCTAAAAGTGGCTGTTGGACTTCTACTCATGTCCCACTGGTGCAAAAATATGTGCAGCACCACTGCATTGCACACTCAAACTCATTGTTATTAAGCCATTATATAAGCAAACACTGAGGAAACTTAGTGGCATCCTAAAAGTGGCTGTTGGACTTCATTATTGTCCCACTGGTGCAAAGCTATTTGCAGCACCATTGCATTGCACACTCAAACCCATTGTTACTAAGCCATTATACTAGCAAACACTGAGTAAACTTAGTGGCATCCTAAAAGTGGCTGTTGGACTTCTTTATTGTCCCACTGGTGCAAAGCTATTTGCAGCACCACTGCATTGCACACTCAAACTCATTGTTACTAAGCCATTATACTAGCAAACACTGAGGAAACTTAGTGGCATCCTAAAAGTGGCTGTTGGACTTCATTATTGTCCCACTGGTGCAAAGCTATTTGCAGCACCACTGCATTGCACACTCAAACTCATTGTTACTAAGCCATTATACTAGCAAACACTGAGGAAACTTAGTGGCATCCTAAAAGTGGCTGTTGGACTTCATTATTGTCCCACTGGTGCAAAAATATTTGCAGCACCACTGCATTGCGCACTCAAACTCATTGTTACTAAGCCATTATACTAGCAAACACTGAGGAAGCTTAGTGGCATCCTAAAAGTGGCTGTTGGACTTCCATTAGTGTCCCACTGGTGCAAATCTATGTGCAGCACCTCTGCATTGCACACTCAAACTCACTGTTACTAAGCCATTATACTAGCAAACACTGAGGAAACTTAGTGGCATCCTAAAAGTGGCTGTTGGACTTCATTATTGTCCCACTGGTGCAAAGCTATTTGCAGCACCACTGCATTGCACACTCAAACTCATTGTTACTAAGACATTATACTAGAAAACACTGAGGAAACTTAGTGGCATCCTAAAAGTGGCTGTTGGACTTCATTATTGTCCCACTGGTGCAAAGCTATTTGCAGCACCACTGCATTGCACACTCAAACTCATTGTTACTAAGCCATTATACTAGCAAACACTGAGGAAACTTAGTGGCATCCTAAAAGTGGCTGTTGGACTTCATTATTGTCCCACTGGTGCAAAACTATTTGCAGTACCACTGCATTGCACACTCAAACTCATTGTTACTAAGCCATTATACTAGCAAACACTGAGAAAGCTTAGTGGCATCCTAAAAGTGGCTGTTGGACATCATTATTGTCCCACTGGTGCAAAGCTATTTGCAGCACCACTGAATTGCACACTCAAACTCATTGTTACTAAGCCATTATACTAGCAAACACTAAGGAAACTTAGTGGCATCCTAAAAGTGGCTGTTGGACTTCCACTAGTGTCCCACTGGTGCAAATCTATGTGCAGCACCACTGTATTGCACACTCAAACTCACTGTTACTAAGCCATTATACTAGCAAACACTGAGGAAACTTAGTGGCATCCTAAAAGTGGCTGTTGGACTTCATTATTGTCCCACTGATGCAAAGCTATTTGCAGCACCACTGCATTGCACACTAAAACTCATTGTTACTAAGCCATTATACTAGCAAACACTGAGGAAGCTTAGTGGCATCCTAAAAGTGGCTGTTGGACTTCCATTAGTGTCCCACTGGTGCAAATCTATGTGCAGCACCACTGCATTGCACACTCAAACTCACTGTTACTAAGCCATTATACTAGCAAACACTGAGGAAACTTAGTGGCATCCTAAAAGTGGCTGTTGGACTTCATTATTGTCCCACTGGTGCAAAGCTATTTGCAGCACCACTGCATTGCACACTCAAATTCATTGTTACTAAGACATTATACTAGCAAACACTGAGGAAACTTAGTGGCATCCTATAAGGGGCTGTTGGACTTCATTATTGTCCCACTGGTGCAAAGCTATTTGCAGCACCACTGCATTGCACACTCAAACTCATTGTTACTAAGCCATTATACTAGCAAACACTGAGGAAACTTAGTGGCATCCTAAAAGTGGCTGTTGGACTTCTACTCGTGTCCCACTGGTGCAAATCTATGTGCAGCACCTCTGCATTGCACACTCAAACTCATTGTTACTACGCCATTATACTAGAAAACACTGAGGAAACTTAGTGGCATCCTAAAAGTGGCTGTTGGACTTCATTATTGTCCCACTGGTGCAAAGCTATTTGCAGCACCATTGCATTGCACACTCAAACCCATTGTTACTAAGCCATTATACTAGCAAACACTGAGGAAACTTAGTGGCATCCTAAAAGTGGCTGTTGGACTTCTACTCATGTCCCACTGGTGCAAAAATATGTGCAGCACCACTGCATTGCACACTCAAACTCATTGTTATTAAGCCATTATATAAGCAAACACTGAGGAAACTTAGTGGCATCCTAAAAGTGGCTGTTGGACTTCATTATTGTCCCACTGGTGCAAAGCTATTTGCAGCACCATTGCATTGCACACTCAAACCCATTGTTACTAAGCCATTATACTAGCAAACACTGAGTAAACTTAGTGGCATCCTAAAAGTGGCTGTTGGACTTCTTTATTGTCCCACTGGTGCAAAGCTATTTGCAGCACCACTGCATTGCACACTCAAACTCATTGTTACTAAGCCATTATACTAGCAAACACTGAGGAAACTTAGTGGCATCCTAAAAGTGGCTGTTGGACTTCATTATTGTCCCACTGGTGCAAAGCTATTTGCAGCACCACTGCATTGCACACTCAAACTCATTGTTACTAAGCCATTATACTAGCAAACACTGAGGAAACTTAGTGGCATCCTAAAAGTGGCTGTTGGACTTCATTATTGTCCTACTGGTGCAAAGCTATTTGCAGCACCACTGCATTGCACACTCAAACTCATTGTTACTAAGCCATTATACTAGCAAACACTGAGGAAGCTTAGTGGCATCCTAAAAGTGGCTGTTGGACTTCCATTAGTGTCCCACTGGTGCAAATCTATGTGCAGCACCACTGCATTGCACACTCAAACTCACTGTTACTAAGCCATTATACTAGCAAACACTGAGGAAACTTAGTGGCATCCTAAAAGTGGCTGTTGGACTTCATTATTGTCCCACTGGTGCAAAGCTATTTGCAGCACCACTGCATTGCACACTCAAACTCATTGTTACTAAGACATTATACTAGCAAACACTGAGGAAACTTAGTGGCATCCTATAAGGGGCTGTTGGACTTCATTATTGTCCCACTGGTGCAAAGCTATTTGCAGCACCACTGCATTGCACACTCAAACTCATTGTTACTAAGCCATTATACTAGCAAACACTGAGGAAACTTAGTGGCATCCTAAAAGTGGCTGTTGGACTTCTACTCGTGTCCCACTGGTGCAAATCTATGTGCAGCACCTCTGCATTGCACACTCAAACTCATTGTTACTAGGCCATTATACCAGAAAACACTGAGGAAACTTAGTGGCATCCTAAAAGTAGCTGTTGGACTTCATTATTGTCCCACTGGTGCAAAGCTTTTTCCAGCACCACTGCATTGCACATTCAAACTCATTGTTACTAAGCCATTATACTAGCAAACACTGAGGAA
The DNA here is from genome assembly GCF_048569485.1 of Anomaloglossus baeobatrachus. NCBI lineage: Eukaryota > Metazoa > Chordata > Amphibia > Anura > Aromobatidae > Anomaloglossus > Anomaloglossus baeobatrachus. The sequence continues at coordinate 538,039,563 of NC_134356.1, read as the reverse complement.
ACTTAGTGGCATCCTAAAAGAGGCTGTTGGAATTCCATTAGTGTCCCACTGGTGCAAATCTAGGTGCAGCACCTCTGCATTGAACACTCAAACTCATTGTTACTAAGCCATTATACTAGCAAACACAGAGGAAACTTAGTGGCATCCTAAAAGTGGCTGTTGGACTTCATTATTGTCCCACTGGTGCAAAGCTATTTGCAGCACCACTGCATTGCACACTCAAACTCATTGTTACTAAGCCATTATACTAGCAAACACTGAGGAAGCTTAGTGGCATCCTAAAAGTGGCTGTTGGACTTCCATTAGTGTCCCACTGGTGCAAATCTATGTGCAGCACCTCTGCATTGCACACTCAAACTCACTGTTACTAAGCCATTATACTAGCAAACACTGAGGAAACTTAGTGGCATCCTAAAAGTGGCTGTTGGACTTCATTATTGTCCCACTGGTGCAAAGCTATTTGCAGCACCACTGCATTGCACACTCAAACTCATTGTTACTAAGACATTATACTAGCAAACACTGAGGAAACTTAGTGGCATCCTATAAGGGGCTGTTGGACTTCATTATTGTCCCACTGGTGCAAAGCTATTTGCAGCACCACTGCATTGCACACTCAAACTCATTGTTACTAAGCCATTATACTAGCAAACACTGAGGAAACTTAGTGGCATCCTAAAAGTGGCTGTTGGACTTCTACTCGTGTCCCACTGGTGCAAATCTATGTGCAGCACCTCTGCATTGCACACTCAAACTCATTGTTACTAGGCCATTATACCAGAAAACACTGAGGAAACTTAGTGGCATCCTAAAAGTAGCTGTTGGACTTCATTATTGTCCCACTGGTGCAAAGCTATTTGCAGCACCACTGCATTGCACACTCAAACTGATTCTTACTAAGCCATTATACTAGCAAACACTGAGTAAACTTAGTGGCATCCTAAAAATGGCTGTTGGACTTCATTATTGTCCCACTGGTGCAAAGCTATTTGCAGCACCACTGCATTGCACACTCAAACTCATTGTTACTAAGCCATTATACTAGCAAACACTGAGGAAACTTAGTGGCATCCTAAAAGTGGCGGTTGGACTTCATTATTGTCCCACTGGTGCAAAGCTATTTGCAGCACCACTGCATTGCACACTCAAACCCATTGTTACTAAGCCATTATATTAGCAAACACTGAGGAAACTTAGTGGCATCCTAAAAGTGGCTGTTGGACTTCATTATTGTCCCACTGGTGCAAAGCTATTTGCAGCACCATTGCATTGCACACTCAAACTCATTGTTACTAAGCCATTATACTAGCAAACACTGAGGAAACTTAGTGGCATCCTAAAAGTGGCTGTTGGACTTCATTATTGTCCCACTGGTGCAAAGCTATTTGCACCTCCACTGCATTGCACACTCAAACTCATTGTTACTAAGCCATTATACTAGCAAACACTGAGGAAACTTAGTGGCATCCTAAAAGTGGCTGTTGGACTTCATTATTGTCCCACTGGTGCAAAGCTATTTGCAGCACCACTGCATTGCACACTCAAACTCATTGTTACTAAGCCATTATACTAGCAAACACTGAGGAAACTTAGTGGCATCCTAAAAGTGGCTGTTGGACTTCATTATTGTCCCACTGGTGCAAAGCTATTTGCAGCACCACTGCATTGCACACTCAAACTCATTGTTACTAAGACATTATACTAGCAAACACTGAGGAAACTTAGTGGCATCCTATAAGGGGCTGTTGGACTTCATTATTGTCCCACTGGTGCAAAGCTATTTGCAGCACCACTGCATTGCACACTCAAACTCATTGTTACTAAGCCATTATACTAGCAAACACTGAGGAAACTTAGTGGCATCCTAAAAGTGGCTGTTGGACTTCTACTCGTGTCCCACTGGTGCAAATCTATGTGCAGCACCTCTGCATTGCACACTCAAACTCATTGTTACTAGGCCATTATACCAGAAAACACTGAGGAAACTTAGTGGCATCCTAAAAGTAGCTGTTGGACTTCATTATTGTCCCACTGGTGCAAAGCTTTTTCCAGCACCACTGCATTGCACATTCAAACTCATTGTTACTAAGCCATTATACTAGCAAACACTGAGGAAACTTAGTGGCATCCTAAAAGAGGCTGTTGGAATTCCATTAGTGTCCCACTGGTGCAAATCTAGGTGCAGCACCTCTGCATTGAACACTCAAACTCATTGTTACTAAGCCATTATACTAGCAAACACTGAGGAAACTTAGTGTCATCCTAAAAGTGGCTGTTGGACTTCATTATTGTCCCACTGGTGCAAAGTTATTTGCAGCACCACTGCATTGCACACTCAAACTCATTGTTACTAAGCCATTATACTAGCAAACACAGAGGAAACTTAGTGTCATCCTAAAAGTGGCTGTTGGACTTCATTATTGTCCCACTGGTGCAAAGCTATTTGCAGCACCACTGCATTGCACACTCAAACTCATTGTTACTAAGCCATTATACTAGCAAACACTGAGTAAACTTAGTGGCATCCTAAAAGTGGCTGTTGGACTTCATTATTGTCCCACTGGTGCAAAGCTATTTGCAGCACCACTGCATTGCACACTCAAACTCATTGTTACTAAGCCATTATACTAGCAAACACTGAGGAAACTTAGTGGCATCCTAAAAGTGGCTGTTGGACTTCATTATTGTCCCACTGGTGCAAAGCTATTTGCAGCACCACTGCATTGCACACTCAAACTCATTGTTACTAAGCCATTATACTAGCAAACACTGAGGAAACTTAGTGGCATCCTAAAAGTGGCTGTTGGACTTCATTATTGTCCTACTGGTGCAAAGCTATTTGCAGCACCACTGCATTGCACACTCAAACTCATTGTTACTAAGCCATTATACTAGCAAACACTGAGGAAGCTTAGTGGCATCCTAAAAGTGGCTGTTGGACTTCCATTAGTGTCCCACTGGTGCAAATCTATGTGCAGCACCACTGCATTGCACACTCAAACTCACTGTTACTAAGCCATTATACTAGCAAACACTGAGGAAACTTAGTGGCATCCTAAAAGTGGCTGTTGGACTTCATTATTGTCCCACTGGTGCAAAGCTATTTGCAGCACCACTGCATTGCACACTCAAACTCATTGTTACTAAGACATTATACTAGCAAACACTGAGGAAACTTAGTGGCATCCTATAAGGGGCTGTTGGACTTCATTATTGTCCCACTGGTGCAAAGCTATTTTCAGCACCACTGCATTGCACACTCAAACTCATTGTTACTAAGCCATTATACTAGCAAACACTGGGGAAACTTAGTGGCATCCTAAAAGTGGCTGTTGGACTTCTACTCGTGTCCCACTGGTGCAAATCTATGTGCAGCACCTCTGCATTGCACACTCAAACTCATTGTTACTAGGCCATTATACCAGAAAACACTGAGGAAACTTAGTGGCATCCTAAAAGTAGCTGTTGGACTTCATTATTGTCCCACTGGTGCAAAGCTTTTTCCAGCACCACTGCATTGCACATTCAAACTCATTGTTACTAAGCCATTATACTAGCAAACACTGAGGAAACTTAGTGGCATCCTAAAAGAGGCTGTTGGAATTCCATTAGTGTCCCACTGGTGCAAATCTAGGTGCAGCACCTCTGCATTGAACACTCAAACTCATTGTTACTAAGCCATTATACTAGCAAACACTGAGGAAACTTAGTGTCATCCTAAAAGTGGCTGTTGGACTTCATTATTGTCCCACTGGTGCAAAGCTATTTGCAGCACCACTGCATTGCACACTCAAACTCATTGTTACTAAGCCATTATACTAGCAAACACTGAGGAAGCTTAGTGGCATCCTAAAAGTGGCTGTTGGACTTCCATTAGTGTCCCACTGGTGCAAATCTATGTGCAGCACCTCTGCATTGCACACTCAAACTCACTGTTACTAAGCCATTATACTAGCAAACACTGAGGAAACTTAGTGGCATCCTAAAAGTGGCTGTTGGACTTCATTATTGTCCCACTGGTGCAAAGCTATTTGCAGCACCACTGCATTGCACACTCAAACTCATTGTTACTAAGACATTATACTAGCAAACACTGAGGAAACTTAGTGGCATCCTATAAGGGGCTGTTGGACTTCATTATTGTCCCACTGGTGCAAAGCTATTTGCAGCACCACTGCATTGCACACTCAAACTCATTGTTACTAAGCCATTATACTAGCAAACACTGAGGAAACTTAGTGGCATCCTAAAAGTGGCTGTTGGACTTCTACTCGTGTCCCACTGGTGCAAATCTATGTGCAGCACCTCTGCATTGCACACTCAAACTCATTGTTACTAGGCCATTATACCAGAAAACACTGAGGAAACTTAGTGGCATCCTAAAAGTAGCTGTTGGACTTCATTATTGTCCCACTGGTGCAAAGCTATTTGCAGCACCACTGCATTGCACACTCAAACTGATTCTTACTAAGCCATTATACTAGCAAACACTGAGTAAACTTAGTGGCATCCTAAAAATGGCTGTTGGACTTCATTATTGTCCCACTGGTGCAAAGCTATTTGCAGCACCACTGCATTGCACACTCAAACTCATTGTTACTAAGCCATTATACTAGCAAACACTGAGGAAACTTAGTGGCATCCTAAAAGTGGCGGTTGGACTTCATTATTGTCCCACTGGTGCAAAGCTATTTGCAGCACCACTGCATTGCACACTCAAACCCATTGTTACTAAGCCATTATATTAGCAAACACTGAGGAAACTTAGTGGCATCCTAAAAGTGGCTGTTGGACTTCATTATTGTCCCACTGGTGCAAAGCTATTTGCAGCACCATTGCATTGCACACTCAAACTCATTGTTACTAAGCCATTATACTAGCAAACACTGAGGAAACTTAGTGGCATCCTAAAAGTGGCTGTTGGACTTCATTATTGTCCCACTGGTGCAAAGCTATTTGCAGCACCACTGCATTGCACACTCAAACTCATTGTTACTAAGCCATTATACTAGCAAACACTGAGGAAACTTAGTGGCATCCTAAAAGTGGCTGTTGGACTTCATTATTGTCCCACTGGTGCAAAACTATTTGCAGCACCACTGCATTGCGCACTCAAACTTATTGTTACTAAGCCATTATACTAGCAAACACTGAGAAAGCTTAGTGGCATCCTAAAAGTGGCTGTTGGACATCATTATTGTCCCACTGGTGCAAAGCTATTTGCAGCACCACTGAATTGCACACTCAAACTTATTGTTACTAAGCCATTATACTAGCAAACTCTGAGGAAACTTAGTGGCATCCTAAAAGTGGCTGTTGGACTTCCACTAGTGTCCCACTGGTGCAAATCTATGTGCAGAACCTCTGCATTGCACACTAAAACTCATTGTTACTAAGCCATTATACTAGCAAACACAGAGGAAACTTAGTGGCATCCTAAAAGTGGCTGTTGGACTTCATTATTGTCCCACTGGTGCAAAGCTATTTGCAGCACCACTGCATTGCACACTCAAACTCATTGTTACTAAGCCATTATACTAGCAAACACTGAGGAAGCTTAGTGGCATCCTAAAAGTGGCTGTTGGACTTCCATTAGTGTCCCACTGGTGCAAATCTATGTGCAGCACCACTGCATTGCACACTCAAACTCACTGTTACTAAGCCATTATACTAGCAAACACTGAGGAAACTTAGTGGCATCCTAAAAGTGGCTGTTGGACTTCATTATTGTCCCACTGGTGCAAAGCTATTTGCAGCACCACTGCATTGCACACTCAAACTCATTGTTACTAAGACATTATACTAGCAAACACTGAGGAAACTTAGTGGCATCCTAAAAGTGGCTGTTGGACTTCATTATTGTCCCACTGGTGCAAAGCTATTTGCAGCACCACTGCATTGCACACTCAAACTCATTGTTACTAAGCCATTATACTAGCAAACACTGAGGAAACTTAGTGGCATCCTAAAAGTGGCTGTTGGACTTCATTATTGTCCCACTGGTGCAAAACTATTTGCAGTACCACTGCATTGCACACTCAAACTCATTGTTACTAAGCCATTATACTAGCAAACACTGAGAAAGCTTAGTGGCATCCTAAAAGTGGCTGTTGGACATCATTATTGTCCCACTGGTGCAAAGCTATTTGCAGCACCACTGAATTGCACACTCAAACTCATTGTTAGTAAGCCATTATACTAGCAAACACTGAGGAAACTTAGTGGCATCCTAAAAGTGGCTGTTGGACTTCCACTAGTGTCCCACTGGTGCAAATCTAGGTGCAGCACCTCTGCATTGCACACTAAAACTCATTGTTACTAAGCCATTATACTAGCAAACACAGAGGAAACTTAGTGGCATCCTAAAAGTGGCTGTTGGACTTCATTATTGTCCCACTGGTGCAAAGCTATTTGCAGCACCACTGCATTGCACACTAAAACTCATTGTTGCTAAGCCATTATACTAGCAAACACTGAGGAAGCTTAGTGGCATCCTAAAAGTGGCTGTTGGACTTCCATTAGTGTCCCACTGGTGCAAATCTATGGGCAGCACCACTGCATTGCACACTCAAACTCACTGTTACTAAGCCATTATACTAGCAAACACTGAGGAAACTTAGTGGCATCCTAAAAGTGGCTGTTGGACTTCATTATTGTCCCACTGGTGCAAAGCTATTTGCAGCACCACTGCATTGCACACTCAAACTCATTGTTACTAAGCCATTATACTAGCAAACACTGAGGAAACTTAGTGGCATCCTAAAAGTGGCTGTTGGACTTCTACTCGTGTCCCACTGGTGCAAATCTATGTGCAGCACCTCTGCATTGCACACTAAAACTCATTGTTACTACGCCATTATACTAGCAAACACTGAGGAAACTTAGTGGCATCCTAAAAGTGGCTGTTGGACTTCTACTCGTGTCCCACTGGTGCAAATCTATGTGCAGCACCTCTGCATTGCACACTCAAACTCATTGTTACTACACCATTATACTAGAAAACACTGAGGAAACTTAGTGGCATCCTAAAAGTGGCTGTTGGACTTCATTATTGTCCCACTGGTGCAAAGCTATTTGCAGCACCATTGCATTGCACACTCAAACCCATTGTTACTAAGCCATTATACTAGCAAACACTGAGGAAACTTAGTGGCATCCTATAAGGGGCTGTTGGACTTCATTATTGTCCCACTGGTGCAAAGCTATTTGCAGCACCACTGCATTGCACACTCAAACTCATTGTTACTAAGCCATTATACTAGCAAACACTGAGGAAACTTAGTGGCATCTTAAAAGTGGCTGTTGGACTTCTACTCGTGTCCCACTGGTGCAAATCTATGTGCAGCACCTCTGCATTGCACACTCAAACTCATTGTTACTACGCCATTATACTAGAAAACACTGAGGAAACTTAGTGGCATCCTAAAAGTGGCTGTTGGACTTCATTATTGTCCCACTGGTGCAAAGCTATTTGCAGCACCATTGCATTGCACACTCAAACCCATTGTTACTAAGCCATTATACTAGCAAACACTGAGGAAACTTAGTGGCATCCTAAAAGTGGCTGTTGGACTTCTACTCGTGTCCCACTGGTGCAAAAATATGTGCAGCACCACTGCATTGCACACTCAAACTCATTGTTATTAAGCCATTATATTAGCAAACACTGAGGAAACTTAGTGGCATCCTAAAAGTGGCTGTTGGACTTCATTATTGTCCCACTGGTGCAAAGCTATTTGCAGCACCATTGCATTGCACACTCAAACCCATTGTTACTAAGCCATTATACTAGCAAACACTGAGTAAACTTAGTGGCATCCTAAAAGTGGCTGTTGGACTTCATTATTGTCCCACTGGTGCAAAGCTATTTGCAGCACCACTGCATTGCACACTCAATCTCATTGTTACTAAGCCATTATACTAGCAAACACTGAGGAAACTTAGTGGCATCCTAAAAGTGGCTGTTGGACTTCATTATTGTCCCACTGGTGCAAAGCTATTTGCAGCACCACTGCATTGCACACTCAAACTCATTGTTACTAAGCCATTATACTAGCAAACACTGAGGAAACTTAGTGGCATCCTAAAAGTGGCTGTTGGACTTCATTATTGTCCCACTGGTGCAAAAATATTTGCAGCACCACTGCATTGCGCACTCAAACTCATTGTTACTAAGCCATTATACTAGCAAACACTGAGGAAGCTTAGTGGCATCCTAAAAGTGGCTGTTGGACTTCCATTAGTGTCCCACTGGTGCAAATCTATGTGCAGCACCTCTGCATTGCACACTCAAACTCACTGTTACTAAGCCATTATACTAGCAAACACTGAGGAAACTTAGTGGCATCCTAAAAGTGGCTGTTGGACTTCATTATTGTCCCACTGGTGCAAAGCTATTTGCAGCACCACTGCATTGCACACTCAAACTCATTGTTACTAAGATATTATACTAGCAAACACTGAGGAAACTTAGTGGCATCCTATAAGGGGCTGTTGGACTTCATTATTGTCCCACTGGTGCAAAGCTATTTGCAGCACCACTGCATTGCACACTCAAACTCATTGTTACTAAGCCATTATACTAGCAAACACTGAGGAAACTTAGTGGCATCCTAAAAGTGGCTGTTGGACTTCTACTCGTGTCCCACTGGTGCAAATCTATGTGCAGCACCTCTGCATTGCACACTCAAACTCATTGTTACTACGCCATTATACTAGAAAACACTGAGGGAACTTAGTGGCATCCTAAAAGTGGCTGTTGGACTTCATTATTGTCCCACTGGTGCAAAGCTATTTGCAGCACCACTGCATTGCACACTCAAACTCATTGTTACTAAGCCATTATACTAGCAAACACTGAGTAAACTTAGTGGCATCCTAAAAATGGCTGTTGGACTTCATTATTGTCCCACTGGTGCAAAGCTATTTGCAGCACCACTGCATTGCACACTCAAACTCATTGTTACTAAGCCATTATATTAGCAATCACTGAGGAAACTGAGTGGCATCCTAAAAGTGGCTGTTGGACTTCATTATTGTCCCACTGGTGCAAAGCTATTTGCAGCACCACTGCATTGCACACTCAAACTCATTGTTACTAAGCCATTATATTAGCAAACACTGAAGAAACTTAGTGGCATCCTAAAAGTGGCTGTTGGACTTCATTATTGTCCCACTGGTGCAAAGCTATTTGCAGCACCACTGCATTGCACACTCAAACTCATTGTTACTAAGCCATTATACTAGCAAACACTGAGGAAACTTAGTGGCATCCTAAAAGTGGCTGTTGGACTTCATTATTGTCCCACTGGTGCAAAGCTATTTGCAGCACCACTGCATTGCACACTCAAACTCATTGTTACTAAGCCATTATACTAGCAAACACTGAGGAAACTTAGTGGCATCCTAAAAGTGGCTGTTGGACTTCTACTCGTGTCCCACTGGTGCAAATCTATGTGCAGCACCTCTGCATTGCACACTCAAACTCATTGTTACTACGCCATTATACTAGAAAACACTGAGGAAACTTAGTGGCATCCTAAAAGTGGCTGTTGGACTTCATTATTGTCCCACTGGTGCAAAGCTATTTGCAGCACCATTGCATTGCACACTCAAACCCATTGTTACTAAGCCATTATACTAGCAAACACTGAGGAAACTTAGTGGCATCCTAAAAGTGGCTGTTGGACTTCTACTCGTGTCCCACTGGTGCAAAAATATGTGCAGCACCACTGCATTGCACACTCAAACTCATTGTTATTAAGCCATTATATTAGCAAACACTGAGGAAACTTAGTGGCATCCTAAAAGTGGCTGTTGGACTTCATTATTGTCCCACTGGTGCAAAGCTATTTGCAGCACCATTGCATTGCACACTCAAACCCATTGTTACTAAGCCATTATACTAGCAAACACTGAGTAAACTTAGTGGCATCCTAAAAGTGGCTGTTGGACTTCATTATTGTCCCACTGGTGCAAAGCTATTTGCAGCACCACTGCATTGCACACTCAATCTCATTGTTACTAAGCCATTATACTAGCAAACACTGAGGAAACTTAGTGGCATCCTAAAAGTGGCTGTTGGACTTCATTATTGTCCCACTGGTGCAAAGCTATTTGCAGCACCACTGCATTGCACACTCAAACTCATTGTTACTAAGCCATTATACTAGCAAACACTGAGGAAACTTAGTGGCATCCTAAAAGTGGCTGTTGGACTTCATTATTGTCCCACTGGTGCAAAAATATTTGCAGCACCACTGCATTGCGCACTCAAACTCATTGTTACTAAGCCATTATACTAGCAAACACTGAGGAAGCTTAGTGGCATCCTAAAAGTGGCTGTTGGACTTCCATTAGTGTCCCACTGGTGCAAATCTATGTGCAGCACCTCTGCATTGCACACTCAAACTCACTGTTACTAAGCCATTATACTAGCAAACACTGAGGAAACTTAGTGGCATCCTAAAAGTGGCTGTTGGACTTCATTATTGTCCCACTGGTGCAAAGCTATTTGCAGCACCACTGCATTGCACACTCAAACTCATTGTTACTAAGATATTATACTAGCAAACACTGAGGAAACTTAGTGGCATCCTATAAGGGGCTGTTGGACTTCATTATTGTCCCACTGGTGCAAAGCTATTTGCAGCACCACTGCATTGCACACTCAAACTCATTGTTACTAAGCCATTATACTAGCAAACACTGAGGAAACTTAGTGGCATCCTAAAAGTGGCTGTTGGACTTCTACTCGTGTCCCACTGGTGCAAATCTATGTGCAGCACCTCTGCATTGCACACTCAAACTCATTGTTACTACGCCATTATACTAGAAAACACTGAGGGAACTTAGTGGCATCCTAAAAGTGGCTGTTGGACTTCATTATTGTCCCACTGGTGCAAAGCTATTTGCAGCACCACTGCATTGCACACTCAAACTCATTGTTACTAAGCCATTATACTAGCAAACACTGAGTAAACTTAGTGGCATCCTAAAAATGGCTGTTGGACTTCATTATTGTCCCACTGGTGCAAAGCTATTTGCAGCACCACTGCATTGCACACTCAAACTCATTGTTACTAAGCCATTATATTAGCAATCACTGAGGAAACTGAGTGGCATCCTAAAAGTGGCTGTTGGACTTCATTATTGTCCCACTGGTGCAAAGCTATTTGCAGCACCACTGCATTGCACACTCAAACTCATTGTTACTAAGCCATTATATTAGCAAACACTGAAGAAACTTAGTGGCATCCTAAAAGTGGCTGTTGGACTTCATTATTGTCCCACTGGTGCAAAGCTATTTGCAGCACCACTGCATTGCACACTCAAACTCATTGTTACTAAGCCATTATACTAGCAAACACTGAGGAAACTTAGTGGCATCCTAAAAGTGGCTGTTGGACTTCATTATTGTCCCACTGGTGCAAAGCTATTTGCAGCACCACTGCATTGCACACTCAAACTCATTGTTACTAAGCCATTATACTAGCAAACACTGAGGAAACTTAGTGGCATCCTAAAAGTGGCTGTTGGACTTCTACTCGTGTCCCACTGTTGCAAATCTATGTGCAGCACCTCTGCATTGCACACTCAAACTCATTGTTACTACGCCATTATACTAGAAAGCACTGAGGAAACTTAGTGGCATCCTAAAAGTGGCTGTTGGACTTCATTATTGTCCCACTGGTGCAAAGCTATTTGCAGCACCATTGCATTGCACACTCAAACCCATTGTTACTAAGCCATTATACTAGCAAACACTGAGGAAACTTAGTGGCATCCTAAAAGTGGCTGTTGGACTTCTACTCGTGTCCCACTGGTGCAAAAATATGTGCAGCACCACTGCATTGCACACTTAAACTCATTGTTATTAAGCCATTATATTAGCAAACACTGAGGAAACTTAGTGGCATCCTAAAAGTGGCTGTTGGACTTCATTATTGTCCCACTGGTGCAAAGCTATTTGCAGCACCATTGCATTGCACACTCAAACCCATTGTTACTAAGCCATTATACTAGCAAACACTGAGTAAACTTAGTGGCATCCTAAAAGTGGCTGTTGGACTTCATTATTGTCCCACTGGTGCAAAGCTATTTGCAGCACCACTGCATTGCACACTCAAACTCATTGTTACTAAGCCATTATACTAGCAAACACTGAGGAAACTTAGTGGCATCCTAAAAGTGGCTGTTGGACTTCATTATTGTCCCACTGGTGCAAAGCTATTTGCAGCACCACTGCATTGCACACTCAAACTCATTGTTACTAAGCCATTATACTAGCAAACACTGAGGAAACTTAGTGGCATCCTAAAAGTGGCTGTTGGACTTCATTATTGTCCCACTGGTGCAAAAATATTTGCAGCACCACTGCATTGCGCACTCAAACTCATTGTTACTAAGCCATTATACTAGCAAACACTGAGGAAGCTTAGTGGCATCCTAAAAGTGGCTGTTGGACTTCCATTAGTGTCCCACTGGTGCAAATCTATGTGCAGCACCTCTGCATTGCACACTCAAACTCACTGTTACTAAGCCATTATACTAGCAAACACTGAGGAAACTTAGTGGCATCCTAAAAGTGGCTGTTGGACTTCATTATTGTCCCACTGGTGCAAAGCTATTTGCAGCACCACTGCATTGCACACTCAAACTCATTGTTACTAAGATATTATACTAGCAAACACTGAGGAAACTTAGTGGCATCCTATAAGGGGCTGTTGGACTTCATTATTGTCCCACTGGTGCAAAGCTATTTGCAGCACCACTGCATTGCACACTCAAACTCATTGTTACTAAGCCATTATACTAGCAAACACTAAGGAAACTTAGTGGCATTCTAAAAGTGGCTGTTGGACTTCTACTCGTGTCCCACTGGTGCAAATCTATGTGCAGCACCTCTGCATTGCACACTCAAACTCATTGTTACTACGCCATTATACTAGAAAACACTGAGGGAACTTAGTGGCATCCTAAAAGTGGCTGTTGGACTTCATTATTGTCCCACTGGTGCAAAGCTATTTGCAGCACCACTGCATTGCACACTCAAACTCATTGTTACTAAGCCATTATATTAGCAATCACTGAGGAAACTGAGTGGCATCCTAAAAGTGGCTGTTGGACTTCATTATTGTCCCACTGGTGCAAAGCTATTTGCAGCACCACTGCATTGCACACTCAAACTCATTGTTACTAAGCCATTATATTAGCAAACACTGAAGAAACTTAGTGGCATCCTAAAAGTGGCTGTTGGACTTCATTATTGTCCCACTGGTGCAAAGCTATTTGCAGCACCACTGCATTGCACACTCAAACTCATTGTTACTAAGCCATTATACTAGCAAACACTGAGGAAACTTAGTGGCATCCTAAAAGTGGCTGTTGGACTTCATTATTGTCCCACTGGTGCAAAGCTATTTGCAGCACCACTGCATTGCACACTCAAACTCATTGTTACTAAGCCATTATACTAGCAAACACTGAGGAAACTTAGTGGCATCCTAAAAGTGGCTGTTGGACTTCTACTCGTGTCCCACTGGTGCAAATCTATGTGCAGCACCTCTGCATTGCACACTCAAACTCATTGTTACTAGGCCATTATACCAGAAAACACTGAGGAAACTTAGTGGCATCCTAAAAGTAGCTGTTGGACTTCATTATTGTCCCACTGGTGCAAAGCTATTTGCAGCACCACTGCATTGCACACTCAAACTGATTCTTACTAAGCCATTATACTAGCAAACACTGAGTAAACTTAGTGGCATCCTAAAAATGGCTGTTGGACTTCATTATTGTCCCACTGGTGCAAAGCTATTTGCAGCACCACTGCATTGCACACTCAAACTCATTGTTACTAAGCCATTATACTAGCAAACACTGAGGAAACTTAGTGGCATCCTAAAAGTGGCGGTTGGACTTCATTATTGTCCCACTGGTGCAAAGCTATTTGCAGCACCACTGCATTGCACACTCAAACCCATTGTTACTAAGCCATTATATTAGCAAACACTGAGGAAACTTAGTGGCATCCTAAAAGTGGCTGTTGGACTTCATTATTGTCCCACTGGTGCAAAGCTATTTGCAGCACCATTGCATTGCACACTCAAACTCATTGTTACTAAGCCATTATACTAGCAAACACTGAGGAAACTTAGTGGCATCCTAAAAGTGGCTGTTGGACTTCATTATTGTCCCACTGGTGCAAAGCTATTTGCACCTCCACTGCATTGCACACTCAAACTCATTGTTACTAAGCCATTATACTAGCAAACACTGAGGAAACTTAGTGGCATCCTAAAAGTGGCTGTTGGACTTCATTATTGTCCCACTGGTGCAAAGCTATTTGCAGCACCACTGCATTGCACACTCAAACTCATTGTTACTAAGACATTATACTAGCAAACACTGAGGAAACTTAGTGGCATCCTATAAGGGGCTGTTGGACTTCATTATTGTCCCACTGGTGCAAAGCTATTTGCAGCACCACTGCATTGCACACTCAAACTCATTGTTACTAAGCCATTATACTAGCAAACACTGAGGAAACTTAGTGGCATCCTAAAAGTGGCTGTTGGACTTCTACTCGTGTCCCACTGGTGCAAATCTATGTGCAGCACCTCTGCATTGCACACTCAAACTCATTGTTACTAGGCCATTATACCAGAAAACACTGAGGAAACTTAGTGGCATCCTAAAAGTAGCTGTTGGACTTCATTATTGTCCCACTGGTGCAAAGCTTTTTCCAGCACCACTGCATTGCACATTCAAACTCATTGTTACTAAGCCATTATACTAGCAAACACTGAGGAAACTTAGTGGCATCCTAAAAGAGGCTGTTGGAATTCCATTAGTGTCCCACTGGTGCAAATCTAGGTGCAGCACCTCTACATTGAACACTCAAACTCATTGTTACTAAGCCATTATACTAGCAAACACTGAGGAAACTTAGTGTCATCCTAAAAGTGGCTGTTGGACTTCATTATTGTCCCACTGGTGCAAAGCTATTTGCAGCACCACTGCATTGCACACTCAAACTCATTGTTACTAAGCCATTATACTAGCAAACACAGAGGAAACTTAGTGGCATCCTAAAAGTGGCTGTTGGACTTCATTATTGTCCCACTGGTGCAAAGCTATTTGCAGCACCACTGCATTGCACACTCAAACTCATTGTTACTAAGCCATTATACTAGCAAACACTGAGGAAGCTTAGTGGCATCCTAAAAGTGGCTGTTGGACTTCCATTAGTGTCCCACTGGTGCAAATCTATGTGCAGCACCTCTGCATTGCACACTCAAACTCACTGTTACTAAGCCATTATACTAGCAAACACTGAGGAAACTTAGTGGCATCCTAAAAGTGGCTGTTGGACTTCATTATTGTCCCACTGGTGCAAAGCTATTTGCAGCACCACTGCATTGCACACTCAAACTCATTGTTACTAAGACATTATACTAGCAAACACTGAGGAAACTTAGTGGCATCCTATAAGGGGCTGTTGGACTTCATTATTGTCCCACTGGTGCAAAGCTATTTGCAGCACCACTGCATTGCACACTCAAACTCATTGTTACTAAGCCATTATACTAGCAAACACTGAGGAAACTTAGTGGCATCCTAAAAGTGGCTGTTGGACTTCTACTCGTGTCCCACTGGTGCAAATCTATGTGCAGCACCTCTGCATTGCACACTCAAACTCATTGTTACTAAGCCATTATACCAGAAAACACTGAGGAAACTTAGTGGCATCCTAAAAGTAGCTGTTGGACTTCATTATTGTCCCACTGGTGCAAAGCTTTTTCCAGCACCACTGCATTGCACATTCAAACTCATTGTTACTAAGCCATTATACTAGCAAACACTGAGGAAACTTAGTGGCATCCTAAAAGAGGCTGTTGGAATTCCATTAGTGTCCCACTGGTGCAAATCTAGGTGCAGCACCTCTGCATTGAACACTCAAACTCATTGTTACTAAGCCATTATACTAGCAAACACTGAGGAAACTTAGTGTCATCCTAAAAGTGGCTGTTGGACTTCATTATTGTCCCACTGGTGCAAAGTTATTTGCAGCACCACTGCATTGCACACTCAAACTCATTGTTACTAAGCCATTATACTAGCAAACACAGAGGAAACTTAGTGTCATCCTAAAAGTGGCTGTTGGACTTCATTATTGTCCCACTGGTGCAAAGCTATTTGCAGCACCACTGCATTGCACACTCAAACTCATTGTTACTAAGCCATTATACTAGCAAACACTGAGTAAACTTAGTGGCATCCTAAAAGTGGCTGTTGGACTTCATTATTGTCCCACTGGTGCAAAGCTATTTGCAGCACCACTGCATTGCACACTCAAACTCATTGTTACTAAGCCATTATACTAGCAAACACTGAGGAAACTTAGTGGCATCCTAAAAGTGGCTGTTGGACTTCATTATTGTCCCACTGGTGCAAAGCTATTTGCAGCACCACTGCATTGCACACTCAAACTCATTGTTACTAAGCCATTATACTAGCAAACACTGAGGAAACTTAGTGGCATCCTAAAAGTGGCTGTTGGACTTCATTATTGTCCTACTGGTGCAAAGCTATTTGCAGCACCACTGCATTGCACACTCAAACTCATTGTTACTAAGCCATTATACTAGCAAACACTGAGGAAGCTTAGTGGCATCCTAAAAGTGGCTGTTGGACTTCCATTAGTGTCCCACTGGTGCAAATCTATGTGCAGCACCACTGCATTGCACACTCAAACTCACTGTTACTAAGCCATTATACTAGCAAACACTGAGGAAACTTAGTGGCATCCTAAAAGTGGCTGTTGGACTTCATTATTGTCCCACTGGTGCAAAGCTATTTGCAGCACCACTGCATTGCACACTCAAACTCATTGTTACTAAGACATTATACTAGCAAACACTGAGGAAACTTAGTGGCATCCTATAAGGGGCTGTTGGACTTCATTATTGTCCCACTGGTGCAAAGCTATTTTCAGCACCACTGCATTGCACACTCAAACTCATTGTTACTAAGCCATTATACTAGCAAACACTGAGGAAACTTAGTGGCATCCTAAAAGTGGCTGTTGGACTTCTACTCGTGTCCCACTGGTGCAAATCTATGTGCAGCACCTCTGCATTGCACACTCAAACTCATTGTTACTAGGCCATTATACCAGAAAACACTGAGGAAACTTAGTGGCATCCTAAAAGTAGCTGTTGGACTTCATTATTGTCCCACTGGTGCAAAGCTTTTTCCAGCACCACTGCATTGCACATTCAAACTCATTGTTACTAAGCCATTATACTAGCAAACACTGAGGAAACTTAGTGGCATCCTAAAAGAGGCTGTTGGAATTCCATTAGTGTCCCACTGGTGCAAATCTAGGTGCAGCACCTCTGCATTGAACACTCAAACTCATTGTTACTAAGCCATTATACTAGCAAACACTGAGGAAACTTAGTGTCATCCTAAAAGTGGCTGTTGGACTTCATTATTGTCCCACTGGTGCAAAGCTATTTGCAGCACCACTGCATTGCACACTCAAACTCATTGTTACTAAGCCATTATACTAGCAAACACTGAGGAAGCTTAGTGGCATCCTAAAAGTGGCTGTTGGACTTCCATTAGTGTCCCACTGGTGCAAATCTATGTGCAGCACCTCTGCATTGCACACTCAAACTCACTGTTACTAAGCCATTATACTAGCAAACACTGAGGAAACTTAGTGGCATCCTAAAAGTGGCTGTTGGACTTCATTATTGTCCCACTGGTGCAAAGCTATTTGCAGCACCACTGCATTGCACACTCAAACTCATTGTTACTAAGACATTATACTAGCAAACACTGAGGAAACTTAGTGGCATCCTATAAGGGGCTGTTGGACTTCATTATTGTCCCACTGGTGCAAAGCTATTTGCAGCACCACTGCATTGCACACTCAAACTCATTGTTACTAAGCCATTATACTAGCAAACACTGAGGAAACTTAGTGGCATCCTAAAAGTGGCTGT
This sequence comes from Anomaloglossus baeobatrachus, assembly GCF_048569485.1. NCBI lineage: Eukaryota > Metazoa > Chordata > Amphibia > Anura > Aromobatidae > Anomaloglossus > Anomaloglossus baeobatrachus. The sequence continues at coordinate 538,021,546 of NC_134356.1, read as the reverse complement.
TGGACTTCTACTCGTGTCCCACTGGTGCAAATCTATGTGCAGCACCTCTGCATTGCACACTCAAACTCATTGTTACTAGGCCATTATACCAGAAAACACTGAGGAAACTTAGTGGCATCCTAAAAGTAGCTGTTGGACTTCATTATTGTCCCACTGGTGCAAAGCTATTTGCAGCACCACTGCATTGCACACTCAAACTGATTCTTACTAAGCCATTATACTAGCAAACACTGAGTAAACTTAGTGGCATCCTAAAAATGGCTGTTGGACTTCATTATTGTCCCACTGGTGCAAAGCTATTTGCAGCACCACTGCATTGCACACTCAAACTCATTGTTACTAAGCCATTATACTAGCAAACACTGAGGAAACTTAGTGGCATCCTAAAAGTGGCGGTTGGACTTCATTATTGTCCCACTGGTGCAAAGCTATTTGCAGCACCACTGCATTGCACACTCAAACCCATTGTTACTAAGCCATTATATTAGCAAACACTGAGGAAACTTAGTGGCATCCTAAAAGTGGCTGTTGGACTTCATTATTGTCCCACTGGTGCAAAGCTATTTGCAGCACCATTGCATTGCACACTCAAACTCATTGTTACTAAGCCATTATACTAGCAAACACTGAGGAAACTTAGTGGCATCCTAAAAGTGGCTGTTGGACTTCATTATTGTCCCACTGGTGCAAAGCTATTTGCAGCACCACTGCATTGCACACTCAAACTCATTGTTTCTAAGCCATTATACTAGCAAACACTGAGGAAACTTAGTGGCATCCTAAAAGTGGCTGTTGGACTTCATTATTGTCCCACTGGTGCAAAACTATTTGCAGCACCACTGCATTGCGCACTCAAACTTATTGTTACTAAGCCATTATACTAGCAAACACTGAGAAAGCTTAGTGGCATCCTAAAAGTGGCTGTTGGACATCATTATTGTCCCACTGGTGCAAAGCTATTTGCAGCACCACTGAATTGCACACTCAAACTTATTGTTACTAAGCCATTATACTAGCAAACTCTGAGGAAACTTAGTGGCATCCTAAAAGTGGCTGTTGGACTTCCACTAGTGTCCCACTGGTGCAAATCTATGTGCAGAACCTCTGCATTGCACACTAAAACTCATTGTTACTAAGCCATTATACTAGCAAACACAGAGGAAACTTAGTGGCATCCTAAAAGTGGCTGTTGGACTTCATTATTGTCCCACTGGTGCAAAGCTATTTGCAGCACCACTGCATTGCACACTCAAACTCATTGTTACTAAGCCATTATACTAGCAAACACTGAGGAAGCTTAGTGGCATCCTAAAAGTGGCTGTTGGACTTCCATTAGTGTCCCACTGGTGCAAATCTATGTGCAGCACCACTGCATTGCACACTCAAACTCACTGTTACTAAGCCATTATACTAGCAAACACTGAGGAAACTTAGTGGCATCCTAAAAGTGGCTGTTGGACTTCATTATTGTCCCACTGGTGCAAAGCTATTTGCAGCACCACTGCATTGCACACTCAAACTCATTGTTACTAAGACATTATACTAGCAAACACTGAGGAAACTTAGTGGCATCCTAAAAGTGGCTGTTGGACTTCATTATTGTCCCACTGGTGCAAAGCTATTTGCAGCACCACTGCATTGCACACTCAAACTCATTGTTACTAAGCCATTATACTAGCAAACACTGAGGAAACTTAGTGGCATCCTAAAAGTGGCTGTTGGACTTCATTATTGTCCCACTGGTGCAAAACTATTTGCAGTACCACTGCATTGCACACTCAAACTCATTGTTACTAAGCCATTATACTAGCAAACACTGAGAAAGCTTAGTGGCATCCTAAAAGTGGCTGTTGGACATCATTATTGTCCCACTGGTGCAAAGCTATTTGCAGCACCACTGAATTGCACACTCAAACTCATTGTTAGTAAGCCATTATACTAGCAAACACTGAGGAAACTTAGTGGCATCCTAAAAGTGGCTGTTGGACTTCCACTAGTGTCCCACTGGTGCAAATCTAGGTGCAGCACCTCTGCATTGCACACTAAAACTCATTGTTACTAAGCCATTATACTAGCAAACACAGAGGAAACTTAGTGGCATCCTAAAAGTGGCTGTTGGATAGAGTTGAGCGCGGTTCGTGGTTCGTGGTTCTCCAGTTCGCGGCTCGAGTGATTTTGGGGCATGTTCTAGATCGAACTAGAACTCGAGCTTTTTGCAAAAGCTCGGTAGTTCTAGAAACGTTCGAGAACGGTTCTAGCAGCCAAAAAACAGCTAAATCATAGCTTGGTTTCTGCTGTAATAGTGTAAGTCACTCTGTGAATCAAACTATTATCACATTTCAGTGTATAGTGTGCGTGAACAGCGCCTTCAGATCACTGCTGTTTCTATAATGGCGATCGCCATTTTTTTTTTTTTTTTTTTCTTGTCTTCCTTCCCTAAGCGCGCGCGTCTTGTGGGGCGGGCCAGCATGTCAGCCAATCCCAGACACACACACAGCTAAGTGGACTTTGAGCCAGAGAAGCAACGGCATGTGTGATAGGATCTGCATGTCACATGTCCCTGCATTATAAAACCGGACATTTTCTTCACGGACGCCATTATCTGCCTTCTGCGTCTTTGGTGTCAGACATCACTGTCGCAGCTCCGTCTTCCTGAGTCCTATAGCCGATACAGCTGTATGCGCTGCATACACAGCGTTAGACAGCTTAGGGAGAGCACTTTATAGCAGTCCTTTTAAGGGCTTCAACCGGCAGGGTCAGAGAGCCATAGGTGACAGGTCCTGCAAACAGCAACAGCGTCTGTGTAGCCCAGGTCAGGGATTTCCTACCTGCATTTCACCATTAGGAGGGAATAGAAAGGCAGGCTTCCATTCCTCTACCCAGAGCACCACAATCCTGCCACTGTACCCTCTTGTCCTCTGCACACTCCAACTGATAACTAAGCCATTATACTAGCAAACACTCAGTGTACCTAGTGGCATCCTATACGTGGCTATTGGACTTTGCTATAGTCCCACTAGTGCAAAGACATTTGCAGAGCGCGTCTGCCTGCATTGCACACTACAACTCATTCTAACCAAGCCATTATACTAGCAAACACTCAGTGTACCTAGTGGCATCCTATACGTGGCTATTGGACTTTGCTATAGTCCCACTAGTGCAAAGACATTTGCAGAGCGCGTCTGCCTGCATTGCACACTACAACTCATTCTAACCAAGCCATTATACTAGCAAACACTCAGTGTACCTAGTGGCATCCTATACGTGGCTATTGGACTTTGCTATAGTCCCACTAGTGCAAAGACATTTGCAGAGCGCGTCTGCCTGCATTGCACACTCCAACTCATTAAAACCAAGCCATTATACTAGCAAACACTCAGTGTACCTAGTGGCATCCTATACGTGGCTATTGGACTTTGCTATAGTCCCACTAGTGCAAAGACATTTGCATAGCGCGTCTGCCGGCATTGCACACTCAAACTCATTTTAACTAAGCCATTATACTAGCAAACACTCAGTGTACCTAGTGGCATCCTATACGTGGCTATTGGACTTTGCTATAGTCCCACTAGTGCAAAGACATTAGCAGAGCACATCTGCCTGCATTGCACACTACAACTCATTCTAACCAAGCCATTATATTAGCAAACACTCAGTGTACCTAGTGGCATCCTATACGTGGCTATTGGACTTTGCTATAGTCCCACTAGTGCAAAGACATTTGCAGAGCGCGTCTGCCTGCATTGCACACTACAACTCATTCTAACCAAGCCATTATACTAGCAAACACTCAGTGTACCTAGTGGCATCCTATACGTGGCTATTGGACTTTGCTATAGTCCCACTAGTGCAAAGACATTTGCAGAGCGCGTCTGCCTGCATTGCACACTACAACTCATTCTAACCAAGCCATTATACTAGCAAACACTCAGTGTACCTAGTGGCATCCTATACGTGGCTATTGGACTTTGCTATAGTCCCACTAGTGCAAAGACATTTGCAGAGCGCGTCTGCCTGCATTGCACACTCCAACTCATTAAAACCAAGCCATTATACTAGCAAACACTCAGTGTACCTAGTGGCATCCTATACGTGGCTATTGGACTTTGCTATAGTCCCACTAGTGCAAAGACATTTGCATAGCGCGTCTGCCGGCATTGCACACTCAAACTCATTTTAACTAAGCCATTATACTAGCAAACACTCAGTGTACCTAGTGGCATCCTATACGTGGCTATTGGACTTTGCTATAGTCCCACTAGTGCAAAGACATTAGCAGAGCACATCTGCCTGCATTGCACACTACAACTCATTCTAACCAAGCCATTATACTAGCAAACACTCAGTGTACCTAGTGGCATCCTATACGTGGCTATTGGACTTTGCTATAGTCCCACTAGTGCAAAGACATTTGCATAGCGCGTCTGCCTGCATTGCACACTCAAACTCATTTTAACTAAGCCATTATACTAGCAAACACTCAGTGTACCTAGTGGCATCCTATACGTGGCTATTGGACTTTGCTATAGTCCCACTAGTGCAAAGACATTAGCAGAGCACATCTGCCTGCATTGCACACTACAACTCATTCTAACCAAGCCATTATACTAGCAAACACTCAGTGTACCTAGTGGCATCCTATACGTGGCTATTGGACTTTGCTATAGTCCCACTAGTGCAAAGACATTTGCAGAGCGCGTCTGCCTGCATTGCACACTCCAACTCATTAAAACCAAGCCATTATACTAGCAAACACTCAGTGTACCTAGTGGCATCCTATACGTGGCTATTGGACTTTGCTATAGTCCCACTAGTGCAAAGACATTTGCATAGCGCGTCTGCCTGCATTGCACACTCAAACTCATTTTAACTAAGCCATTATACTAGCAAACACTCAGTGTACCTAGTGGCATCCTATACGTGGCTATTGGACTTTGCTATAGTCCCACTAGTGCAAAGATATTAGCAGAGCACATCTGCCTGCATTGCACACTCCAACTTTTTTAAACTAAGCAATTTTACTAGCAAACACTCAGTGTACCTAGTGGCATCCTAAACGTGGCTATTGGACTTTGCTATAGTCCCACTAGTGCAAAGACATTTGCAGAGCACGTCTGCCTGCATTGCACACTACAACTCATTGTTACTAAGCCATTATACTAGCAAACACTCAGTGTACCTAGTTGTATCCTAAACGTGGCTATTGTACTTTTGTCTATTCACAGTATTGGAACGATATTTGCAGCACGTCTGCCTGCATTGCACACTCTAACTTTTTTAAACTCAGCCATTTATAGTAGCAAACACTCAGTGTACCTAGTTGTATCCTAAACGTGGCTATTGTACTTTTGTCAATTCACAGTATTGGAACGTTATTTGCAGCACGTCTGCCTGCATTGCACACTCAAACTTTTTTAAACTCAGCCATTTATAGTAGCAAACACTCAGTGTACCTAGTTGTATCCTAAACGTGGCTATTGTACTTTTGTCTATTCACAGTATTGGAACGATATTTGCAGCACGTCTGCCTGCATTGCACACTCTAACTTTTTTAAACTCAGCCATTATACTAGCAAACACTCAGTGTACCTAGTGGCATCCTATACGTGGCTATTGGACTTTGCTATAGTCCCACTAGTGCAAAGACATTAGCAGAGCACATCTGCCTGCATTGCACACTACAACTCATTCTAACCAAGCCATTATACTAGCAAACACTCAGAGTAACCTAGTGGCATCCTATACGTGGCTATTGGACTTTGCTATAGTCCCACTAGTGCAAAGACATTTGCAGAGCGCGTCTGCCTGCATTGCACACTCCAACTCATTAAAACCAAGCCATTATACTAGCAAACACTCAGTGTACCTAGTGGCATCCTATACGTGGCTATTGGACTTTGCTATAGTCCCACTAGTGCAAAGACATTTGCATAGCGCGTCTGCCTGCATTGCACACTCAAACTCATTTTAACTAAGCCATTATACTAGCAAACACTCAGTGTACCTAGTGGCATCCTATACGTGGCTATTGGACTTTGCTATAGTCCCACTAGTGCAAAGATATTAGCAGAGCACATCTGCCTGCATTGCACACTCCAACTTTTTTAAACTAAGCAATTTTACTAGCAAACACTCAGTGTACCTAGTGGCATCCTAAACGTGGCTATTGGACTTTGCTATAGTCCCACTAGTGCAAAGACATTTGCAGAGCACGTCTGCCTGCATTGCACACTACAACTCATTGTTACTAAGCCATTATACTAGCAAACACTCAGTGTACCTAGTTGTATCCTAAACGTGGCTATTGTACTTTTGTCTATTCACAGTATTGGAACGATATTTGCAGCACGTCTGCCTGCATTGCACACTCTAACTTTTTTAAACTCAGCCATTTATAGTAGCAAACACTCAGTGTACCTAGTTGTATCCTAAACGTGGCTATTGTACTTTTGTCAATTCACAGTATTGGAACGTTATTTGCAGCACGTCTGCCTGCATTGCACACTCAAACTTTTTTAAACTCAGCCATTTATAGTAGCAAACACTCAGTGTACCTAGTTGTATCCTAAACGTGGCTATTGTACTTTTGTCTATTCACAGTATTGGAACGATATTTGCAGCACGTCTGCCTGCATTGCACACTCTAACTTTTTTAAACTCAGCCATTATACTAGCAAACACTCAGTGTACCTAGTGGCATCCTATACGTGGCTATTGGACTTTGCTATAGTCCCACTAGTGCAAAGACATTAGCAGAGCACATCTGCCTGCATTGCACACTACAACTCATTCTAACCAAGCCATTATACTAGCAAACACTCAGTGTACCTAGTGGCATCCTATACGTGGCTATTGGACTTTGCTATAGTCCCACTAGTGCAAAGACATTTGCAGAGCGCGTCTGCCTGCATTGCACACTCCAACTCATTAAAACCAAGCCATTATACTAGCAAACACTCAGTGTACCTAGTGGCATCCTATACGTGGCTATTGGACTTTGCTATAGTCCCACTAGTGCAAAGACATTTGCATAGCGCGTCTGCCTGCATTGCACACTCAAACTCATTTTAACTAAGCCATTATACTAGCAAACACTCAGTGTACCTAGTGGCATCCTATACGTGGCTATTGGACTTTGCTATAGTCCCACTAGTGCAAAGATATTAGCAGAGCACATCTGCCTGCATTGCACACTCCAACTTTTTTAAACTAAGCAATTTTACTAGCAAACACTCAGTGTACCTAGTGGCATCCTAAACGTGGCTATTGGACTTTGCTATAGTCCCACTAGTGCAAAGACATTTGCAGAGCACGTCTGCCTGCATTGCACACTACAACTCATTGTTACTAAGCCATTATACTAGCAAACACTCAGTGTACCTAGTTGTATCCTAAACGTGGCTATTGTACTTTTGTCTATTCACAGTATTGGAACGATATTTGCAGCACGTCTGCCTGCATTGCACACTCTAACTTTTTTAAACTCAGCCATTTATAGTAGCAAACACTCAGTGTACCTAGTTGTATCCTAAACGTGGCTATTGTACTTTTGTCTATTCACAGTATTGGAACGATATTTGCAGCACGTCTGCCTGCATTGCACACTCAAACTTTTTTAAACTCAGCCATTTATAGTAGCAAACACTCAGTGTACCTAGTTGTATCCTAAACGTGGCTATTGTACTTTTGTCTATTCACAGTATTGGAACGTTATTTGCAGCACGTCTGCCTGCATTGCACACTCTAACTTTTTTAAACTCAGCCATTATACTAGCAAACACTCAGTGTACCTAGTTGTATCCTAAACGTGGCTATTTTACTTTTGTCTATTCACAGTATTGGAACGATATTTGCAGCACGTCTGCCTGCATTGCACACTCTAACTTTTTTAAACTCAGCCATTATACTAGCAAACACTCACTGTACCTAGTTGTATCCTAAACGTGGCTATTGTACTTTTGTCAATTCACAGTATTGGAACGTTATTTGCAGCACGTCTGCCTGCATTGCACACTCAAACTTTTTTAAACTCAGCCATTTATAGTAGCAAACACTCAGTGTACCTAGTTGTATCCTAAACGTGGCTATTGTACTTTTGTCAATTCACAGTATTGGAACGTTATTTGCAGCACGTCTGCCTGCATTGCACACTCAAACTTTTTTAAACTCAGCCATTTATAGTAGCAAACACTCAGTGTACCTAGTTGTATCCTAAACGTGGCTATTGGACTTTTGTCTATTCACAGTATTGGAACGTTATTTGCAGCACGTCTGCCTGCATTGCACACTCTAACTTTTTTAAACTCAGCCATTATACTAGCAAACACTCACTGTACCTAGTTGTATCCTAAACGTGGCTATTGTACTTTTGTCAATTCACAGTATTGGAACGTTATTTGCAGCACGTCTGCCTGCATTGCACACTCTAACTTTTTTAAACTCAGCCATTATACTAGCAAACACTCACTGTACCTAGTTGTATCCTAAACGTGGCTATTGTACTTTTGTCAATTCACAGTATTGGAACGTTATTTGCAGCACGTCTGCCTGCATTGCACACTCAAACTTTTTTAAACTCAGCCATTATACTAGCAAACACTCACTGTACCTAGTTGTATCCTAAACGTGGCTATTGTACTTTTGTCAATTCACAGTATTGGAACGTTATTTGCAGCACGTCTGCCTGCATTGCACACTCAAACTTTTTTAAACTCAGCCATTATACTAGCAAACACTCACTGTACCTAGTTGTATCCTAAACGTGGCTATTGTACTTTTGTCAATTCACAGTATTGGAACGTTATTTGCAGCACGTCTGCCTGCATTGCACACTCAAACTTTTTTAAACTCAGCCATTTATAGTAGCAAACACTCAGTGTACCTAGTTGTATCCTAAACGTGGCTATTGTACTTTTGTCTATTCACAGTATTGGAACGTTATTTGCAGCACGTCTGCCTGCATTGCACACTCAAACTTTTTTAAACTCAGCCATTATACTAGCAAACACTCACTGTACCTAGTTGTATCCTAAACGTGGCTATTGTACTTTTGTCAATTCACAGTATTGGAACGATATTTGCAGGACATCTGCCTGCATTGCACACTCAAACTTTTTTAAACTCAGCCATTATACTAGCAAACACTCACTGTACCTAGTTGTATCCTAAACGTGGCTATTGTACTTTTGTCTATTCACACTACTGCAAATCTATGTGCAGCACCTCTGCATGACAACCTCGTGCTCTGTTTTTAATAAGCTATAATGATAGCACAAAATACTGCCATTTTGTGGCATCATAGAACTGGCTGTTGTATTCCATTAGTGCCCCACTGGTGACAAGCTATTTCTAGCACCTCTACATCACACCCTCATGCACATTTAGCTACGCTAATGTTATAGCAAACTCATGGAATTCATTGCTGCATTTCATAATTCGGAGGGATAGAAAGTCAGGCTTCCTTTAGCTTTTCCTTCTGTTCATAGACAGCATCTCCAAGACAAATTTCCCCTCCACGTCTAAGTGTGGAGAGGCAGCTAGTGCGCATGCGTGTGCCGATGTACCCCAGCTGCAGCATAATTACAGTGTTTCGCCTAGTGAGTATGCTCAGCCTGACTGTGCCATTCCTGACGCTAAGTCTTCATTTCGGGATACAGCGCATGCTCCCACACTAAGTGTGAAAAGCCTCTTTGCACAGGTGCTTGCATTCTGTGCCGGGTCTAAGTCCTGTTTTGTGCCTAGACACCATGCTAAAGCTGATAGTCTTTTTTCAGAGACTGTATTTCATGCTACTGAGCATGCTCAGGCACTTCCTGCATCAGAGACTAGGTCCGGTAATGAACTCTTTGGCCCTGGCCCTGATGTGGGGGTCCCATATAGACCACAGGGCATCAGGTGTCCTCCCAAATGGCTTGCAGAGGCCCACACCTATGACTTGTCACCGCATTATTGATGGTCAGACGATGACTGGTGAGGTGTTTGGGTCATGGCAGCCATGAGGTCATCATTGAAGTTGCGTTTCCAAATAGGACGCTAGTTATGCCACTCATGACGTGTCACTCTGCTTTTGTCTCCAGGAGGTGCATTGTGGTTCACCCTGGTTTGGGGCGGACCCAGGTTATAAAAGGGGCTGGAGCCAACAAGGAGGTGCGCAGTCTTCTATTATGCTCCGAAAGAGCACACCTCCATGTGTTGAACCCATTGCGGCTTTAGGCCAGAGGTAGGCAGGGATAGGGTGGTGGATGCAGGCCACCACCACAGTTGGTAACGCAGAACGGTTAAGACCAGCTCCTGTCCTAACAGTCCTGCTTGTGCAGCCCAGTGGCATTAACAGGCCTGCTGCTGCTGATGCGCCTGCTGTCCACAGGTGTGGCCCCTACGCACACGGTCAGCGTACTCAATGGCCCCTGTGTTGTTAACAGGGAGTTCCTGGGCTGGGTGGGCATGTGGACCCTGTGACGCTAACAGGGCTCACAGTCTCCAGATCCGAATGGCGTCTAACTCGGTTCAGGCTACTATTAGTTTCATAGCCACACAGCTCTGTATCCTCCACCAAACCTTCAAGTTGCCAACCTCTCCTTTTCCAACTGGGAGCACGGTGGACACTGACTGCTGAAGGTGATATATACCTTTCTCTTTCTTTTCTTATTAATTTTTGTTATATAGCGGTCACAGATTATATACCACTTTATCCAAATCTGCCAGTCCCACTGTAACAGATGTTGTTTCTTCAGCAAATGTTACAGTTGTTTAACCACCAAATCCACGGACCAAAATTTTTTTCCCCTTTCCAACACACCTGTTCCCCTTTCCAACAGCATCTGTCCTTTTTCAACTCATTTTGGGATATGACCAAAAGTGCAACTGTGCAGGGACACCGTACTCAACGCCATCTCAGCACAGCAGCCATCCCTCGGTCCCTCCGATGTGGACAAGTAAAAGACCATTTCCTCCTATCCATGACAAAGTGTTGAGATTCACTCTGTGCAGCACTGGTGTTTAGTGGAAAAGTAGATCTAAGATTGCGTACCACATTCTGCAGATACTCCTGTATACGTGCGTCTATTTCTATGGCAGGAATTAGTTCGCCAAATTTTGTCTTGTACCGGGGATCTAACAGTGTGGCAACCCAGTATTCAGGATTACTTCAAATTCATACAATCCGAGGGTCATGTAGGTAGTGCAGCAAGAAGGCGCTCATGTGTCTTGTGCATCCAGGAGGACCAAGTCCTTGGTGTGTTGGTGGCAGAGAGGTGAGAATCGTGCATCCTTCCTCTGCCCTCTACCCACAACCTCGCACAACCGAAATGTGAGCAAGCTCTCACTCATCTGCTGAGTCTTCCATGCCCATCGCCAGTTCGTCCTCCATTTCTTCATGGGCTCCTGCACTTTCATCAACACTTTTTGCTGATACTATGCGCCCTTGTTAATCCCTCTCCCTCACCATGACTGCCGCATAGGTGCCGCTGACCATCTGGACCTCGTAGATCTTGTTATCCCTTCCGCATATGACTCCTCCTGTACTTCCTCCCCTTCCTCTTGTCCCAACACCTGACTCCGAATAATAATTACAGTGTGCTCCATCATGTAGATGACCAGAATTGTCACGCTGAGAATGACATTGCCAGTGCTAAACATCTTCGTCGACATTTCAAAACTGTGTAGCAGGGTGCATAGGTCCTTGATCTGACACCACTCCAGCAGCGTGATCTGCACCACCTCTGGATCAACTTATCCCAGGCTATATGTCTTACCGTATTTCAGCAGGGCTCTGCGGTGCTGCCACACACGCTGCAACATGTGCAGATTCCAATTCCTGCGTGTCGGAACATCGCATTTCCGGCGTTTAACTGCCAGACCCTAAGACTTCCGGAGTGATGAAAGTTGTTGAGCTGCTGTGTGCGCACGATGGAAGTGAGCACATAGCGAGCGTGCCCGCTGCACAAGGCCATGTAGGCCGTGATTGTGTTTTAAAAATTGCTGGAGAATTCGGATCAACACGTGAGCCATAAAAGGCACGTGTGTCACATTGCCCTGAGGATGGCCCGCAGCCAGGTTTGCATCATTGCCGCACACGGCTGTTAAGTCACCAACGGAGTCCGCTCCGTCAATTTGTACTCCGGTCGCCAGGTGACAACGTGTTCCTTTCATGAATAGTGCTGATGATGGGAGAGTAGTCGATGCCAGCGGCGCAGGTGGACGCAGGTTATGCTCACCCACTGGGCTGCATTACCTTGACAGATGCAGAATCTCTGGCTGAATGTAGCTGGTGGGTATCTCACAGATGAAATACCATCATTCAGCTACAACCAATGGGAAGACACCACACCCTTTTTTATGCCCATCCTGTCTGCAGACCACTGCCAGACATAGCTATGAACCTCTGGTTAATTTTACCCCCAGTTCAGTTTTATGATTTTGTGTGCTTGTTACCTGACTACTTTTCCTGCTTGCTGTTTATGTACCTTGTTGGCCGATACGCATTTCACCTCTGCTTGTTTTCTGATTAAGTCCTGGCCGTCCCATTCTGTTCCTGTTCCTCAATTAATGTTTTGACCCTGCCTGACTACTATTCTCTGTAATAGCGGTGTGACTCACATTTCCCATACATTTCAAAGTAAAACTTTGACCGCCTGATGGCATTGAGCTCTGCTGCCAGCATAGTAAGGAGGTGTGTGGTAGTCCTTGTGCGCAGTTGCAAGGAAGGGTGGCCTGACCACACAGGGTTTGCGCAAAGGTAGAGGACCCACACGAGGTTGAAGAGGCAGAAGCAGTGTATTAACTTCTACATACAGAACAAGGATTGAAACAACTCGTGGGGACGGCAAGACTTGTACAGCAGACCCTTCTCCATCTCTCACCATAGTTTGCCAGTGCCCAGTCAGTGACATGTAATGACCCTGTCTATGCTTACTGGTCCAAGTATCTGTGTTGAAATGCACCCTGTCGCACACAGATTTTCTCAAGGAAGTGGTGATGTTGTGTGCGACATGCCGGTGTAGCGCGGGCATGCTTTTCTTGGAGAAGCAGTGGTGATTGGGCATCTGGTACTGGGGCACAGCGACAGACATAAGGTCTGTAAAATCCTGTGTGTCCACTACGCGTAAAGGCAGCATTTCGGTAGCCAACAGCTTACAGAGGGATAGAGTCAACCACTTAGCTTTGTCATGGGTCGTAGTAAGTGGCCTTTTATTTGACCACATCTGAGGGACAGAGATCTGGCTGCTGTCTGTAGACGGTGTTGAGTAGGGTGTCCCTGGAAAAATGCAGGTTTGTGAGAAAAGTGCAGGCGGAGACATGATGTTGGCTTCATCTTGCCTTCAGATCTGTTCATCTTGTATCATTTTTAAAAAACACAGCAAGCAAGGGTTACTCCAAGCGGAGTCTCCCTTTTTTTCCAAAAATTGGGCCCCACACAGACACCTTATCAGTGGCAGCACTTGTGCCCTAGTTGCAAACAGGATGTTTTGATTTGCATCAAGCACATTCCAAATCCACAAGCATTTACTCTCCCCAGGATGACACAGGGGTAGTAAATTCCTTCTGGATCCATGACTTGTTCATTTTGATGAACGTCAGTCTGTCCACATTGTCACTGGACAGACGCGTGCGCTTATCTGTCAGCACACACCCAGCAGCACTGAAGACACGTTCAGAGACAACGCTGGCAGCTGGACACGACAAAATCTTCGAGGCGTAACTGGAGAGCTCTTGACATTTTTCTAGATTTGAAGCACAAAAGGAGCAAGGCTCCATTTGCAAAGTCATTGCATCGATGTTCATTTGGAGATACTCCTGTATCATCCTCTCCATCCGTTGACTATGTGTCAGACTTGTTGTCTCTGGTGGCCTTGCAAAGGAGGGTCTAAAAAAATTATGAAAAGATTCCATAAAATTGCTGTTACCAGCACCAGATACGGTCCTACTGGTACGGGTAGACTGTTGAAGATGACGAGGCCGTCCCATGTTTGTCAAGTTACAACTGGGAGAATCACTCCCTTCACCTGCACGGTTGTTTGGTGGAAAAGCCGAGCTAAGATCGAGTAACAGCTTCTGCTGATACTCCTGCATACGTGCGTCCCTTTCTATGGGTGGAATTATGTCACAAAATTTGGACTTGTCCCGGGGATCTAATAGTGTGGCAAGCCAGTAGTCATCATCACTTCTAATTTTGACAATACGAGGGTCATGTTGGAGGTAGTGCAACAAGAAGGCACTCATGTGTCTTGCGCAGCCATGCGCACCAAGTCCACGCTGTGTTTGTGGCATAGAGGTGCTAACCGTTCTTTCTTC